>NW_021604688.1:6596022-6626707 GCF_004785775.1 Grammomys surdaster | reverse complement strand
GAGAGGAGAGGAGAGGAGAGGAGAGGAGAGGAGAGGAGAGGAGAGGAGAGGAGAATGAGAGCATTTGTAGATCATTAGGACATACGCAAACAACTTACAAAATTGAAGCAGAACACAAACACTATTAGTCCTTTAGAAGACTACTTTATTGTTTAAAATTACCATCTCCTGTGCTAACAATGTTGCATTGCAAATGTACACCCCCGGATATTATAAATGGGAGATTAAATTGATTCAGATTTTCTGGAGTATATTATAAAGTTTTAAAAACAACTTTCAGCAATATTTTAAAGGAAATAATTTGAAATATGCCCCAAGATATGTGTATTAGTGTGCTCGCAAATGTTGTATGTCTCATTTAAATATTAACGCAGAGCAACGTTCATGCCCTGGAAACAGGCTTTGGTTAATATGTTTCCAAGATTTTAACAAAGATGCTCACAATATATTAAATAGAAAACCTTGAGTCTGTAACTCTACCATGAATATGAGCTTAAATTTACAAAATAATCTGAATATATGGCAAAGAATAGGAAAAAGCAGAGAAACACAGAGACAGAATGAGGGAGGAAGGGGAGAGAGAGGAAGAGGAGAATATAACCCCCCACATATTAGTTAAGTATCTGTGTGGTGAGAATATAGATGTGTTTCCTAACATCTTCCTAACGCATTGCTTTTTATATCAGGAAAATGATGTCACTTTAAAAACTAGTCCTTGTCTTATTAAGATGGAAATATTTTGGATTATCCACAACTAATCTCCCCATCATTCCTCTCATGCAGATGTCTTTGTTAAACCCCTCTTCATTTCAGACAGGCTGTATATACTTGAGATTCAGATAGGCAATAAAACCACCAGGATGCACATACCTTCTACAGGGTGCTCAATGTCACAGTGAACCCTTTACTTGTGTTTAGCTTATTATTTTATTCCTAGAGAAGAAACAGTCCTGGTTTTTCCTAGGAAGATAAATCATAACCAAGGTACAAAACAGTTCTTTGCAGGCTATGGGTGTGTCTCAGTGAGTAAGCACGTGCCATGCTAGTGTAAGGATCTGAGTTCAGAACCTATGTAATATGGAATCTTTTTCAGTGGGCAAAATTACTGGATCTGGTCACATATACCTGTAATCTCAGCAGCCCTACACAGGGAAGGGAGAAGGAAACAAAAGTATTCCTAGAAGCTCACCGGCCAGCTTGCTTGTGGTATACAGCAGAGAAGAGCAAGAGACCTTTCTCAAAAAAGAAGAAAGGTGAGGATGGACATCCAAGATTGTCATTTAACTTTAGTACATCATGGCATTTGTGTGCCCATACAAAGACTCAAAAACATGCATACTAACTCGTATACATACATACACTCACACACAGGAACACATACATGGAAACACATATGGTACATACAGACATAAATAATAAACAAATAAATAAATAATAGAATTAAAAGATGGGTCCTTCCCTTATGGTGGTTAATTGGCCGATCATCACAGAAAAGTCTCTCCATGGACCTCTTGTATTTGTGTTTCTAACAAATAGAAAGCACTTCACACTGCGGTGGCCCACAAGAGGGAAAGGGTGTAATATAAAAAGACTAAATTCCTTCCTAGGGGTTTACAGGACAATAAAAACAGGATAAGCCAGCTAAGTTAAGCATCTGTGGCCCAGGTTTCTGAACCAGAAAACAAAGCTTGACCTAACTGTCCCCAAGGATGGGAACCTTTTGCACAAAAGACCTGTGGAGAGGACTTGTTCCTGAGAAAAATCATTTTGCTTGCTGTATGTATTCATCAAGGTTATCTTCAATAGGGACATAAATGTGGGAATGGACTGCTAGCTTAGCTGATAAAGTTCTTGACTTGCAAACATAAAGACCTAAACTATATCCCCCAAAACCCACATTCATCAATGTTGGTTATGGGAGTTAGAAAGATTGTTCAATGGTTCAGAGTACTGGCTGCTCTTCCAAATAGTCTATATTGGATTCCCAGTTGTGAATAGCAACTCACAGCTTTCTCTAACTTCAATTTCAGAGAATCTAATTTCCTCTTCTGGCCTTTACAGGCACCAGACATGCACATGATGCACATACACACGTGCAGGAAAACATCTATACATATAAAATAAGATTTTTAGAGTAGAAAAATTGCTGGGTATGGTGACACTGCTTTTTTTTAATCCTAGCCCTGGAGGTTGGAGAAAGGTGGGGCCATGGGACTTGCTAGACTAGCTGAATTGCTGAGATTCAGACCAAAGAGAGACATTGTTTCAAAAAAATACAATAGTTGGCACCTGAGAAATGGCCGCTGAAATTGTCCTCAGGCCTGCATACCCATACACATTCATATACAATTTCATGCATGTGCACACACACATGCTTAAATTTGTAAATAAAATTTTATACTAAGTAGTATACACTCAAAGGATCTGGAGAAAAACTTTCTGTCAGCAAGCATATTTGATAGCAGGCAGTAACTTCAAGCCAAGTCAGTGAGGTAATGTATCCTCATTCATAAGTAAGGCATCTCCTGTATAGCTCCTCCTTGAAGACTGATATGTCCTCCTTCTAGACTTCGCACATCCTAGAGATTTAATTTTTTTCAAAACGTTCATAGATTTAAAGAAAATAAAAAGACATTCCCATAGATCAAGCCACCTAAACAAGCCAAATAAACACTATTATATCTCTATGGAGCAGTAAATGGCCGCACTTCTGTTCAGTGTGCTTTTTGTTTTAGTTCGTCTCTGCCATACATTTTCAATGTGTTTATTTCTCCTCATTTCAAGGACAGTTATCCAAAAACATACATAAATACTTTTACCAAATAGGACTTGTCAACACAGACACAGTTTTCCCTTCTTTTCTTTGTTTTCTAGGTATTTGATCATGCTGTTAGGATCCCAAATGGAAAAAAATAATGACAGATGACTGATTCATTCATACGAACAAAATTATTTGAAGTGGCTTCCTGTCCATGACAGAATGATATGAGTGTAACTGTGCCCCATTGATAAACTATGATGAAATGTTATTCTTTGGATAAATAAAGTTAGAAGTCAAGAGAAATCGCTGTGGCTCTCAGGATGTCTCTTCAGCTGTCCTTCATTTTTTTGGCATTTGATCATATCATGTTCCCTTTTCTCATCATACTGGGCTCTGTTATCTGTTATTAATTGAAGCATGGCTTTCCTTTCAAAGGTACACCAAAAAGCACAGACTCTGGAAGTGGAAGAAGCTTTTGCTCTTACTTTTTCTGGCTTTGTGGCACCTGTTTCACCTGAGTAGCTTTTCTTCCTTATTGGTAGACTTCAAATATCACAAACAGATATGCCTAGCTTTCAAAGATGCTCTGCATAAAAGAAAAATTCCTACAAGCTGACCTTATTCAATATGTCTTCAGATGACTTCATGGAGAGACAAACTTTACAATGAAACACCCTTGCTAGGAATTAAAGACACCAAAAAGCCCTGAGAAATGAAGATGTGATAAAACATCACAGCACAGCTGCATTTCACCAGGATAATTTTGAAAGAAAAAAAGCCAGGCACAAAATATGTGTGCAGTATGAGTGTATACATTCATACAAAACATAAAATCAAATGAGAGTAATCACTCATGTTAGAAGTCAGAAGAATCACAACCCTTGGGGACAATAGCTGAGATGTCAATAGTAGATAAGGTTTTCAAAGCCTTGATAGTTTGGGCATGGATGTGGGCAGTATAGATTTATTGGACACTCAGCATCCATTGTTCCATCCTTCCTTGAGATCCATCCTGCTCAGAAGGAGATGCTAGTCTCAGCCTGCCTTTTCCATCCCATATCTATTAGACCTTGGCACCCACTTTCCACATTCACACTGAAGCTTCTTGCACACATTTGATGAGTGAAGTTCTAAAAGAATTCCTAAACATATTGTACACATATGGAAGCTTTTATTACTACTACTACTATACAAGGCCATTTTCATGCCAAGTAGATAATATATTCTGAGCATATTCCTCCCCAACACTTAAATTGCATGTATGTTACACTGTAATAAAAATGTCCTAACTATAAATATAATTAAGTACTACTTTGAAAGGTTTTCTGTCATTAACTGACAAGATGTGGAATCAAGCAGAAGCAACTGCAGACCCACCTCCAGGTTCCTATTTTTGGGAAGAAGTAGATATGTTGATTACTAGACCACCCTTTTTGAGTGTTGAGTATTGCTTTGGAGATGGTGGATTTGAAGTACCCTCAATCCAGAGACCCAAGACCAAATTCAGAATGCTCAAATGAGATGGAAAATATATTCAAGTGCTATCCATGCAGCAGTGATAAGCAGAGAATATGGGATTGGCAGGGGAAAGGGCAATGTGAACAGAGGCAGTCTACAGAAAGAACAAGACAAGGAGCCTGGGCTATATATGTACATTCAATGGACATGTGCAGTGTAGACTTCTTGAACACTCAGCATCCATTCTTCCATCCTCCCTTGGAGCTCACCCTGCTCTCAGAGCTTGCCTCTTTCCCCAGTTATTCATTAGACCTTGACCTTCAGTTTTCACATTCACATAGGAGCTTCTTCCATATATTTAATGAGTAAATGGATTCTTAACAACCCCATCAATAGGTTTTCAATAGATGCCACAGATAAATGCAATTGATCTGTATGTGTGCTAGAAACTAGGGAAATGTCTTAAAACTGGAGTGGGAGACTTGGTGGGTTAAAAAGTGAAGTTTCATATTAAGTTCAGGTCAAGCAGCAGTATTGAAATGAGGATAGTTACTAATTCTCTCTCTTATAATTCCCCATTCTACTTCTCTCAGTTCAGTTCAATAAATATACCCATAAAACAAGTTCTCTTTATTTCCGTAGGCAGTCAATATTATTTGACAACAAGCAGGTCAGCAAAAATGCAGTTGTATCCACAATATGGAAATTACCAAAGAAAACCACTGTTTGTTTTGAAATAAATGCCTCTACAAATCAATAATACATTGGAAAATTGATATTGACTACAATGTGTTTGTGGGTGGCTTTCAACAAGGTCAGAAGGTTCACTGGCTCCTTTTTCTTACCACAGTATTAGCAAACTGCTGAATATAATACTTATAAGGCCCATGTACATACCAGTTAAAATGGGGGCCGGGAGGAGTCATAACTGAAATCCATAAAGAGGAATATTGCCAACTACTTGTTAATTTATACTTTGAGTTCTAGTATTTAATCATTAGTTGGTTTCTTTAAAGTCACAAAAATTAATAACAGTAACTACATAAAGGATTTAGTGCATGTTCATCTATACTTTCTGTTTAGCTCCTGTCCCAGTCAGGACAGGACAGGAAAAGATGAACTCTCACTTTCTCTTCTGTCCAAATTTTGGTTTTATTACCAAAATAAAACACTATGACCAAAAGCAAGTTGAAGAGGAAAGTGTCTATTTAGATTACACCTCCACATCAAGCAGGACTGGAACTTGGAGACAGGAGATGTTACAAGAGGCTATAGAGAAGTACGGCTTATTCAGTCATTCTCCATGGATTGCTCAGTCCGCTTCCTTATAGATCTAGGAACATCAGCCCAGGAGTAGCCCTACCCATAATGGACTGGACCAGCCCATATCAATCACTAATGAAGACAGTGCCCTAGTTGCATACAACCTGACTATATGGAGGCATTTCTCGATTAAAGTGTCATCCACTCCAATCCTAATCCGTGTCAAGTTAACAAAAAACTGTCTAGCACACTTCTTTCTTTTTCCTCTGTTATTCCATCCAAGCTCCCAGCCATGTAATGGTGCCTCCCACTCTGAGAGTGGGTCTTCTCTCCTCAGTTAAACTTCTCTAGAAATGTCATCACAGACACACACAATCGTGTTTCTCTAAGTGATCCCAAATCCAGTCAAGTTGACAAGGAAGAATAACCACAGAAGTCATTTTTGGTGTTAGAATGTAATCTTAGTTGAAAGGGTTTAGTTAGACAGCATTCATACTGACCATCTTCTTCCCCAGAAGAAGACTTCAATATCCTTATATATAACAGATTGGTTTTCCTGACTCTTCATTTAAAGAATTTCATACTATGGTATTCCATTCTTCTGTACTTAGAATTTTCATAACTGCATCTAAAAGTACAACCCCAAATCTACAACTCTGATTGCTAATGTATTTGTTATTTAGGGTTCATGCTCTGCCAGAGATACTACTCAGAGATTTGTAAGGCCTCCTGGAATTGTAATATAACAGAAAATAGAAAACAGGGGTGACCAAAGGGTCAAATCCAAACTCTGCCACCTACTAGGAAAATATTCTGGGCTAAGCTACCTAAGTCCCAGGAGATACTACAAAACAAAGCTTAAATACCTTCTTTAGAACAAGCTCCAGAGAAGAAATAAAATGATGCATGTAAAACAACTAATAAAGTACAGCTGACACTGTGGTAGCACCTTCCCTCTTTTCTTTGCTTTCAGTGGGAAATCATCTAGAGGCTCACAGGGAACATGTTGGTTTAATGAACCATACGCTATATGGATGTTTTCTTTGATCCTTGGACCACAATGTGTTGTGGTTTGCCACCACATAGTCATGGTTGCCTCAAGCCCCAACCTGTGATTCCAAACTCCGTGGTCATTGTTGTCTTGATTCTGTTATCTGGGTATGAGATCTTCCAGATGCTCAATAGGATCTTTCTGTAGATTTTAGACCAATAAAAAGTCAAACAAAAATGAGCTCTCTCACATACAGCAACTGCCTAAAATGCAGACCAACACCACAAAATTAAAGATTGTTGAGGTTCTAATTTTTAATTCTTTCTAAGACATAAGAAATGTCTTCAAGGAACCTTTGAGAAAATCTGCATGTCTTTCATTTATGCAAAGAACAGTTCCTTCCAAAATTAATGAACCGAGATGAAGCTCACTGACCGTACCAAGCTGCCTGCAGGAGCTTTCGGCACCATGCATGACTGTGCACTGACTTATCACCGTGGCCTGCATCATACACCCAGGTCAGCCTCTGAAGACTCTTTCTCCTCAGAATAACAGAATTCTTATTCTTAGTAATAGAATAACTCCTCCGGCCCCTCTTCTCTTGGTTACAGATATTATTAGAATAAAATCATCATCAAGGTAGCTTTTAGAACCCAAAGTTGCTGATAATAAGATAAGACAAAGCAGAGGAGCCTAGGGCTGTAGTTGAGTTGGCAGACAGCTTTTCTGGCATGTACACAGCATTGGTTTTGATCTGCACCACATAAACCAGGTGTGATGCTGTGTGCATGTAATTCCAGAACTCTGCAGAAGATAGGAGGATCAGACATCTACACTCATCCTTGGATACACAGAGTTCAAGACCATCTTGGGCTACATGAGAGAGAGATTAAGAAAAAATGTGAAAGAGGTGGGTTAGGGAGAAGCAATGCAATTCACAGAGGCAAATGGAAAATGCTATGTGTGCCCTACCCCAAACCCAATCACTTTCCCACACTCATGGGTGTGTAAAAACAGGAAAATAGGCCAATATCCAAATAATGGCATATGCAATTCTCTCACATACTGTTTTACATGGGAACATACTCATATGTTCTTCCTATACACATACACAAAGACACACACACACTTATACTCACACTCATAAACACACATACACAGTTATACACCCACTTGTGCATATACACTCATACACACACATGCATGTGCACACACACACAACACACACACACATGTTTGTAATGAGGCCACCTTGACTTCACACTTTTCTGTGTCTACTCAGGAGTCTGCCCCTTTCCCATTTTTCTACTTTCTGTATCCACAGCAGATTAGTTTAGAACTGGAATCAGAACAGAACTTATCCTAAGCAGCCGGCCATGTGATCATGTAAGCCTCTTTTTCCCAACTGCTTAATGGGGGAGTGAGTGGTAATAACAGATCCTACCTGGCAAGAGTTCCATGAGGTTTAAGTGAGTGATGTATTGGAAGTGCTTGGCACATTGCCCACCAAACAGTTAATGTTACATAAATGATGTAGGTATTGAAGTCCTGCAATTTCCTATTTACAGACTCTTGACCTGGAGTCACTAGGGATCATGCTCATCCATCCCACGTAGTAACAATAGCTCTAAAGTCAATTGCAGCAGTGTTAGTCTTTGGTCAGATCCTGTCCCAGTTACCACTGGAGTTTAATTATAAATGATATTCATTACTTTATCATGAAGAAAATTGAAAATTCTTGTTTTGAAACCATTGTGGTCCCAAGGATTTGAACAGGGAATTATAAATAAGGAATTTTGTAGATACTTATACTATTACTAACTTTAGTTTCTGTAAAATAATACAATGGGATGTGTAGTAATAACCACTATTCTACAATTACCCAGTACTAGAGTGAATTGTATTACCACCATTACACCTATCTTTTCTGCCTCCCTAATACACATATCCAGATGTGTACTGTAAGCTAAGGTTGCATGTAGTTTATATCTTGTCTTCCATGCCCTTCAAATGTTGTCCTAGTTTGCTTTTCTGTTTCTCTGATAAACATAATACCCAAAAGCAACTTGAAAAGAAAAAGGGTTTACATATCTTACAAGTTATAGATTTTTCTCTAGAGAACCTGGAGACCAAAACTAGAGGAGAGGCCATGGAGGAACCATACTACTGGTTTACACCCAGATTCACACTTTTCAAGACCACATGCCTAGAGATGGCCCAGCTCACAGTGAACTGGACACTTCCACATCAGTCATCAATCAAGAAAAGGCCCTGAAGACATGTCTATAAGCCAATTCAATGGGGTCAAATTTTCAACTGGGGTTCACACATCCAAGTGTGTCAAGTTGGCAACCAAGATTAGTTAATCATCACAGATGTGAAGACACTTTGTCATGGTATCATTTTTTCTATCTCAGGAGGAACTGTAGCTTTTCCTAGCTCAACATCTCACTGGAAGAATGACTGTCTTGAATATTAAATTTAGACTTGATCTCGCTTTCAGCCACAGACTTCCTGAGATGTTACAGCCATAATGAACAAACCTTCCCCTTGATGCCCCAGTTCAGAATTCCACATAAAAGGAAGAGGTTATTTCATAGATGATGGGAGTAAGAATGAGATAGCATCTGAACAGTAAAGGTCTCAGATCTAATTATCTGAACATCACCATAATATTGATAACTGGCAGTTAGCAATGCAGCATTAGACTGATTTGGTTTCTCTTCCCTCCTGGAACCCTGGGCACACCCAGTGGTATACAGCTTTCTCTAGGTCTGAGAATATTTAAGACCCCAGACTAGGATTGTGTCATTCTACACAAGTAGCTCTATTGTCTTGATCCTTAACCTTTCACAGTCACTAGAATCATCTGGAGGTGATGTTTGTAAATCCCAGTAACTGAACCAGACCCTAGATTTATTAATTTCAGATCTCTAATCTTCAGACCCAGCCATAACTATTTTGCTAAACATCTGGATATACCCAGTATAACCAACACCAGGAGTCACTGTTCTCCATGAACCAGGAAGGAAGATCATGCCTATATGGGTTACCAAGTCCCACCTGATGTGATATTGCCTGGGTGATTACAGAAACCAGAGACTTTGGTCTAATATCACAAAGAGAAGAATATCCCAGAGTCCCCTGCATAGCTGCCCTGGAACAAGGGCCTAGGAAAAATCAGTACTATATCGAAAAGAGAGAAGGCATCCCTGGAGCGAGAGCTTGGACATACATGCATGGACTCACAGTCAAATTGAGGGCCATGAAAGGTAAACCTTCCAGGTAAAATCCAAGGCACTTGGTGAAATTTGAATTCTAGATAAATTGCATATAATTGTTTAAATTTAAATACTAAATATTGTATGGATATATTTATGCCAAAAAGAAGTCTTTGTCTGAAATTCAAATTTATCTATACATTTTATTTTGATTTGGGTGATTTGGAAGCACTTGGGCTTGGGCACTCACTATGGCTGCCTCCTGCCTATGTCATGAAAGTTGATGTAAAAAGGAAAGAATTATATTATATCAAACAACATTCATCCCATTTTTAGAATAAATAGAACTTATACTTCAACAAAAAAATTAAATCAAGCTTTCAAGGGTTTTTTTTTTCCTCCCAGAGATGTGGTCCTATGTATCTTGCTGGCACTTCTACTTCCTGTCAAAGGCCTTTCCAATCTGTAATGCAGAAAATTCCAGATGCCTTCTTTTTCTGTCTGCGTTACATGAAAATAGGATTGGGGGTTCTCTGGCAGAAGCCCTCTCAGCTGCCTCCCACCTGTCTGCTGCTCTCTCTGCTATTCCCAGAAGGATCCGGGCCTCAGAGTGGTTGTCTACCTCAAGTCCAGAGAGATTCACTCTGAGAAAGAAAGGCAGAAGGAACGGGGCTGCAGCACAGACGGTGCTAATTGGAGCAAAAGATTTTCCTACTGGAAATAGTAGCTATGGGCAAGCTTTGCTCCCTGGATTCGTGGACACACCAGAGGCTTGACTCCAGGATGGTTCCAGGAGGTTGGGGCAAACCAAGAATGAATCCCTACAAGGAAAAGCAGGAAGAGACTCAAAATAAATCAATTAACAGCAATCATAAGAAAATTAATGTCTGTGCCTTTAAAGTTTACAGGCTTTTTCTGAGAGAAGAAATGTTCATTTTTCAGCCTCAGGACTTGCTGAGGTCAGTTTAGGCTCTTCTTCCATCACCTGTTAGAATTCTGCTGTCTTCTGAGTTGAAGAGTCCACAGATCCCTCTTTTAGGACTAGTGTCTTCTAAACACCATCTTCCCCAGTCTCAGAAGCCTCCTATGTGAGACCAAAGCCCATGTGTGAATGCAGCAGCATACTGATATTCCTTCTATAAGCTGTCACTTTGTGTGCCCTAATCCTACCAGGCATATGGTGGGGCAGAGGCCATTATATAGGGATGTGATTTATTCTGAGATATTAAGAGACAACATAATAAAATTTTGACCTGTGAGTGACAGCCATCTCCTCTTAACTCTAGCTGTTGTCCTCTTATTTAGCTTCAAATGACCTCCCAGGGCCAGAAAGACTGCAATTTTTGTTTGCCTAGTATCCTGCTATGCTGGTTTGAGTGAGAGTGGTTTCGTTGTTTAGTCCCCAGTGAGTGGAACTGTTTCGGAAATACTAGCTGTGGCCTTGTTATAGCAGGTGTGGAATTGTTGGAGGAGATTTCTCACTGGAGATGAGCTCTGTGGGTTCTGAAGGCCACACAAGACCCACTGTCTCTTTCTCTGCCTGCCTACCTACAGATCACAATGTACCCTCTCATCCCCATGCCTGTCTACCTGCCACCATCCTTCCTAACATTGTGATCATGGACTAATCCTCCAAAACTGTAAGCGTCCTGATAAATGCTTCCTTTTATAAGTGTTATCTTGGTTATGGTTTCTCTTCACAGCACTAGAACTTTGACTAAGACAACTAGAAAATAGAACTTGGAAAAAAGATATTCTGTGGTGGGTTCTAACTCATCTGTGCGACCTCTGGCTTTCAATCCTGCCTTGTTATCTTTGCTAGACTATCACACATAGCCAGTTGCTGAGAGTTTCATGGGACCAAATTTAAATGGTGTCACTATTGATAGGAGGATGACATGAAATCACCTCTCCAATAATAAATAAATACCAAATAGTATCAGTCATATTGAATTAGTAAGGAAGAAGAGGAACTTCAACTATGTCACCTAAGCAAATATACAGACTGAATCTTGCAGAGTGAAAAATGAGCCTAGAACACATTTCTAAACAATGAATTCAACATATTCCTTATCAGGCAGCTCCTCTTGGCCTTCTTATTTATTTAGCATTAAGTAAGGACTCATATCTGTGTTTCATTTCCTAGGGCTGGAAATGGCTAGTCAGATGGATCCCCTGTCTTCTTGTAGCCTCCATGAGAAGAAGCCAGAGCTGTTGGTACAGCACTTCTCTCATAAGTCTAAATCCCTTAAGGTACTACATTAAACTGGTTATGAAGGAAGGCCTGTCAGAGGAGGTGACATTAAAGATGAAAACTGCCCAAAGAGGGAAAAAAAACAGTGCTCACGAAACAGGAAAAACAAACATCAACCTATTGGAATATGTATGGCCTTGTTGTAGGAAGTGTGTCACTGGAGGTGGGCTGCATGTAGGCCTCTGTGGAGACACAAGGGTTAAGTAGACAAGTGGAAACTGGTTGAAAAGCTGTGTTAGTTACTTTCCTCACTGATTTGGCCAATAGCTGACTAAAGATCCTTGAAACGGGAAAGGTTTATTTTGGCTCACAGGTTGAGAATACTGTGCATCGTGCTGGAACAGGTATGGTGGCATGACTGTGAGGCAGCTGGACACATTACATCCCCAGTTGAGAAGCAAATAGTGATGAATGATGGTGCCACCTGGCCTTTTACTCAGCATAACATCCCTGCTCCTGGAATGGTACAACCTATAGTCAGCATGGGTATTCCCAGAAAATGGCTAGAAAACAGGAAACCTAAATCTATGATGGCCTGGTAGGCCAAGGTCTGGAGAGTGTATCCTAGTCTCAGTGGGAGTCAGTGGGAGAGGGGCCTCTGGGCAGTGGAGTAAATGACTTTACTTCTAAAACAACCTTGTGGCTTTGTGAACAATTGATTTAGGTAACAGGTGGAGGCAAGGAGATAAGTTGGAAGGCTTAAAATATTTCCAGTTGTGACAATTATAAACCATCATGGGTGAAGAGAGAACAACTTAGAAGGATGCAGGATATGTTTCTTAAGGAAAGTCAGTAGAATTTTTCCAATAAAAGATTCACAAGGAATTTTAAAACGAGATAATTTAGGATTAGGCTTCTGCTCTGTTGGAGAAATTAAGTATACAATAAGGCCATTCATTGAGACAGGGAAAGAGAGATCAAAAGAAGAAATCAGGCCGTGAGAGCTCCGAGGGCCTGTTACCCAAAAGGAAGTGGAAGGAAGAGAGTTGGATACAGACATCTCAGAGTCATGGGAAAGGCTGAGCTTGCTCCTCTCAGGTTTGGTGTCATTGCTATAGAGTTAGTGATCTTAAACACGAGGTGGGGAAATTTTCCTCAAATAGAAAATGTAGATAAAGGAGAAAGGAGGGGCTGAATGCTGTTTCAGCATCTCTAACATCATTGTGGGGTAAGAGGAGTTAGTGAAGGTAGATGACATAGGAGCTGCGAAGCAGACAGAAAATGTGCAGCATCTAGAATCTGCAAGCACTTCAGTTAAAGGATGCAAGGCTTCCTGGAGGAAGCAATACTTAATTCCAAGCCTTGAGGAGTAGATGGGAATGAGAGTCAGGAAGAGGGAGAGGCAATGATGCATTAACTTGACTGCCTATGTTTGGAGACCATGAAGGAGAATCAAAGACAAGGACTATAAGAAGTCAAGAGAAGTCCAAGACTGACTATGTCTTCCATGGTTCACTGTCTACCCTGGCTGGAAGACCCTTCAAATACCCAAGGGTCAGCAGCAGCAGCACCCAGCACTATTGATTCTTGCCTCTTCAGATGAATCAGTGGAGAGTTACTAAGAGAGCCATCCTGGGCCTGGGTCTCTCTTCTCACTGTGCAGCCAGTCCATCAGCTACTCTGCATCCAACCCCCTCTTCACTGCCTTCTGCTTCAAGGGAGGAATGCCTTGGGGAGTCTTAAACTCAAGAATTCAGGAAATGAGCTCCACTTTAAGCTCAAATCTCTTCAGGCAACTTTCTGCAATAGCCCCACCCCACCCCACATTAAGACGTTCTTAATTAAGGTCATCTCCTATTCCTGCTGTATACAGAGGTACCTTGTTTCTCAAGCTCCCTCCTTACCTGCTTCTAAAAGTCTCATAAGCAGTTTGCTTTTGTCTGCATTCTCTATATCCTGCTTATTTTTCCTGGATGCTTACATTCTCCTAAGATAAAGAATCTGGGTTTCAACCTAGACAAGTCCATCCCTTGTGGAGTCTCATGATACCTGTTAAATGGTCAAAAATTATAATTCAAATACATTTTAAAAGCTTCTTATCCTGAGACTAAGGGCAAGGAAGGATCTTAAACTAAGCCCCAAAGCAGTATGTCTTGAAGACCCAGGTCCCCAGGAGAGAGCCAGCTCTCAACAGGAAAACTTTGTGGAATCAAGAGGGGGGAGGGTGGGATAATTGGCATGTAAGTATTTTCAATTTAATTCTAGTGCAGATGATGCTCCCTTGAGTATTGAGAAAAGAGAAAATGTGTTGGGGGGGATAGAAAGGATTCCACATTCAATCATGTTTTCAGATCAGCAGCTTATAAACATAAAATATCCAGTTAATGCAACTAGGGGACCCTCAGAGGTATCCCTTTACATACATATGTTTCTTCTACTTTCAATTAAAGAAAGCACTGGTATGCATAGTGTGGGACCTGGAGAAGGCTCAGCTGTTACGAGCACATATTACTCTTTCAGAAGACCCACGTTTACTTCCTAGCATCCACATATCAGTTAACAACTACCTATAATTTCAGTCCCAGAGGATCTGAGGGTGGGGTCCTGGAATGGATTTACAAACCATATGAACTCTGATCACAGTCAGACAGGGATAGTCTATAGAGTATAAACCTTAGGACTGATCGACCATGGCCACTGTCCAGATCTAGGAACTGAATCATGACCCTAAGTTAGGATTCTACAGGGATTTTAAGCCTGAGATCTACAAACACCTGTACCAAGTTATTACACTATTAGGATTTAGAGATAGGAGGACTTCCTTAGGAACATGTCTTTGTTGTATATTTCTCCTGCTTGGTTAGGGTATTCAACTGTGGCAGGGGACTTGCCTTGTCTAACATTCATGTCTTAACTTGTCTACCAGGATGGGACTTATCTTGTAGAGCATTCATGTCTTAACTTGCCAACTAGAATGTCAGTTAGCTGTGTACATGGCTTTTTCTGCCAAGTAGGATGTCAGTTCTCAGGGAGGTCTTGGGAACTTAAACTTTACTTGACCCCTACTCAAAATGAAAATCTTATTTTAAATAGTTTCTTATATCTCTTTTGTTGAGGTTCATCCCAGGGGCAGCTTATAAAAGCAGATACCATAAAAGCTTATATACAGGTGCAGGAAATGCTGCTGGCTGTTGGTTCAGGTTTAAACTTATTATGGGTAACTATACAAAGCAGTTCTACTGACTTCTATCATGATTGGTTTCCAAGGGCACAAAACATAACAGAATATGTAATCAACTTGGCATTAGAAAGTTTCCTAGTAACAGCAGAAACATATGAGAAAGTTTCCTTACAATAGCAGGCTAGCCAGGTAACAATTACCTAGGTTTTAATATTTTACATAGGCCTTAACATTTTACCATGGCCTTAATATTTTATCTAGGCCTTAACACTAATGTCCATCGCTGCACAAATGTAAAAACAAATATAAATGAAGGGGAATACTCATATACATGAACTGAAAATAAATGAATCTTTCTTAAAGAAAGAAAGAAAGCACTGGACTTCCTAACATCTACCATTTGCTGAGTCATCCCACCTATATTGCCACCTGAACTGACCGTGGGGTGATGAGCTGACTCCCTGTATCAGACACATGTGCTCAAGGTTTTGCCTTTTTATCCTGTCTCCTGGCTCTAGATATTTAGCTGCAACCATTTGCACATGTTAATGCCTTATTTGTGTCTGTTCTTAGGCCTTTTAAATATGTATGTGTGTCCTAAATCCTGGCCCTTGGCAGAAACCACATCTCTTAAATTAGGCCAGGAGGTCTGGAGCTCCCCAGGGCACAGACTGTCTTCCCACTGACTTGAGACACCTGGTGAGAGTGTGCCTTGTCAACCTACTTAATCCAGAGACTACTGGAAGACTGGAATCTCAGCTTCTGTTTCACTAGGACTCTCTAAATTCATCTAAAGGCAGCATAGAAGACGTGTTCAGTAGATAAAGTAAGACTGCCTGGGGTTTGGCTTACAGCCTTCCATCTATAATTATTGTGGTTTGAATAAGAATGGTCCCCATCGGCTCATATAACTGGATGCTTAGTCACTGCAGAATGGTATTATTTCAAAAGATTAGAAGGATTCAGAGGTGTGACCTTGTTGGAAGAAGTATGTCACTGGAGGTGAGCTTTGAAATTTCAAAAGCCTATTCTAGCCAGGCCAGCTTCAATCTCTCTATGTCTCTGTCTCTTTCAACACTTTCTCCTCCTCCTCCTCCTCCTCCTCCTCCTCCTCCTCCTCCTCCTCCTCCTTCTCCTCCTCCTCCTCCTTCTCCTCCTCTCCCTCCTCCTCCTTTTTCTTTTCCTATCATTCTGTCTACGGTTCAAACTGTAGCTCTAACGTACAATTTCTTTGCCATATGTACTGCTATACTCTCCACTATAACGATAACGTATAAGCCCCCAATTAAAGACTTTCTTTTGTAAGACTTTCTTTGGTCAGGGTATTTTTTCACAGCAATGGATCACTGACTAGGAGAGAAGTGCTGGTCAGTCGCCTCTGTTTAGCCAATGTACACATTAACGCATATAGCACAAAGAGCCAACCCTGACTTTTGTTCTAATGACTAGAATACAAGGTACAGTGATAAGTTACTGTCTTCACAATTAGTGTCAGAAGCATCAGAAAAACCCCTCACATGTACCTTGCCCAACTGCTACTTAATGTATGCATTCTCATTTATAAAACAATATTCAGAGGGGAAATATCCTCTGGCAGATGGCAAGCTGACTCTGACATTGACATCTTAGTCTATAAAATGTCCATGTCTGATTCTGGAGTCTTTAGGAAGGGCCTACCATGCTAGAAGGTTTAACATCAGTAATGGTATACATAAAGAAGTCTGAAGAAAAGAAGATTATGTAACATTCAGGAGATTAAAACTTAAAGTGTATTATTTAGAGACATCTGAAGAAATGGAACTCATAGGGGGTAGATGGGTGGATGATGATAGGTATATAAATATGATAGACATGGTGATAGAAGAAAGATATGCAGATAGATAGATGATTGATAGATAGATAGATAGATAGATAGATAGATAGATAGATAGATAGATAAAATGATCTAGTGCCCCCAAATAAACTTTGATCAACTATCTGGAACTCCTTTATTACCATTAAGTAAACGTCATCTTTGTAAAGCATCATCTGCTGGTTTGTGCGTGGGCATCCCTTAGTACATCAACAATCCCTTCACTACAGAGAAAGAGTATGTCAGAGTTTCATGAGGAATTTGGGATGTATCACAACCACTGCAAAAGCCATGAAAGAGGACAAGAGAGTGGAAAAATACATTTTATCAAAAAGAGCTGGAGATCCAAATCAGATGTCCTGTGCTCCAGACAACATTTGTTTTGTTTTTTAAAATCTTGTGCAATTCATCAATCTTCTCTAGCCAACAATTTCTTTATTTATAGAATCTGAATGTGGATTAAACCAGTATATTTATGACTGTTGGCCTCACATTGAATTACTGAAGAATATTTTAATTACCAAATTCTGGCTCTATCTTCATAGCAGTTGAATCTCAGTGATTGAAGGAGCAGGCATCAGTGTTTTCAAAAACCTTTCTGGTGATTGAATTGGGCAGATAGCTTTGAAAACCAATGGAGGATGGATGCACGGTCCATTGAGACTCTGCAAAATTGATTTCTAACGTCAGTGCTATGTAGGCAAGAGTAAGCCCCCTTTGTACAAAAAGAACAAGGTCATTTCTGATTTCAGAAACCTTTCAAAGTTCTCTCCTTGTTTGTTCTGAATTGTGTCTCTTTCCAAATTCACATAGTGAAGTCCTGACCCACTTACCTCAAAATGTGACTGTGTTTGAAGATAGGACTTTGAAAGAAGTAAGTTGAGGTCATTAGAGTGGGCTGTACTATAGACCCACTGTTCTTCTTATAAGTAGAGTTTAGGATGTAAGTATTTAGAGGAAAGAGACTTTGTGAAGCCACAGCTGTTTAAAATGTATGTAGAGAGGCTTCAAAAGAAACTAAGCCTGACATTACCTTCGTCTTGAACTTCTAGCCCCCAAAGTCATGAGAATATGAATGGCTGTTGTTTAAGCCACCTACTCTATGATATCTGTTATGACTACCTTAGTAACACACTTACTTCTCAGCCCCCTTCCTTTCCTCAATCTCTCCTCCACATTTGTTCTTTTGTTTCCTACAGAGCAAATGAGTTCGTGAATACTCTCTAAAGCAGCTTCTCCACATAGGTTCAAATGCTGGTGGCACAGAGCAAAGCTCACTGTGGAGGGCTCTGCTCAGCATCCTCTAACTTTGTACTTCCAGTCTATCAGTGTATGAATGAATGTAAGTCCTTCTGAAACAGCCAGCCTCTTAAGCCCATCCCTGGTGAAATGATAAAGGATTTGCAAGAGAAACAGGACAACTATAGGTTATTCTTTTTATGTGCAGCAATCTATGCACATAAAAAGTAAGCAGTCTTTTTATGTCTACAGAGAGTTGTGGAGTCAGTCTTCCCCAAATCATCCACTCTACTCAGCCGTAGTCAAGCACAACCATCCAGGACTGTCTTAGGATGTAAGCCAAAGCCTCCGTAAAAATTTCCATCACTTCCTGTTTCTACATGTGGTCATTTCATCCTTGAACTTGGCCTCTGAGCTACTTTGGTTAATGGTATTTAGTGGATGACTAGAGCATTGGCCTCTGTGGGAAAAAAGGGGCTTGCAGATTCCCTGCTCTCCACTAAGACGGCCTCATTAACAGCGTCAGTGCCTAGCTCTTTTTGATGTCTTCAAAAATCCATCCTCAAAAAATCAATCTTTAACAGGGAATAATTACTTCCTAATGTTTGTTACTTTTCTCATGGCTGTGACATGTTTGAAACAATACTTTAAAGAAAGGAAGGGTTTGTCATGGCTCACCATTTTAGAGCACAGTCCATCATTGTGGGAAAATGGCATGAGTACCACAGGCTGTCATGTTGGGATTGTGAGGCAACTGGTCACACTGTGTCCACAGTCATGAAGCAGAGAGATGAAGGCTGCTGCTGCTCAATTCATTCTCTTCCCACTGACACTCATGCCATCTTTTCTTATCTTATTGATTTCAAGATCCCAGGCAAGATCCCATCAAGAGATGGCTCACCTATATTCAGAGTAAGCCTTCCACATGCAGTTAGACCTCTCTGAAAACACCCTCATGGACAATCGCAGAAGTGTTTCTTAGTGATTCCAGATGCAATCAAGCTGACAAGAAAGATCATCCATCACGCTGGGTTTGCTCCAAGTCTGCTCAGAGAAGGATTTCTAAGTTTCTCCAGCTGCACTGAGAGGGAATCTGGGTCTGTGTTTGTGTTTTGATACCACAATAGAGTACTAGAGTCTGAGTAATTGATATAATAATAATAATAATAATAATAATAATAATAATAATCTTTCTCAAGGTTCTGGAGACATGGCAGAAGACAAATAACCACGCATGAGAGACAGAGAGCACAAGAAATTAGTATTTTATCAGGAATCCATTCTGAGTTGAGTAACACACTCTACAAGCATCAGTCTTAATGCATTGCTGAGGGCGCTCCTTAGATGACCTATTTGACAATGACAATAGGCCATCTCTCAGCACTGTCATGATGGCAACTGAACTTTGATATGAGTTCTGGAAAGGACACTCAAATCATAGCAAGGGCCAACTGACTTACTCAAATTAAATATCAAAAAAACAAAGTGTTAAAAAGCAAAGGCTATTTCACCTGAAATCTCAGCACTTTGGAAGCTGTGGCTGTGGAGTGGTCAGTGGCAGGGGTGGGCTGTGAGTTCAAGGCAGCCTAGGGCATAGGATGAAGCTATGCAAAAGGAAGAGTATAAGCTGGAGAGAATGTTCAGTAGTTAAAAGTGCATACTCCTCTTGTCGAGGAGCTGGGTGCCATTCCCAGTGCTCATGTCTGGTCACATACAATCAGCTCCAGGGAATTCAGCACTCTCTTCTGGCTTCTATAGACAGTACACTCATATATCATATGCACAAATACACACAAATACAAGGAGTCATATATTAAAACTAAAAATAAACCCATTTTCCTTAAAATATAAATAAAAATAAAATCAATAAATATCAAATAATAAAAGGGATGTCTAGTCAACAATCCATTGTAAGGAATCTCAATGACCAAAAGAATCCTGAGGTGTAGTCTGGTGTTTCCAGGGAAGAATATGCCTTGGTGTAGCCTCTTAGCCACTGATTTCCACAAGCTAGCATGAGGTATATAAAACCTTAGAAATGTTCTAAATAAGATATACAATTATTTTCAGTTTCTTCCTAAAGGAAAAGAAAACATCATCCTGAGATAATTTTCTGTTTACTTCACTTCCTCTTTGTCTCCTCTTCTTCCACCCACAGTTTAATGAGCCCTAGAATTTTCCTCCAGAGAACTTTTCCCAGAATATTACACAGCTTTGAAAACAAACACTAGCTTCAGTTGTATGGCCTGAAAACATCAGTGTGGTCCTAAAGGAAACAAATCCACCCTAAGGGGTTATGATGAGTCTGTGCCACGCAAAACTAGGTAGATTCTGCTTTATTCCATCCCCTAATTCAGGTGTTTCCGACCTTAAGAAAACATTCTAAACTGATGCCCAGCATTGCCTGGAATTTGGACAACAGGGAAGTAGTCCCCATATTGTGTAGCCGAGTACCGTTAGCTTTAGTTAATGTGAACCAGCCCTTGTCCCAGGGAAGCTCTTGCCTAGTAATGGCCACTGCCTTCTTGGTTTGTTTCTGCATGTGCATACCTAGCTCCATCACCAACATAGTATCCACCCCAGGATCTCGTTCACCGGATTTGAAGCCTACTACAAGCTATGGAATGAGCCCTGCTGGTGACTGATGCCTGGTGGCTGAGCTTGCCTAAATCACCTGACCCATAGGTTGCTCAGCTTCAGGACCCCCACAAGATTTCACTTTGCAGAAAATCAATAGAGAAAAGTAAAGAATATGAACTTACAGAGTTGGCAGGATGACTTAGAAGCTAAAGGTACTTGCTGCCAAGCCTGACAACCCAAGTTGTATCCCCAGAAGCCATGAGGTTGAAGGAGAAAACCAATTATGTCACATGAGTATTGTCACACACACACACACACAAACACACACATACCACAATAAGCAAATACACAAATGTTTTTGTTTTATTTTGTTTTACTAAGATAATAAAAACAAAAAAAATATAGAAGGCAAAACATCTCGGCCAGAAAGCAAACACCGAGTACTTACTATGTGACAAATACCGTCCTGTGATTAATGATCGATGGTGAACAGTCCAGCACATTGTGGGTGGAGACAACCTTAGTCTTGGGTTCTAGAAGAAAGGAGACTGAGAAAGTCATGAGGAGCAAGCCAATTAGCAACACTGCTCCACTGCATCTTTATGAGCTCCTGCCTCTAGACTTCTGCCCAGTTTGACCTTCTGCCTTGGCTTCCCTCAGTGGACCATGACTCAAGATATGTAAGATAAATAATCCCCCACCCCAGGTTTCTTTAGTTTTAGGTTCTTTACTTTTTATAGGTTTCATGGTATTTTATTACAATAATAGAAAACCTAATTAAGACATGGGGTAATTAGATTGCCTTTCCATAATTTCATCAACCAGCATTGTCAGGGTTGAAGGGCAAATGAGTGTCCAGGGAGGGGTGCTAAGGGTGATAATCTTTGGTAGGAGATCATAGTAGCTATCTTGGACGCAGAATCTGTTGTGACTGTAGAAACTAGGCCATGTAGTGATCCCTGGGGATTGGAGAGATATCTTTGTTAGTAACCACGAAGACCAAGGTTTAAATCTCCAGCAGTCACATAATTTAAAAAGCCACAAAAATTCTTTCTGGCCATATGTGACTCTATAACCCCAGCAGTGTGAGGGACAAATACAAGAGAATTGCAGAGGCTCTCTGGATGCCTGCCAAGCTCCAAGATCAAGTAAGAGACCCTTTCTGAAAGGAGTAGGGTGGAGAGTGTCAGAGCAGGACACCCAACACCCTCCTCTGGTATCACTGTATGCGTGAACATGTGGTATATTCTCTACACATACACACACACACACACACACACACACACACACACACGCAGACGCACACACACACACACACACAAACCAAAGAGCTAGTATCCCCTGTCTCTTTTGATGTTCATCCCAGGATGGCTCAGTTCTTTCAGTCTTTATTAGTCTTCACTAGTCTAGTATGTCCACATGTGTTCTTGTTTAATTTCATTCCTCCTATCAGAAATAAAGGGCATTACTGTGAGCTTGGTCATTCTGTAGAGATGACTTAGAATAAGTTTCCTGTTCTGAAGTCTTTGACCAGAACAAGCTATGGTCTACTTGGGGTCCACTTGTGTGCCATCCTAAATTCACAGGTCTATTCTCCTATCTACTCACAGGTTGAGCATGTACGCTTGGTACTATGGAGAATAATAACAATAGAGAGGCAGCACAGAAGCTACTGCACCTCTGCCCATAGATCTTAGAGGTCTGACTGTTTAGTGCATTCATCATGCTTCCCATGAGGGGCTCTGACTACCCCGAGGCAGGGCAAGGGGAAGCTCTAGAGAACTTCCCACATAAACACAAATGTATAAATTAAACTCAAAGAGGATCCCAAAGAGGGAGATGTTTAACCCAAATGATATAATGTTAAGCCAAGCAAGAAAAGATCCTCAGGCAGACTCAGAGGCAGTCAAGCTAGAATGATGGGGAGGAATGTGGAGCAGGGAGACTTCGCTGGTGGCCATGAGCCTTACCATGAGGAAGCTGCCCTGCAAAAATGATTAAGATAGTCCTGGGAACCAGTTATGTCACTAAATGCTGAGTCAGAGCCCTGGAGCTTTATGAAACTGGATTCCCAGGCCACAACCTCCAGTGTTCCCTATGGGCCACTGCAGATAGATGCTTATGTGATGGAATGGCCTAAGTCATCAGTGTGTCCTCTCCCTCCTACTTCCTCTCTGCTATTCTCACCTCCAGCCCTGAAGTGGGAGTGTCATCAGGTAGAGCCTCACAGAGGGCTGCTGTAGGACAGGTATTCCAGAGGGTGGAGATTGGCTCAAAAGAGTGAGGCATTAAAGTTCTATCCCTTCAGGCCCCTTTTATATCTGTTAAAATCATATAAAAATACGCCTGTCCCAGAAAGCCTGTTTATGAAGCATCAACATCAAAAAGTCATTTTCCAGCCTTCCTAACATGTTTCCTGAGACACACAGTAACTCCCAGGGATGGGAACTGAAGCTGCTTCTGTGATCTTTACATACTTATGTTGTCAATGTTAGCACACAAGCACTCACACTTTCTAAGTCTCCAAGCTGCTTACTCACACCCTCAGAGTAGGCTTTTCTGATGCTTTCAATCAATCCCACCCTTCCCACCCTTTGCACTGTTTAATAGTGATTAGTGACCTGGCAGAATCTGGAATCGCCTAAAAAACAACTATCTGGTCATGTTCGGGAGGGAGTTTCTAGATTAGGTTACTGAAGTAGAATGGCCCTGTAAAGGTGAGCACTACTGTTACATAGACTGGGATTTTGGGTGGATTAAATAGAGAAAGAAACTGAGCACTACCATTTCCCTCTCTCTTCTTCCTAACTGGGGATGCAATATGATCAGCTGCTTCCTTCTCCTGCTGCCATGCTTTCTCCATCATAGTGACCCTTTAACTGTGAGCCATGATGAATCTGTCCTTCTTTAAGTTGCTTTTGTCAGGCATTTTTGCCAAAGCAATGAGAAAAGGTAACAAATATGCCACCCCATCACTTCCTTCTCTTTCCAGACATTCTTAATTGACTATCATATTCATAGCAGTATATCGTAAGTATCCCTTTACATGTGAGGCACCCTACTGTTTCAAAACCTGCAAACACAGAAGTAGATATACATGTTGGGTAAGTAACCTTTACACCCTTCGTTCAATCTATCTTTTAAACCAGCAGGTTTCCAAAGGCCATATGCTAATGTCATGGCTGCCGGTCTGTGGCTCTATTGGATGGCAGTGGAATCTTCTAGAAGTAGACCTTATTTGGAGGAAGGTGGTCATTGTATCCGTGCCCTTGAAAGAGATCATACTGGAATTTTCTTTCTCCTGCCCCTTAATGACTTCTTTTCTCTCTGCTTTTAGAGGCTGTGAGGTAAAAAGATTTGTCTCACAGCAATGGGGCTAAGTGCCATGGACAAGAACACCTGAAACCAGCAACAAAGTCTTCCTTTGAGTTTCTCCCATATTTTTCAATGATAGAAAGCTGACAAACACAAGTTATCATGTTGTCTAACCCTGTAGTATATATCTCTAGCACCTAGAACAGAGCCAGCACATATTTATGGGATAAATGAATGGAAGGATATATATCCATATATATATATGGATAGATGAATTGATAGATGGATGGATGGAAGGATGTATGTGTAAATGTATGAAAGGATGCATGAATGGACAGATAGATCTTCCATGGTAAGCAGATAGCAAGAAAGTGCAGGCACTATTCATCTTGCTCTTGAACTGCCTCCAACCAGCAATCTTTACACAGTTCTGCACAGAAATATGTACTTGTCTGTCGGTAGCACTTGAAAAAATTGTTTGAATGCTTTTCTTTAAAAGACATTTGAGTTCTATCCCCTCCATTTCATTAAACTTCATCATTGCATGCGTTAGCCCACCCCTCCCTCAGGTGCCATATCTCCGTTCTCAGTCATTCTCTGACCTCTCACAGCACTACCTTGGATGTGAGCAGTCACACTCTGCCACCATGATTACTAAGGCTCTGGGCTTTTGATAACAGTTCAATCTGTTCCCCTTGCATAGATGGAGCCCCCAGAAAACACAGAGTATCTCAAGTCTTCATCTGTCCCCCCAGGGTGTACTGGGTTTATCATGAACCCTGAACGTTCTGGCTGGTCTCTCTTGAATCACATCTCTAACCTGCTGCACAGGAACCCTGTCAAGAGTGTCACCCTTATAATCCGAAAGCTATATCCTAGGCTATCAACCACCACATGCCATTTTTTCAGCAAAATAGCTCATGGCACACAAAGTTAACTGAAGAAGTCAGCTGGACTCTTCCCAGTGCAATCATTCTTCTGACCAGAAGCCATGAGTGAAGAAGACTCTACAAATGAACTAACCTGTAGCATCTTCAATAGTACGCTCATTCCTACCATGAAAAATTCAAGTTCTTAGTCACACTCATGGATTTGTGTAACACTGGAGCATGATGAGATTTTTCCCCGCCACCGTCTTCCCCCAGGATAGCTCTGCACACCCTTTGTTTTGCTACCTTTCAGAGACTAATTGTAATGCATTACCAATCTCCACAGATCCAAGAAGTCCTCCTTGATTTCATAAACAGAATTTTCCTTTCCTAATACTAAACTTCTTTGTGTAACATATTTTCCCACTTGGTAATTGATAATAGGTTTGAGGAATGTAAGCAATAGAATTGAAAGGTAATCTCTGCCTCAAGTAATCCTATGAGAAACTGATATAGAATCCACACTCTCAGTTCTGATGTATCTCGCATGGCCATGGGTAACAAAGTTAAAGATTCTCACCACAGAGCACAGGGGAAAGCTATCACTTGGACATCATACCCATTGAGTCAGCTATTCATCAATACACTTGCTGTACCTTGTTCAAATCTGCCACAAATCTCAACTTAATTCTGTCCAAACTAGAACTCACCCAACTTAAGATGAGCAAAGAAGATAATTAAGCAGAGAGTGTGTATTATATATTTCAGTGACCTGACCAAGAAGGATGGTGATGGGAGTCAGTAGAGATCAAGGATAAAGGTTACCTCTACCTCAAACACAGGCTAATTCAAGTGTAAAAAGATCCTTACACGCTCCATGGATAAGAGAACAAAGCTCCTATGTCCTGTAAAGTGGATTCTCCACATAAAATTGGTATGTCCTGCAAAGAACATTTAGTATATACGTCTTATCCTGTGACCTTAAGGGACTTCCATGTATTATAACTAACAAGGCCAACAATATCCATAACAAAGACACTATTAAAAGAAGTAGAGTGGTATGTAGATTCTTTTATTAATTCAATAATTTCTGAAAAGGGAAATATTATTTCTCTACCACCATTCTTCTGAGAGATGGCTACTCAATATAGAATCCAAGTGGACAAACTTTCATATAAATGATTTTGGAAAGGAAGCTGAAGTCTTTGAGTATGACTTTGCCACCACAAAAAAAAAAAAAAATAAGTAACACCTACAGAATTAGTAAGTCTGGTTAACTGAGTCAGTATGATATGCTGATAGGTAGAAACTAATGGGCATCTCTCCTCCCAGCAGTGTTGCTATTGGGTCGTTTGGAAAGTGTCCTTGTTGATGTTGATAGGATCTGCTCTAGAAGCAGAGCACAGAGTGCTGATCTGGATGACAGAACTAGGAAATTATCACCCACAACTTTGAACCTGGCAGTACAGGTCTATGAAAAACACACAGGAAAGGACAGCACTTTCACCCTTCCTGCCTTTCAGCATACTGAAATGACCATGTCAAGACAGCTTGATCACATGCCAGCTTAGACATGAGAGTTTGAGCATCTCAGGCAGGAAGGAATATGAGGACAACGGTCAAAAAACTGGGAGTGTGTTCTAGAGAAGGGGAAGAAATCAGATAAATCAGAGAAAACAATTATTTTTTTTAAAAAAACAGGTATTTTTTTCTTAACTTTTTAAAAAAGAAATTAAATAGAATTTACTGTTCTTCCACAAAGAAGGCCAATCTTTCTCCTTGGAATATTAAAATCTACTAAAAGATGAAAGACAACATTTGCAATGTAGTCTTGAATGCGAGATCGCTGCCAGTCATGAGGATAGGCTTGGGAGATGGGTTCAAGGGAGATCATATAAAATAGTATGTAAGGTCAGGATCACATCATAAGCTCTTTCCCAAGATTTGAGAATATTGCCCCAGGAACAGGTCCTCTGGTGTGGCACACAAAACCCTTAGGTTCTCTGGAGGAGGCAGAGAATGCCTTTTCAGAGAAGATATAAAGGAAAGGTACAGCTTCTGTGATTGTTGTGGTTAGAGAAACACATTTTTCTGTCTTGGTGATAGACAATAAATGCTGTGGCAGGGAGTGATTCTGAGCATGTCTCAGCATTTCCAAGTACATGGTTTATGGTTCATTAGTGAGCAGAGGAATCATAGAGCCAAGATGCTGACTCATATTGTAGAATGAGAAGGGGCCTAGAAGATGTGCAGGATGTGACCAGAAAGATGTCTCCCTCAGTTTCCCTCTTTGCTTTCCCACCTTTGGTCACTTACTAAAATCCCAACTTCACACTCAGACTTCCTAGTCAAAGGCAGAGTACAAGTAAATAATGAATGAGAGGTGTGCACAAGTTCCTGATGCTCTCCTATGTAAAGTATAAGAAACAAAGACTGGTCCTGCATCCCAGTGAGTGAGAAGTGGGATGTGACTGAGTTGGATAAACACCATCCCCTCCCATCTTCACAGGAAGCAGCTCCCAAAGCTGAGTCATATAAGATAGGGATGTTACTGAAACTGTAGGATTCCTAGTCCTGTTCAAAAGTCAGGTGCCTACTTGAATGTATGTCTTCCTGGTATTCAGGGATGCTTGGTGACTTCAGCTCCTATATGGGAGCTCTTCTTCTCATTGTTTAAGTCCTCTTCTTAGTGTAATCAGCCAGTACTGAAGACAACAGGTACTAAGAAAAAAAAATCACTTGTACAGACTCAAGTTTAATAAGATACAGTCCATGAAAACAGAGAATAACAGAGTTAATGGCATCAGAAACATGTGGCTGGGGCTCCTCATATCTGAGCACACTAGGAGGCAGAAAGCAGGGAATGTTGACACTCATCTGACCTTCTCCTCTTTCCTTTTATCTTCAATCTGTGATGCTCTCCCAGCCTATGAAAAAGTTTCATCAAGTCCATAGCAGTCCTCTCCCCTTAGTTAAACCTCTCTAGAAATACTTGAAACATATACAGAGGAATGTCTTCGAGGTGATTCAGAGTCCGATCAAGTTGACAATGAAGACAAACCATCATGGTCTCCTAGTTTATTTCCCCCATTGGAAGATAGATGTTAGACTACCCAAAATCTCAGATAGTTTCAATGACCAGTATCATGTATGTAAATCTCTTTGCTCAATAACTGGCAGAAATAAATTAGATTTTATTTTGGATCATTTATCAAAATAAGTCTGAGATGAATAACAGGCTTTATGCTTTTAAAAATAGAAGAAACTCCTGCAAAATGTATTTATTCTACAAGTAAGCAGAGTCTATTTATGGATAGAATACAAAATCAAAAGCTATCAAAAAACAAAGTGATGTAATTCAAATGAACTGAATAAATGAAGCACATGTATATGACAAGAAGCAAGTAATGAATAAGGAGAAAACTCTGACACTAAAGGACATAAGTGTTATTAACCAAATAACATTATTTTAAACTCCAAAAATAATTAAGAAAATGAAAGATGACTCAGCAAAAACAATTGGCAATAAATACAGGTAATTCACCCAAGAAAAAAGACTGATGAACATAGTTGGAAGCAAAAATTTAATTTTTTTAAATTCTAGGAGTAGCTTCAAATTCAACCTAAGGATTTACTTCAAACTAGAGATCAATCAAATTCTATATTATATACTACTTTAAATTGTGAATATTAGTTTTGTAGACTAAAATAATGGTGAAGTTGTGATGAAAATGATGTGTGAACAGTTGATAGACATATAAGATTGTCAAATAGAGGGTTGTGAAAGTCTTTTCCCATTCTGTAGGATGCCATTCTGTCCTATTGAGTGTCCTTTGCCTTGGAAAAAGCTTTTCAATTTCATAAGGTCCCATTTATTAGTTGTTGATCTTAGTGCCTGAGCTACTGGTATTCTTCTCAGGAATTTGTCTCCTGTGCCAATATTTTCAAGACAATTTCCCATATTCTTTTCTATTAGAGTTAGTGTGTCCAGTTTCATGTTGGGGTCTTTGATCCACTTGGACTTGAGTATTGTATAGGGTGATATGGATATGTTTGCATTCTTTACATGCTGGCATCCAGTTAAACCAGCACCATTTTTTGAAGATGTTTTCTTTTTTCCATTGTATGATTTTGAGTTCTTTGTCAAAAATCTATGTCTATAGGTGTGTGGATTTACTTCTGGGTCTTTGATTCTATTCCATTGATAAACCTGTCAGTTTTTATGCTAATTACCATGTAGTTTTTATTATTGTTTCTCTCTAGTACAGTTTGATATCAGGGATGGTGATACATCCAGAAGTTCTTTTATTATATAGGATTGTTTTAGCTTCTGTAAAATTCAGGATAACCGTCTATAAGCCACAGACCCAAATTAAGTGACAAGAAGGGCCCAAGGGAGGATGCTTGAAACTCACTCAGAAGGGAAAATTAAATGAACATCAGAGGTGGATAGAGGGAAAGAACTGGGTGGGAGACGGGATAAGGAGGAGAACATGTATGGTTTGGGGAGTAGGGGCAGGAGAGAACTTGGAGAGAGAATGGAAATTTATGAGGAAGCCATCTCTGTGATGAAAGAATCTGGTACAGAAGAGGCTTCTGGGATTACATGGGCGTGACTTTGGCTGAGACTCCTAACAGCTGGGTATATGGAGACTAAATTGGCCACCTACTGTAGCAAGGCAGGACTTTCAGTGGAGGGAGGGGAATATCAACCTTCCCACAAAACCTTTGATTCAAAATTTGCCCTCCCTATAAGATGCAAATGGATAAAGATGGAGCAGAGATTGATGGAATAAACAATCCATGACTGGCCCAGCTTGAGACCCATACCATGGGAGAAATTCAACCCCTGACACTATTAATGATATTCTGCTTTGCTTGCAGATAGAAACCTAGCATAACTGTCTCCTGAGAGGCTTTATCCAGAAGCTGATGAAAACAAATGTAGAGACCCACAGCCAAACATTAGATAGAGCTTGGGGAATCTTGTGTAAGAGTGGGAGACAGGATTTAGGGAGCCAAAGAGATCAAGAACACCACAAGAAGAGCTACAGAATCAACTAACCTGGGCCGACGGGGACTCACAGAAACTGAACTATCAACCAAAGAGCATGTATGGCCTGGATCTAGGCCCCCTAAACATTTGTAGCAGATATGTAGCTCTGTCTTTCTGTGAGTCCAGTAACAATTAGAGTAAAGAGATGTCTTTAACTCTATGGCCTGTCATTGTATCCCTCTCCCCTAACTAGACTGCATGGAGGATCTCATTCAGAGAGGATGTGCTTAGTCTTGCTGTGACTTGATGTGCCAGTGTGGGCTAGTAACCGTGAGGAACTTCTCCTTCTCTGAGAAGGGAGTTAGTGGGGGAGAGTAGTTTGTGAGGATGAAACTTAGAGGAGATGGGATATGATCAAGAGGTAAAGTGGATTAATTAATTAATTAATTAATTAATTAATGAAGAAAAAGAAGTACATAATTGTACAACCATTTTATGACTGGGCAACCTTCATGAAACCTTTAAAATATTACCATGCATAACGATAGCCATGGCAACATTATGGCAGCATGCTTTGGGTCAGAAGAAATGTGATCCAATCACAAGAATTAAAAAGATATCATCTGACACTATAAATATAACAGTATGGAGTCATAAAATGATTGTGTCAAATGTGAGTGGTACCATATGATGTATTGGGATCCAGGATTAAATAGACAGAAAGAAAGAAAGAAAGAAAGAAAGAAAGAAAGAAAGAAAGAAAGA
>NW_021604688.1:6590196-6596012 GCF_004785775.1 Grammomys surdaster | reverse complement strand
AAGAAAGAAAGAAAGAAAGAAAGAAAGAAAGAAAGAAAGAAAGAAAGGAAGAAAGAAATGTTTCCATGAAGAAGTGTGAGGACTACAATAATCTGGGAATATAAGGACAAATATTCAAAATGTAGTTAGAGATTATGCTGCTTTAGTAAACTGATAGTATGGGACTCTACCAAGATCTATGATTTTACTAACCATGGATAACTGGCTACATTTCCAATACTAGACATGATTGTCCTTCTGTTAAGCAGGTCTTAACAGAAATTAGAAAGCTGTTGATTGTCACCAAGGTATCTGTGCCACTACTGTACCCTTTCAGAAAATCCTAACCAATCAAAATATGGAATTGTGGCACCTAGTCCCAAAAGAAGTATGTACAATATAATTCCTGCACCTGAGGATCAGAAAACATTGCAGAAGAATAGGTGGAACAATAGCAAGAGTCATGGGGTCAGAGAAATTTCTGAGACTGTGCCTTCTATGAATGTCAGCAGTTACACCCATAAAGTCTCACCAACATGGCTGTCTAAACCTGAGCTGAACAAGTTCAACAAGGGTATACATGCTAACATGGACAAGGGAAAGCCAAAGAGGCCTCAACCCCATGAAAGAACTACAAGTAACTAACAAATGCTGAGAAAAGAAGAATCTACTCTAGGAAAGAGGGACAACAGTTGGTTATCCAACACCAAATGGTCACCCCTAAAAACATACATGTAGGAATATATTGACTGAACAGGTTGTTTTTGCATACTTAGGTATAATGTGTGTGCATGTGTGTGACCGCGCGAGCACACAGCGCACGTGCATGTGTGTGTGTGTGTATGTGTGTGTGTGTGTGAGTGTGTGTGTGTGTGTGTGCATAAAACTTAAAAAAGAACAAGATAGATTATATGTGAGTATTTAAAGGAAAGAAAGGTAAAGGGAAAACATGAGATTGCATTATCTCAAAACATAAAAGAAATAATTTTTAAAGGGACAAACCAAAGAAAATTGAGCAGTAGCATTCACTTCTCTCTGCTTCTTTATTGAGGATGTAATTTGAACAACTCCCTCTTGTTTCTCTTGCCACAACTAAAGATTCTTGATTTGATGCCTTTTCTGCTGGGATGTGCTATCCTCAAGCAAAGATCCGGAACAAAGCCCTCCTTCATTAAGTTGCTCTTGTACTTGGTCACAGCAAAGAGAAAAGTAACTAATCCAGATACATATAGCTACATTATAGCCACAGATACATTATAGTTAGATGAATAAGCCATAATAGGTATATTTCTATGCTCTTATCTTCTACAAGCACATATATGAACATACATCTTCTGTCTTAAAATATTTTAGAAGATGCATAGTAAACTAAAGCTGATAAGTGCTTCAGAGAGTTTGGGAAGGTAGGTAGCCAAAAATGAAATTTGCTTTTCAGTGTCGCATTTTAATTTTGATAGGAATTCATGCATCAATCCCTGTTATAATTAAAATGAATTCTAATTGAATAAACAAAATACAACAAAACCTATGTCTTACCATAAACTTCATATTCTGATCTAACAGACTCACAATTGTTCATGCTAATGGAGATATTTTCAAATGCCAGGCCCTATTCTGTGTGACTTTCATTTAATGATTTCTATGTTAAAGTGTTTCTGTGTTTTCATCTTTGTTTTCAGGATAATGCTATGATGAAAGGTTGTTCTCATGCCTCTATGTATGAAGGCAACCCAGAAGACATGAGTCAACCATCTATAGCAGCAAGGAAAGGTTGAGAGTGGGAGATCTCTCAATACCCTCTGCTTCTCCAAGTAGCCAAACTCACCTGCAGATCTTGCTGCTTGTAATAAATACTATGTCTAGTGCTTCTATAAAGTACATGATTTATTCAAAGAAATTAAAACAGAAGAAAAATGCCATTTGTGTTGAATATATTACTCTTAGAGACCCTATTTCCCAGTGACTAACAAGGGCTAAAATAAGGCACTTAGCACACAGCAAGTGTAGTAAAGTAAAACACAAATCCAGCCCTGTCTGAAGCCCCAGGTCACCATGCTCCTGGCCTTTCCTAGACTATCGTCCACCTGCAAGCCTGAGATGATCCCAAATGAAGTTTACAATGAAGGTCTCCTCCTGAAGGCAAACTTTTATGGCAATGAGCAGAAGTTGGAGACACATTTGTGATTCATGTGTCACCACAATGCATAAGGCAGTCCCAAATATATCCACTACATTCAACACTTCTGCCATTGGCAACTCCCAGGTTGACTGCAGAAGGTTGAGGCCATTGATTTAAGACGTGTCATAAAAGGGTGACCAGTGCAATTTCTGAGGCTAGGACGATCCAGAGCAACCCTTTGAGTTGCTTCTGGAGTCATGATTCTAAACACTCTTATATTAGAGTGCTGATGATTGGATATCTGAACAGCTCGACTCACTTAGTCCTCATTACACTGTATAAAGCAGCTGTCTCTTTAGCACCAGCTCTCAGATGAAGACACTAACGTCAGAAAGGTTAAAAAAAATGAATCTAAGCTTGTGCCATTAATTTGTAGGAGTCAGAAGAGAGAAACCTTGATGGAATCCACTTGATTCTGCTGCCTCTAAACCAACCACGGGGTACTATTAAACCAGAAAGTCTAAGGGAGGGCCAGGGAATATTCACTTGCTAAACTCCTTAGGTGGTTCTCATATACCCAAAGCAGAGGCTTTAGGATAGAGTGTATTTAGGAGAAGCAAGAGATTTCTTTATAGCCCTGCTACCTAGCTCATCTCACTCGGTAGACTCTGTATTCCTTGAAAGAGTAATAGTCCCTACTTAATACTTTCCCCACCCACTTTCCCCCGGACTAATCCAAGCAAGAAAACCAGTCACTATGAGCCAAGTGGGAAAGCTATGGATTCAAAGTATTGAAGCCATTGTGCCTTGTTATTATCAAAGTTGCACAGGCAGGTCTCTGCAGTTAACTCAGTCACCCTCGGCTTTCTTATCTGTTTGATGGAGATACTGTCAAAGGAGGAATTTTAAAATAATAATGTCATTTGAATAAATTATATTTCCGTTGGTTATTCTGTCATGAGCGTTCTGCTGTGTCTGAGCCTCTGGCACACACTGACTCAGATCCTCTAGGCATCTTCTAGGTAGATACTTTCATTATCCTGTCACAGATAAACAGCTTTTCAGAGATTGGCTGCTTGGGTAAGCAATGATAAGGAAAAGTCTTATAACCTAGGCACCTTGGATTCCTTGTCACTTGCTCTTTCCCACACACCTGCCCAGTATGATCAGTCTTTTCTCTATCCTGAGGATATGATGAGTCAAATGAGCTGACAAAGCTACCAGTAAATACAGGCTGGGCTAGTTTGTGATTAAAACACAGTTCAACTATCAGTGCCTAGAAACAGCAATCCTTTATTTCTTACTCTCTCCACAAACCCCTTACTAGTCAGAGGCATGGTATTGTGTAGAATGACCATTTGGAACCTGGAAGGAACATCCACCACCTTGAGTAACTCAAGAGAAGCAGAGCCAAGCCATGGAGATTATAAGCAATGTATATCACATTGACTAATATTCCAAGGAGCAAGGCAATTCTGGGCCACACTTAAAGTCCATCAGTGGAAAAGCATTCCAGAGCAGAGAGAAAACACTAGTGGTGAGCAAATAATTAATCTACGTAGAATACATAGATTCAAAAAATACTTTGGACAGTGCTCAACAAAAGCAGCATGAAAGATGCTTCTCCCTGTGGAAGCATGGTGGCAGCTCATGCTCCAAGCTGAGCCTCCACATGCTGCAAATCCACCAGCATCTCCTCTGCTATCAGGAATCTAATTATTACTTTGCTCTCTGCTCAATTATTAAAGACAAGGCAGTGAAGAGCCACAGAAGAGGGGAAGTCTGTTTTGTAGCAGTGACAAACCGTATTTCATATGCATAAAAGACCATTGCTTTTACTCTTATAATTGCAATTTCCTGCTCGTTTCCTTTTCAAATTAGTGGATGTAATTGTTTGGTAATAAAATATCAGCATAATATATTAGAGGCAGAGAACAGACGGGCTTAAGGGACAGTTGCCAAGAACAGGAGGGAGAGAAGAGATTGACTAAAACAAGAGTGCGCAGACCTTGCAGGTTTTTTTCAAAGCATGGGTTAGATTATTTCCTAACTCTTCTCTTGCCATCCTTCTAGACAATTTTAAAACCAATGTGTGTGAGCTACACAAACCAATATTCTCATGCTATCTTAAAATTCACATCTATCCATGTCAAAGCAAAGTGTGGTGGGGGAGGATAGAGATCTTGAGCAAACAAAACGTCTGTAGGGCAGAACAGCTTTAGGATATAATACTAGAATATAATACCAGATTCACACCAAATGGTCCTGTCCCTCTGGGAAGATCATTGAACTGAGTCTCTAGTTATTCACTGAAAAGTAAAAATAAAAATCTGACTACTCTTGATGTAGTCAGATTTCTTCATGGTTGTGCCCTGGTAGGTTGCACATTCTCTATGAACGGCCCTATATGCAGGTACATACAGGCAGAAGTAACTGGATTCAATGAGTTAATAAAAGAATATGAGGTTGAGAGAGTGTGTAAGTATTCAGAAATGGAGTACAGAATAGACATGACCAAAATGTATTGCATACATGCATGAAATTTTAAAATAAATAAATAAAATATATTTTAAAATATTCTGGTGTCAAGAGGTGCAACTCTATAAATAGTAGCTGTCAATGTTATTATGGTGATGATTTGCACCCTACAGAAGGGAACTGTGACAGGTCATTGGGATCATTCTTAGTAAAATGTCAAAAGTGGAAGTTATTTTCTTTGTTGACTTCATATCTAACGTCATTTCCCTCTGGCTATCTCCTAGAATTCTACTCTGGCTGACCAGTTTTTTTTTCACAGCCTAGCTCATGTCCCAGCATTGCTTTCAAGTGTATATGACATAATGTTTTCTACAGCAATGACAAGAAACATGCTTTCTGGTGAAGTCCTGGATGAAGGCTATGGAGAAGGGAAGGCTGCTGGGAACATACTGCCACCTCCCACAACGCACCAAAAAGGAAGCCATGGTCTTTAATGCCAGTTCTAATTGAGTGGATGGACCCCATAGGTGAGCCCCAAATTGGGAACCATGGGAGGTTAGAAATTAAACAGCAGCTTCAGTCTACAAACTCAGAAACCTTGCAGGCTGTTGGGAGGAAGAGAAGAAGCCAAAACTGGTTCTATGCTCTGATGCTCTCTGGTGTGGACACATTGATATAGTCACCTGGTGGTGAAATTTCAGAGTTCTCCAAAGGTACAGCCACTCCAGCTTCTCACAGAGACTCTTACCATTTCACATACTAAACTATTTCCTTATATAGATAGTGATGATGCTGATGATCTGGAGGAAGTATTTCCATTTACACTAAAATTACACCTGCTTTGTCCAAGGGAAAGAAGGACCAATAGACCCTGGTGAAGTGGATCAGAGCAAGGAGAAGCTTAACAGAATTCTGAAAAGGAGCCTGCTTTGATTCTGAAAGTGTTCTGTGGGGAGAGAAGCCTCACCAGAAATTAGCCACTTGAAACAGAACCAGGGATGGAGAAAATTGCTTCCAGTTCCAGGTAGAGAGACCAAGTATGTGCTTATGCTGGCAATAAGAAATAGAAAGTGTGAAAATCTGGAAGATCTGGAAGTTCTTGTTTAATCCTTCCCTGTCCAAGTGTATGTCACTGATAGAAGCTTGATGGAAGTTTGTAAGGAAGGTTGTCATTTGCCAAGACAGGGAGAGAGAGAGAGAGAGAGAGAGAGAGAGAGAGAGAGAGAGAGAGAGAGACAGA
>NW_021604688.1:6489635-6590096 GCF_004785775.1 Grammomys surdaster | reverse complement strand
GAGAGAGAGAGAGAGAGAGAGAGAGAGAGAGAGAGAGAATACATAATCCCCCCAAAAGGGGGCAAGTTAAATTAATTACTGTAATAGTAAAGGTGAAGGACACTACCCAAGAGTCCAAGGTTCTTGAGGGACTTTTGTTTTCAGGACCACCCCTTTTGACTCCATATGATCTTCCCTACCTTGGCCTATTTGGCCCCAACCTAGTCAAGAAGCATCAGTATGACCCCCAAAACTGTCCTTCAGTTTCTCATTCAATAAACCCTGAGGAAGACAGACCTTTACCAGGAAAAATTCTAAGTATAGCATAAAACACCTAAAAATATTGAACTACTAGATATTGGGAGTGGCTTGTCAGAAGCCAGGCCAACATCTTGCCAAGTGCTGATTACGCTCAACATTATGTATTCAGGAAGCCCAAGATCAAGTTTGGGCACACCCAAGAAGCTAGCTCTTGGCGAGATGGTGACTTTCAGAAGCAGACACTGCTTCACTTTCTTCTTTCAATAAATCTTCCTCGCACTGTAGCAGCAGAAAGGCATCTTTTATGATGCTTACTAGGAAAGTATTCTCATTCCCCATACTTAAATGTAGTGATGTACTGTCTCATGTAGTAAGTTCAAGTACTGGCTGTGCATTTCTCATTGCTTGAGCTACCTGAGAAATTTTACCATCTCTCACAAGTTTTGCAGCAGGATCTTAAATAACATGCAGTATGGTATTTGTATTTACATATATATACATATATGTATATATTAAGGGAAGAGATGATCAATTGGATGTTTGAATGCTTCTGCAAAGTAAATATTGTTGATCCAACCTGACGTCTTCTCCCATTAGTGAGTATCTCAGGAGTCTTCTAGAATTGAACAAAAACACATATAGGCTAATAGAACAAGGTTCATATGCATATGGTGTATAGTATAAGTCATGCATTTTATCATTTTTAGCTACCCCCCTGGAGGAGATGCCTGGACCCTGGATGTATTTTCTCAGCCAGTCATTTCTAGCCAGGAGAATCCTTGAAGCTTGGCTCATCATCTCAATGTTTGAATCTGGAATTTCAAGTGAACAGCAATAGGCTGAAGCTGAATGCAGTGAGCTCACATGCTTAAGACTCCACCTCATGTCCTCTTTTCTACCAGCATCCAAACCAACCTGAAGCACAGTGATAATTGTCTGCAACATGGAAACTTGGAAAAACTTGTCTGGCAATATCTCCTTTATTACTTTTTAACCTTGTCCTTATTAGATCTAATCACCCCTATAAACTCTTAAGTTCTTCATAAGGTACAAGCATGTCTACATGCCACAGTGGGACACATTAGACTTCAATTTTCAGACCTACCTCTTTAGATAGGCTTAACAAAGGAAAATAAATGGAGTAGTTGTGCAATTTTTAGATTTCTCTGCTCAGGTAAATATTTGGGGAGAGTGTAAAAGAGCTTTACATTTATCCCCCTAGCAGGAGATTCCCCAGTGGAACCATTTGCAGAAATCTGAAATGTATTTCTGCACTTCAAAGACACAAAAGATTGTCATGTGGCTCACTCTTGGAAAGATTAAGGGCATTAGGACCCAGAGTCTGAACCCTGCTTGGAACTCCACAGAGATTCAATGGGACCATGCTGAGAGCTATCCTGCCAGGCCAGGGCTTCCCTCCTAGAATAGAACAGGGAGGCATGTGTACTTATTCCTCAGGGACTAGATGTGGGTCACCAGAAAGAAGCAACCAATATGTTCTCTAGTTCTCCTACTGGAGGTAAGGGAACTATCAACAGAAAGGCTGCACCACGGCAGGCTCCCCTAAACTGCAGATGTGAGGATGCACACAGCTGTCCACTCACCCTAGACCTGCAAATATAGCACCATCCTTGTCCAGAAGTGTCTGTCAATTACCAGACAATTCTGAATTGTCCTATCTGCATCTTAGCTTTACAACCCAGGGGCCTCAGCTGGCTTGAAGATGAAAGTCTTGAGGAAGGATTCTTTCAGACAAACACTCTTATACTGACTTATATTGGGAAGACAGTCTTCCTAAACAAGACCAAACTGCCAGCTTAAATAAGAGCATGTCAAAAGTGTCTGTCAACTGGTCTTCTATGACAGCACTGTCACTAACAACAGCAAAGCTAATTGTTTTTAATTATTCTTGGGCTTTATTTTTTATCATTTCAACATTAAGAGGATACAATCTGAATTCATAGTTAATAGAATCTACTCTTCCTACTCAGAATAAGGTACAGGTATAGAGGAATTTTAATCCAGCAACAAGGCTGTACATTCTGGGACTGTGTGATCCAGATGGAAAGTAGGCATGCTTTTAATCCCAGGAGACTGAGACAAGCAGATCTCAGAGTTCAAGGATAGGATGGTACAGAGTAAGTCCCAAGTAAAGAAAAGCTTAGATCCAGGCATGGTAGTACATGTCTTTAATCCTAGCACCCAGAAGACAGAGGCATGCAGATCTCTGAGTTCTAGTCACATAGTTTGTCTGAGATGACAATTACATCTAGTGAATAAAAGTTATTTTTACATGCAAGGCCCTGGAGATATAACTCAGTGGGTTAGAGAGTTTGGTGCTCTTCTAAAAGACCCACATTTTGTTTCCAGCATCCATGCAGGAAATCTGTAACTTCTTAACTTCATTTCTCTGGGATCTGATGCCCTCTTCTGAACTCTGCATACCCCTGTACGCATGTACACACATATACACATACACACACATAGGGGCAGAGGGGAGCAGGCACAGTAAGCAAATAAAGGAATAACCTCTTTAAATCCTTCCTCAGACAACATGTCTTTCTGACTAGCCATTCAAGTTTTACAATAGACACAGGACAACATAGCTGACAAACGGAATTTGGGGAATAGGTCATTACAGTTCAATGTCTTTCATACTCATGTGAGAGAAAAAGAACAAGGAAATGATCCAAAGAAGAAATCAAAAGACTGCTGAGTCCAGTCACCCACAAGAAAAGTGAGATAAGTGGCCCAGAGTTTGGGGGGACTTGGAACTCTGTAACTGAATGCAGATCAACCCTCAGGAGAAGAACTGTAGAAAGCAATGGAAAAGTAGAGAGAGGGTGGAAAGCAGAGATTTCTGTAGCACTTAGCTGTGCAGCATTGACTCCGGGTAGTCTCTAAGTAGAACTGACGGCATTGCAAACACAATAAGCAGTTCTAGATAAACTGGAATAGCAATCAGTTTGGGAGCCTGGAAGCAGTCACACTTTTGCTGTTGTCAACGCTTTCAGTGGCTTTAATTTTCAATGGTAAGCACAACTTCTATATAGTGTTGTCAAAACTGCAATGAAGTTATGTCATTGAATATTAAAGGTCCAACCCACAGAGTGCCAACACATAGATTTGAATTTCATGCTTGCTCCTAAACATCAAGATAAATATGTCTAATTTCATAAAAAACCTGGCCAGCCCCAGAGAGGTTGACAATTACATCTATTGTTACCCAAGTATGCTAGAATGAAACCTGGCTCTGATCAATGTATGATAGCAAAAAGAAGGAGGAAAAAGGGGAAAAATGAAAAACCACAAGAATCACCAGAAAGACAGTTCAAATTGGATAGCTGGGTTTGTAAGCTCCTTGTCAAATATGCCGATTAATGGGGCATTAGACTCCAGAAGGATGGAGCCTACACTTAATGAAAATTTTTGAAAAATCACATGGAGAGGTTATAGGTGAGTATTGGGAAACTTGAAGGAGGTAGGACTACCTGGAAGGGATTAAAAAAAAAAAAACAGACCTTTGAGGTTCTCCTATTACAAGCCAGGGCATTTGTGCTCCATCCTGAAGGCAGTAGCAGCCCCAGCAGGATTCTAAGCACGAGTGAGGTCATACTTGTTTCTTAGAAAAATTACTTTGTCTTCAAAGTAAAAATTGGATCAAGGCAGTAAAGCTGGAAATACATAGAACAGTAAAGGATCAAATGTCTCATGAGTCCCTGAACTGGGGCAACTATTAAGGAAACAAAACATTCTCAGCTCTGAGAGGCAAGAGATCAGTATGCTTGTCATTGCTTTGAATGATAGGGTAAGGAAAACGGAGTGGTAAGGAAAGACAATTAGATTTCTTGGTGTGACAAGAGTATAGTCAGTAATTCATGATTCTGAAGTATTAATGTGCACTATATTAATGCCAGGTTTCCAATGTAAAGACACTATAAAGCATGTTAAGTTGTATAATTATGATAAGAGGAGTCAGAGATGCTCAGCCTGAGTCAGTTGAGTGAAGAGTCCACTCATCTAATCAATGTATCATTGTGGTGATCAGAAGCCCTGGGTAAATGAATAAGGATCAAATAGTGTGCTGAGTGAATGTATATTGTTGACATTATGTCAAAGACCCCAATGGCCCAGATCCATGGATATTGAAAGCCTTCCCCAAGTTAGACTTGGGAAAAGAGCAAAGTCATTTTCTGGTCCAAGTATGAATGCTGACAGTGTGTGTAGAAAGCACACTAATAAATGTACTGACTTCCTGGGTTGTGTAGTTGGCACCTTCCATCAGTGCAAGCACAGCCCACATGAGCCTACCTTCTCTGTGTCTATCTGTCATTTCTTGAGTGTGTCATGTCTTTATTCCTAGTCACCAAAGTCAGGTTTCCAGAACCAAGCTGTGTAGAACACAGCACAGTGTGTGATAGAGAGCTCAATAGACAAAGACAATGAATCCAAATTTAGGAATCAAATTAGACGAGGAGCATAGAAAGACCAGAGAAAGACAAGAAAGGTGGTTTGGGAGAAAGAAGGGGAATACAGAAAAAGTGGAATCCTGGAGATCACAGGGGCAAAGAAATCAAGCAGATCCTAAAGGAAGAAGGAAGTCAAGGCCATACACTGCAGAAAATAGGAAAAGACATGAAAAAGTTCTATGAATTCAGCCATCTGGAGACCACTGAAGACTGTGGCACCCGAGCTTACATGTATTGATAAGAAGACTGCAGGGGGATAGGTGAATGGAAGGTGATGAGAGGTGTGTTATGTCCCAGCAAGGAAAACAATGTGACGATGTGGAGAGAGAGAGAGACAGAGAGAGAGAGAGAGAGAGAGAGAGAGAGAGAGAGAGAGACAGAGACAGAGAGACAGAGACAGAGAGAGACAGAGAGACAGAGAGAGAGACAGAGAGAGAGACAGAGAGAGAGACAGAGAGAGAAACAGAGAGAGAGAGACAGAGAGAGACAGAGAGAGAGAGACTATGTAGATAATGAAGGTACAAAGTCAACAAGGTGCTGAAGCAGTCAGTTAGGAATAGATGGAGAAGGTCATAAGGATATCTAGGAAGTGTGAGCTGGGTGAGTCAAAAGTAAGATGCTCTTGAGCAGTAGATGTCAAAAGAAGAGTGACAAAGGTCTAGAAGGACAGCCTTTAGGAACAAAAGAACATCACAAACTTAGTAAAGTGTAGAAGGATTAGTGAAACTGACACTGAAATGTTACTCACCATCATAAGAATATATCCTTATTTATTGAGCATCTCACATGTATCAGGTATTGGAGTATATAGCAGTTTTGTATAGGTAGCTCCAATTGTGATTGTCCCCTTACAATGTTGATATAGTGACTTTCATCTTATATACAAGTAGCCTGAGTACAGGGATGCATACAATTCCACAATCTATGATTTGCAGAATTATTTGAGTGTAGGCATATGGTTAGAATGGGAAACCAAACTGTGGATAAGTGCAGGGAAAAGGGCAGAGCAGAAGGTAGCAGCACTCATTCTGACAGGAGGTCAACTGTGAGATGACTAAAGGTGGCCTTTAAGTGCAGGAAAGCTAAACTGTGGATCTAGACATGAAACTCAACCCACAGTAGTTCTGTGGTCCTGGGAAGATAGATGTGGCATGGGTAGCCTCTTCTTGAGGCTAGGGTAATTATCTCTGGACTGAGCCCTAGTATTTATGACCTTATTTCTCCTTTTCTCTTTCTCCAATTTTCTCATTTCTCTCATTCAAGATGCAAGTTTCTTGCCCCCTTAATGAAACATGTCTTGTCCTACATTATTCTCCTTGAATCTAACCTTCTACCATACAGAGTTTAAGTCATGTCCCATCTGAGCCCTGAATCACATGGATTACCTGTCTGGCTTTCTTCTTCTTGAGTCTATGTGGATAAATAAAAGAACTAATCTGGTTTGGGGCCAATCAGACCTTGTCAGCACCACTTCATATATTTTATTTTCAAGCTACCTGTGTATAAGTTGGTTAATATGTCAACATTGTCAAGGGACAATCAAAATTGGCAATATCGATGTACATTTATTATGTGCTCCAATACCTAGTATGAGATGCTCAATAAGTAAGAACATATTTTATGATCAATTGCAATTGTTTTGTTTTAATTTTATTTATGTATTTATCCATTTGTGTATGTGTGTGTCATTTTCACACACACACATACACACACACACACACACACATGCCACAGTACAGATGCAAAAATCATAGGACAGCTTATAGGAGTCACTTCTCTCCTTCATCAAGTGGGTTTTGGGGGACAAACTCAGGTCCCCAGCCTAAATGAAAAGCACCTACCTTTTCCTGATGAGTTATCTCACCATATTTTGAATAACATAATATAGTTCCCCAGAAAACCTATATACCATCTGAGACGGTAAAATGACCTTTGCTTTTTAGCTAAGTATCTTCTCCTTTTGTTTTATACCCATCTACACTGGTATGAAATGATTAGCAGACAGTGCTTTATACAAATCCCCAAGTATAACTATAAGGTTCTTTAACCAGATTGTAGAACCAGAAAGAGTGAACATAGGACCTCTGGGTGATGGGACAACAGAGTGAGCTCATAGATCTAGAATAGAACCTGCTCTCCTTTCAGAGAGAGATGTTTATTAATGAAAGACTAGAAGGAAATAGACTATACAAAAGCTGGGTTTTGAAAATAATTTAGTGTCAAAACTTCTGCAGGTTTAAGGAAGCCAATAGATGTCAAAGCACTCAAAAGTTAGTATAGCACTGGGACATTGCCACCCTAGACCAAAGTATCAAATAAAGGGAGGAAACAGTGTTACTAGAACCAAGAGGTAGGGCTCTGAAAGAGGGCCCAGCTGTCAGGAGGGTCAGCTACAGAAAATGCCCCTAGGAGGGCTAACATTCAAAGAAAGAAGAGAATATGGAAAAAAGCACTGTGATCTCCCTCCTCCAACCCTCCACTCAGTATATTGTATTTATTAGCTGAAGGAGCAGGAGAACAGAGAGCTACAAAGGAGTCTGGAGGATGTATAATATAGAGCTCAGTATCCTCAGGCAGAATCTGGACATCACAGCGCAGACAAAGATAGGGATAGGCATAGCAGATGGAATAGTACAGTACAATTTGCAAACATAGGTAGCAACTGGGGGAACATAGGTAGCAACATGTTAATCCAACAAGGTGCCAACATACTTAGTGCCACCTATCTAGTTCCTATTGCTGATTGTTTGCTCAGTATTTGGGGGAGGGGATGGAAACCAAGAAGAGTTCATTTAGTCCAAGGAGGAACAATATCAGCAAAATGTGATGATCTCTTGATTTTGCATTCAGTAACACATCAAGGGGCCACTGGGAATTCATCTATCACAGTCATACTGGTCTGATGGCTACCAATATCACATGAATATTTCAGCTGAGGCTCAGCACAGGGAATGGAAATGACCCACACTTTGGCAGTCTGGGATAGAAAAAAAAGTGAGTGCTAGCCAACAAAACAAAATTCCCAGAAGGATATATGGAAAATGCTCATCTCTGGAGGTCTCTGGTAGCATAGCACAGGCAGTAGCTACACATATGCTGGTGGCATTGGAAAGAGATTCCATTTAGCTCACACACCAGTGGTTATTTTCTTCCTGGAAGGGAAAGCAGTCTAGAAAATAAGCAATGGTGCTCAGGGGATTAACTGTGTAGCCCCTGCCAGGAACAGGTGGTAGCTCAGCAGGCTGGAAAGATTGGAGCCCTATATCCCTTCCCAAACACAACTGTGAGTTTTATTAAGAGACGCTTAGATTTGATAAGAGTGAGGATTACATAGAACTCGTCTCACTATCATTTGACTCCATTGACTAAGTTTCCTTTCCCAAGACCTGTGATGTAAGTACTGTAGAGGCCCTGAGGAGAGAGGCTGGTTTCTATAAGCCCTACTCTCAGGTACTAGAGATTCAGGAACTTTCTATGTAGGACTTGTGCCAGTGATGGTCTCCATAAAGACAGCATGTAGGAGAGGGATAATAGTACAAACCCTTCTTTGTCATTTGGATTTTCCAATATACCACATGAAAAGAAAACTCTGAAAATACAAATGTTAAGTATCATAAAATAGTCTAAAAATATATCTTTAGATACTAGCAAACTGTAAAATTAAGTTTTTCTCTTTGGATTAAAATATAAATATTCATAATACATAAAGGTACGACATGTGTATAATACATGATATATTAATTTATGCATATATGTTTAAAAGTATATACATTTATACCTACATAAAAATGTGAATGGCTGTATAGTTAAAAATATCTTTCTTAAACCAGGCACTGGTGGCAAACACCTTTAATCCCAGCACTAGAAGCAAGCAGATCTCTGTGAGTTCAAGGCCAGCCTGGTCTATAGAGAAAGTTCGAGAACTACAGAGAGAAAATCTGTCTCAAAAAACCAAAAACCATAGGTAGGTAGGTAGGTAGGAAGATAGATAGATAGATAGATAGATAGATAGATAGATAGATAGATAGACAGACAGAATATCTTCTTTGTTGGTGTCCTCCTGTTCTGAACACCATCCTCCTTCTCTTGGATAGTTGTTTCAATCCCTAAGCTGACTTCTCAACTTATACTCTTGCTCCCTTCAATCAGCATTCAACATAGGTCATGGTGCTTGACTTTCTGTGAACCTTCAACAGTTTTTCATTGCATTCACAGAAAATGCCAAGTCTCCTATGGTCCTCAAGCTCTCATCTCTCTGAACATCTCACCTCTGACTCAATCCAGGCACTCTTTACTCATCTTTATTTGAATACATCACACCTCCAGATCAATTAGCCAATGAAACATGAGTAAGAACACATGTCTCATGCAAGAGTCAGCAAAGAGGATAATCAACCCCTTGTGTATGGGCCTATGATGCCCTGTGCTCCAGGTTGTAGATCCCAGATAGAATACTTCCCCTTCATCTATATCCTAAAATCCACAGTGTACTCCAGTTGCTTGGGAAATTGCCAAACTTGCAACTGATACTAAGAATACAAAAAATAAAGCTGCATAATGTTCAACATCTGACATTTGGAAATCTTTTGTTCCTACATCACCTGGCCATTTCTGATAAATATAGAGGGCAAAGGGCTATGAAACTAGAGAACAGTGGGAAATATATTGTTTGATAAAGATGTATATGAAAAGAAAGCACAAGTGAATATGGTCAGTAAATGAATCAGAGAACCTTTAGAAAGTATTCTTTTTTAATTTTTTAATATTTACTCAATTTTATTACATTTTAAGTCAAATTATGTATACAATGTCTTCACCATAAATATTTGTGGCTACTCATCTCCTAGGGAAGGGCTTTCTTTTGTTATTATTAATTTTTTTACACTCCAGATTTTATTCCCCTCCTGATTCATCATCTGACCCATATCTCCTCCAAGCTCCCTGTCTCCATGAGGATGTCCCTTCCGCTCCCCACCCCACCAGACCTCTAAACTCCCTGGGGCCTCCAGTCTCTTGAAGGTTAGGTGCATCTTCTCTGACTGAACCCAGACCCGGAAGTCCTCTGCTTTTTATGTGTTGGTAGCCTCATATCAGCTGATGTATGCTGCCCGGTTGGTGATCCAAGTGTCTGAGAGATCTTAGGGATCCAGTTTAATTGAGACTGTTGGTCCTCCTACAGGGTTGCCCTCCTCCTAGAAGAAGCTGGAAGAAAATATTCTTTAAGACGTGGAAGTGGGCTGAGCATGGTGACACATGCCTTTAATCCTAGCATGAGGCAGAGGCCGGGAGGCTGGGAGGCCAGGAGGTCAAGGTAGATCTCCATAAGTTTGGTCTACAAAGCACATTCAGGACAGCTAAGGTTGTTAATACAGACAAACCCTGTCAAAAAAAAAAGTGGAAGAGGGGGAAGAGAAATGGCTCTGCCCTTAAATGATAGGCATACAACCAAAATGATAAGGAGTGGAAGCAGTAACTTAATGAAAAAAATGAAGGGCATAATAAAGAGGGGTGGAGATTTAGAAAATCAGAAAAAAAAGAGATTTTTCTACTTGGACCCATGCTTAGAAGAAAAGTGTGATAATGGTCCTGATGATGGTAAGGTCGCAATGGTACTGATGATGAATGGATGTCACAGTGGTGATAATGGTGGTGACAATCTTAATGATGATGGGAATGATGATGGTGCTGGCAGTGTTGATGCTGCTGCTCACACTGACAATGATGAGAACACACTATAAAGGGGAGACCTTGCTCAAAACTGAAGCCAGTTAAGATTATTGAGACAGGATGGTCAAGCCACCAGTGAGTAAAGCCAATTTCCAGAAATATAAACATTAGACAGGTCCCAAGCATAAAGTACATTTTACAGGAGCAGGTGTTGCTTAAAATTCAATTTATCGTCTTCCGGTTTGGGACCAAGCCTAGAGCAGGTCGCAGGCAGCAGCTCCGTACCCAACCGCAGAAAACCAAGAAAAACAGGGACTCCCAGGAGCTTGAACTCACGCAGCATCCCAGGTAAGGAAAAAGCAGCACTCACCCCAAACAGGGAGCAACAGGGACCCACTGGGACCCAGGAATTCGCTCCTGGCCTGGAGCGGGCTCCATCCAGTCTGGGCCCGAGCACTCTCGGATCCCGGGAGGCAGCTCTGCGCCCAATCTCGCAGACTCCAGAGGAAGCGGGGCTCGCAGGACCTCTGTGCCAAGCAGGGTCTTGGGCTAGGAGGTGGCAGTGCTTGCCCCCAAACAGGGAGTGGCTAGGACCCACTGGGACCCAGGAGTTCACTCCAGGGCCCGGAGCGTGGGTTCCTTCCGGTCTGTGCCAGAGCAGATCCCGGGAGTCAGCTCTGCACCCAATCTCGCAGAACCTAGAGGGAGCAGGGCTCTCCGTGGCTCAAGCTAGCTCAAGAAGTTTCTTAGGCTAGGAGGTGGCAGTGCTCGCCCCCAATCAGGGAGCAACTGGGACCCACTGGGACTCATTGGGATCCAGGAATCCGCTCCTGACCCGGAGCCCCGGCCCCTTCCGGTTTCCACCTGAGCACCGAGCACATCTTGGGCCTCATCTCTAACTCAAGCAGCAAAACCCATCCCAAACAGTTCTGACACAACCTAGATAATAGGAAAGACAGGCCCCAGTCAGAGACAGCACTGATAGCACAAAGGTGATCCAGATGGCTAAAGGCAAGCGCAAGAACACAAGCACCAGCAACCCAAGGTACTTGCCATTATCAGAACCTAGTTCTCCCACATTAGAAAGTCCTGAACTCCCCATATCACCAGGAAAACAAGAACCAGATCTAAAATCATTTCTAATGATGATGCTAGAGGACTACAAGAAGGAAGTAAATAACACTATCAAAAAACTTGAGGAGAACACAGGAAAACAGGATGAAGTCCTTAAAGAAACACAAAAATCCTTTAAAGAATTACAAGAAAACACAAACAAACAGATGAAGGAATTGAACAAAACCATCCAGGACATAAAAATGGAAGTGGAAACAATAAAGAAATCACAAAGGGAGACTATCCTGGAGATAGAAAACCTAAAAAAGAAATCAGGAGTCATAGACACAAGCATCACCAACAGAATACAAGAGATAGAAGAAAGAATCTCAGGTGCAGAAGATACCTTAGAAAATATTGACACAACTATCAAAGAAAATGCAAAATGCAAAAAGTTGCTATCTCAAAATATCCAGGAAATCCAGGACGCAATGAGAAGACCAAACCTAAGGATAATAGGTATAGATGAGAGTGAAGATTCCCAACTTAAAGGGCCAGTAAATATCTTCAACAAAATTATTGAGGAAAACTTCCCTAACCTAAGGAATGAGATGCCCATAATCACACAAGAAGCCTACAGAACGCCAAACAGACTAGATCAAAAAAGAAATACCTCCCGTCACATAATAATCAAGACTCAAAATGTACAAAACAAAGACAGAATTTTAAAAGCAGTAAGGGAAAAAGGCCAAATAACATATAAAGGCAAACCTATCAGAATTACACCTGACTTCTCACCAGATACTATAAAAGCCAGAAGATCCTGGACAAATATCATACAAACCCTAAGAGAACATAAATGCCAGCCCAAGCTACTTTACCCAGCAAAACTCTCAATTACCATAGACGGAGAAACTAAGATATTCCATGACAAAACTGAATTTACACAGTATCTTCCCACAAATCCAGCTTTACAAAGGATAATAGCAGGAAAGCTCCAATACAAGGAGGGCAATCATACCCCAGATAGAGCAAGAAAATAATCCTTTTCCATCAAACCCAAAAGAAGATAACCACACAAACGATGTCTCCACTATTAGCAAAAATGACAGGAAGCAAGAACACCCTCTCCTTAATATCTCTTAACATCAATGGACTCAATTCCCCAATAAAAAGGCATAGGCTAACGGACTGGATACGCAAACAGGACCCAGCTTTTTGCTGCTTACAGGAAACCCACCTCAGTGACAAAGACAGACACTACCTTAGAGTAAAAGGTTGGAAAACAATTTTTCAACCAAATGGCACTAAGAAACAAGCAGGAGTAGCCATTCTAATATCGAATAAAATCAACTTTCAACTTAAAACTATCAAAAAGGATAAGGAAGGGCATTTCATACTTGTCAAAGGAAAAGTCAACCAACATGAACTTTCAATTCTGAATATCTATGCGCCAAATACAAGAGCATCGAATTTCATAAAAGAAACCTTACTAAAGCTCAAAACACACATTGCACCTCACATAATAATAGTGGGAGACTTCAACACCCCACTCTCAGCAATGGATAAATCATGGAAACAGAAACTAAATAGAGATACAGTAAAACTAACAGAAGTTATGAACCAAATGGACTTAACAGATATCTATAGAACATTTCACCCTAAAGCAAAAGAATATACCTTTTTCTCAGCACCTCATGGTACCTTCTCCAAAATAGACCATATAATTGGGCACAAGACAGGCCTCAACAGATATAAGAAAATTGAAATAATTCCCTGCATCCTATCAGATCACCATGGTCTAAGGCTGGTCTTCAAAAATGACAAAGAGAATGGAAAGCCCACATTTACATGGAAACTGAACAACACCCTACTCCTTGATAATCAGGTAAGGGAAGAAATAAAGAAAGAAATTAAAAACTTTTTAGAATTTAATGAAAATGATGACACATCATACCAAAATTTATGGGATACAATGAAAGCAGTGCTAAGAGGAAAATTCATAGCTCTAAGTGCCTACAAAAAGAAACTGGAGAGAGCATACACTAACAGCTTGACAGAGCACCTGAAAGACCTAGAACAAAAAGAAGCTAATACACCCAAGAGGAGTAGAAGGCAGGAAATAATTAAACTCAGGGCTGAAATCAACCAAATTGAAACAAAAAGAACTATCCAAAGAATCAATAAAACCAGGAGCTGGTTCTTTGAGAAAATCAGCAAGATAGATAAACCCTTAGCTAGACTAATCAGAGGGCAGAGAGACAGTATCCAAATTAATAAAATAAGAACTCAAAAGGGGGACATAACAACAGAAACTGAGGAAATTAAAAAAATCATCAGATCCTACTACAAAAGCCTATATTCAACAAAATTGGAAAATTTGGATGAAATGGACAATTTCCTAGACAAATACCAGTTGCCAATGTTAAATCAGGACCAGATAAACCATCTAAACAGTCCCATAACCCCAAAAGAAATAGAAGCAGTCATTAAAAGTCTCCCTACAAAGAAAAGCCCGGGACCAGACGGTTTTAGTGCAGAATTCTATCAGACCTTCAAGGAAGACCTAATCCCAATTCTTTTCAAACTATTCCACAAAATAGAAACAGAAGGTACACTACCCAACTCATTCTTTGAAGCCACAATTACACTCATACCTAAGCCACACAAAGATCCAACAAAGAAAGAGAACTTCAGGCCAATCTCCCTTATGAACACTGATGCAAAATTACTCAATAAAATTCTAGCGAACCGAATTCAAGAACACATCAAAACAATTATCCATCACGATCAAGTCGGCTTCATCCCAGGAATGCAGGGTTGGTTCAATATTCGGAAATCCATCAATGTAATCCATTATATAAACAAACTCAAAGAAAAAAACCACATGATCATATCACTAGATGCTGAGAAAGCATTTGACAAAATTCAACACCCCTTCATGATAAAAGTCTTGGAAAGGTCAGGAATTCAAGGTCCATACCTAAACATAGTAAAAGCAATTTACAGCAAACCAGTAGCCAGCATTAAACTAAATGAAGAGAAACTTGAAGCAATCCCACTAAAATCAGGGACTAGGCAAGGCTGCCCACTCTCCCCCTACCTATTTAATATAGTATTGGAAGTCCTAGCCAGAGCAATTAGGCAACACAAGGAGGTCAAAGGGATACAAATTGGAAAGGAAGAAGTCAAAATCTCACTATTTGCAGATGATATGATAGTATACTTAAGTGACCCCAAAACTTCCACCAGAGAACTCCTAAACCTGATAAACAACTTTAGCAAAGTGGCTGGATATAAAATTAACTCAAGCAAATCAGTAGCCTTCCTCTACTCAAAAGATAAACTGGCTGAGAAAGAAATTATTGAAATGACACCCTTCAAAATAGTCACAGATAATATAAAATACCTTGGTGTGAACCTAACCAAGCAAGTAAAAGACCTGTATGACAAGAACTTCATTCCCCTGAAGAAAGAAATCGAAGCCGATCTCAGAAGATGGAAAGATCTCCCATGCTCATGGATTGGAAGGATTAATATAGTAAAAATGGCTATTTTGCCAAAAGTCATCTACAGATTTAATGCAATCCCCATCAAAATTCCCACTCAATTCTTCTCAGAGATAGAAAGAGCAATCTTAAAATTTATTTGGAATAACAAAAAACCCAGGATTGCAAAAACTACTCTCAGCAATAAAAGAATTTCTGGAGGAATCACCATCCCCGACTTCAAGCTGTACTACAAAGCAATAGTGATAAAAACTGCATGGTATTGGAACAGAGACAGGCAGAAGGATCAGTGGAATAGAATAGAAGACCCAGAAATGAACCCCCATACCTATGGTAACTTAATCTTTGACAAAGGGGCTAAAACCATCGAATGGAAAAAAGATAGCATTTTCAACAAATGGTGCTGGTCCAACTGGTGGTCAGCATGTAGAAAAATGAAAATTGATCCATACTTATCTCCTTGTACAAAGCTCAATTCCAAGTGGATTAAGGACCTCCACCTAAAACCAGCCACACTGAAACTAATAGAAGAGAAACTGGGAAAAAGCCTGGAATACTTAGGCACAGGGAAAAAGTTCCTGAACAGAACGCCAATGACCTGTGCTCTAAGACCAAAAATTGACAAATGGGACCTCATAAAGCTGCAAAGCTTCTGTAAAGCAAAGGACACAGTCAATAGGACAGAGCGGCAACCAACAGATTGGGAAAAGATATTCACCAACTCTACATCTGATAAAGGGCTAATATCCAAGGTATACAAAGAACTGAAGAAATTAGACTCTAGACAATCAAAGAACCCTATTAAAAAATGGAGCACAGACCTGAACAAAGAATTCTCAACTGAGGAAGCTCGAATGGTTGAGAAGCACCTAAAGAAGTGTTCAGCATCCCTAGTCATCAGGGAAATGCAAATGAAAACAACACTGAGATTCCACCTCACACCAGTCAGAATGGCTAAGATCAAAAACACAGGTGACAGTACATGTTGGCGAGGATGTGGAGAAAGAGGAACACTCCTCCACTGTTGGTGGGATTGTAAACTGGTACAACCACTATGGAAGGCAGTCTGGCGGTATCTCAGAAAATTGAACATAGCGTTACCTAGGGACCCAGCTATACCACTCCTGGGCATATACCCAAAAGAAGTTTCAACATACAACAGGGACACATGCTCCACCATGTTCATAGCAGCCTTATTTATAATAGCCAGAAGTTGGAAAGAACCCAGATGTCCTTCAACAGAAGAATGGATGCAGAAAATGTGGTACATTTATACAATGGAGTACTACTCAGCTATTAAAAACAATCAGTTCACAAAATTCCTAGGCAAATGGATGGAGCTGGAAAATATCATCTTGAGTGAGATGACCCAATCTCAAAGGAACATACATGGTATGCACTCACTGATAAGTGGATATTAGCCCAAAAGCTCACAATTTCTAAGAATCTTCATATAGACCACATAAAACTCACATAGAAGAAGGAAGATCAAAGTATGAATGCGTTGGTCCTTTTTAGAAGGAGCATCAAAAGTTTCAACCAGAACTCCCAAAGTCTAAACCACCAACCAGAGAGCACAAAGGGAGGGACTCACGCACCTGTATAGGGAATTGAGGGTGACCTTTTTAGAATCCAGTGAAAGTGGAGGGCCAAGGTCCCCAAAAGTTTGGATCCCCTACTGTGTTGGAATTCGAGAGCAGGGAGATGGGACTGGGAGGATGTTTGGAGCACACCATCACAAAAATTAGGAGGAAGGGGTAGGGGATAAGGGATTTGGGGGGAGAATGAGAATGGAGACAACATTGAAAGGTAAATACGTATAATACCCAATAAAAACCCCACACAGATAAAGGATTTAAAAAAAAGGAAGTCTATTTATTTTAAATTAATTTCAAAAGTTTCTAGGAGATGCAAATTGGCTAAGATACTATTTTAAGCTCTCCACAAAAGAATTTAAATCTCTGTTCAATATTCTCAAGAGAGAGGTAAACCCTAACTTCCTCAACAGTTAATTGACAAAAGAGAGGTAATCTCACAAAAAGTAGAAAAAGCTATTTCTAATCGATATATCATATAGTCTGATTGTCAGTGGAGCTATAAAAGTCCTTTGACAAAAGATTATTAATATAGATTTATATATCCTTAAATAAGGCCTTCATGACTCTCTGAGTGTGGAAGGAGCAACTGTTGGCGCTTCTGCCCTGATTTTACAAGAACTCTGAAAAATTGGCTTTAAAAACAAAAGAGGGGGAACGGTACCCCCTCAGAAGGAGTCCCCCTGAAATACTCTCCATCATGCCTTGTTCACTTTTATCTCTCTAAAGCTGAAAGCTCATGGCAAATCTCTTGCTGACCATGTTGGTGACCTCGGGCACCACCAAGACCAACAAAACTTTGCCACAGATATGGGGAAGGACCCTCATACCCATAAAGGGAATGCCCCAGTCCCAGTTCCCTTATGGAGCTGAGGACTGATATGCCTGCCCAATACCACAGAAGGCACAGCTAACCGGCTACCACAAATATTAATGAAAAAAATAGATACCCTCACAAAGCCAGGCCCAATCATAAATACGATGAATAACAATTTACATCCAGGGAAGAGAAATCTCCCTGAGAATCCCCTTCTTTTTTCTTTCCAGGTAAAATTGAATCACCCGTGATGCCTGCTATTAGAAGTTCTAACCCAGATGGACCAGAAGCCAGGAGCCTCGCCCTTACCCTCACCCCCTACCTTTTCCCACCTGCACAAGGTCCCCTGAAGCTGGGCAACTGCAAGATCCTGCTTGGCAACTGCAGATAGACTCAAAGCAGTGTACCATATCATCTGAAGAATAGCAGTGAGACCATAACTCAAGCAGTGTACCATATCTCCTGAAGAATAGCAGGTTGCAGTCCTCCTCGCCCCCACGAATAACCAGGACCCACCGGTCGGGTCAAGTGGCACCCAGATGTGGGGCTCGAGACAGGGACCCATCCGGACGGACCCTCATTGAGAGGATGTGCGCACGACATCAAGATTGAGCAAGACAGAGATCATCGCCCGTGACCTGTCGTCCACGGAACCAGGTTGATGCTGCCATCAAGAAGGCAGTTGAAGTTCATTACCATCAGCTGAAAATTGCAGAGGATCCAGAAGTGACTCCGCAGGAGACTGACACAGCTGTCAGCTCCCCTGCCTCCCCCTACGGTCAACCCCTAGACTTCCATGCCCTCCAGAAGGGTTCCTGGTATGCCTGGCTTTGCCCTCATTTCTCTCGCTAGAGAGCTTGGCCTCTTGATCACCACAACAAAAATTGGCTTTTTCCTAAACCAAGGCCACCCTTGATATGGCCGCTAACATTGGGGAGCCTTCCTTTATGACAATATTACACCCCAAACTGACAAATGGTTGGTAACTTGAACATTTACAAGGGACTAGGATGGCTGTGAGTTAGCCCAATGACAGGATTATTGTAGGTCCACTTCCCAGGGGCCCACCCAATGCAGCCGAAAAGGAGTGCGTGGTGCTGGGAGTGGGTGCAGCCTACATGGCCTAAGACAGGGCTCTCACCCTCCTTTCACCCACATCAGAGTCCCTTGACGTTGCCCATCGTCAACAGCCTAAAGCCTTCGACCATCGATGTGACTCGTCTCACATCAGTGTTTTGGGGTTGTGAACTTGTCTAAGACCCCCCATAATTAGACATCCAAATTCAAAACTCACATAGTTGGGATTGAACATAAGACGCCTTCTCTAACTAAACAGAGAAGGGGGAGATGCCAGAAGCCAGGACCCTCGCCCTTACCCTTACCCCCTACCTTTCCCCACCTGCACAATGTCCTCTGAAGCTTGGCAACTGCAAGATCCTGCTTAGCAACTGCAGATAGACTCAAAGCAGAGTACCATGTCTTCTTAAGAATAGCAGGGAGACCATAACTCAAGCAGTGTACCATATGTTCTGAAGAACTGCAGGTAGATCATAATTCAAGGCAGTGTATCATATAGACCATGACATGTTTCAAGGCACAGGCCAAGAAGACTTTGTACTTTTCCACCACCTGGACCCTCTTACCCCCTCCCCTTGTAAAACATGCTATAAAAAAGCATTTCATGTTCAAAAAAAAAAAGAAATTAAAAAAAAAATTCAATTTATCCTTTTTTATTGTTTTAGGGTGTCTGTTTAATTAGTTTTTAGCATTGCACATGGTTTATGGTCATCATTTTAACAGAACTAAAAGTAAGAAAGTTTACTATACTCTTGGTTTGTAGACAAAATATCTAACTGCTCCAGATCTCTCAGCTTCTCCTAGCCACATTCTGATTCAGCAGTGTCTCTGACATGGTGGATTGCTTCTAAATTGTATCACTGGGTTCCTTGAACTGGTACTGTGTATAACTTCTCCCATAAGACAATCTTGCTAGAGCTGAGAAATCAAAATTTTCCCAGAGTTTCAAGTGAAAGATCATCTGATGAGAAATGAAAGGCAAAAAAAGAACATTTGTTTTCTAGAAACTGCTTTATCTTCAATAATCAAAACAATGCAAAAATGGAAGCTAAGAAGCTCACTTTTAGCCCTACCATGCCTCATCCATGGTCAAGACTATAAGTTGGACATGAATGTACCACACTGAGGAAAGCACCAGAGAAATATAGCTTCTTCTTAAGCTGTGGGCCTCTGGTTAATATGCACATGGTGACAAGCTGTGGACTTCATACCAGACCCTATGTGTCACCACCTTCCTTGAAGCTTTTTTTAATATACATAGCTAATTCTCATGGAAACAGGCTGACAATGAGCCAGCTGCATCTATGCCATTCTTCCCAATAGTATCACACACTTTGTGTCAGCTGTATTAAAAAGGAAAAACTCAGAGATTACTTTCTGAGAGACTTCATAATGTAGGCAACTAATGGAAAGTAAATACTACCTAAAGTTCTAAAAGTGTGGTGAGGCTGAAGTGGATACAAACATAGCATATGAAGAAATGCTCTATTTTAGGGATGTTTCTATTTGTGGGAATTGCAATAAGTTGGAAGAAGGTGTGCCCTTTGAAAAAGATATTTTCTACAAAACCCTCCAAGATTTCATTTCTAGCTTCTCCACTACAAATGTGAAATGTCTACTCTGCCAGGCCCAGGTCTCTCTCTCTCTCTCTCTCTCTCTCTCTCTCTCTCTCTCTCACACACACACACACACACACACACACACACACACACAAGACAGAAAGAGACAGAAAGGAAAGAGGCAAAGAGATGCAGAAGACAAAGACAGAGGGACAGAATAAATTGGGAGGAAGGACAGAAAGACAAATAGTAATTTAGAGAGACAGACAGAGACAGAGAGATAGAAGGAAGGGCAAAAAGGTAAGAGAGACAAAGAGATAGATTGAGAGAAAGACATAGAGAGATGGAGAAAGAAGAGAGACAGACAGAGATGGAAAGAGAAAGAGAGAGATTAAAAGTTGACAGCTTAGTTGGAAACATGAATGTTTCAGACTCCATTTTATCTAATGTGACCTAAACTACAAAATTATTCAACCTTCTTTCAATGCCATTGACTTAAAGTGGAGGCAAACTGTGGCATTTACCTCCTATGTTCTATGTGTCATATGATCATACTCTTACAGGCTCCTAAGTGTCAAAAAAAGTATTTTCCATTTTGAAATACTAAAATACTAAGTCCTTGATATTATATTCTTTTTGGAAAAGGTAGACATACATTTGAAGCACATGGATAAGATCAGTACTTTAATAATATATATGTACATATATGTATATGTATGTGTATGTGTATGTATATGTATATGTATCCTTAGTAGTTGGATGCCTGCAACTCTCAACTTCTATATTGAAATCTCACTTCTTCCTATCCTGAGAGTACTTTGTCAAACATGGAAACAAAGTGAGTAGATATCAAGGCAAAACAATGTGCCTGGAAGCATGATCTCAGCATGTTTCCTCTCTGATACTGAGGCATCCTATAGTAGTTGTGATCTTGGGACAACAAAACCACTGTTTGTCAAGTGGTTCCCACTTCTCTCTGAGCTGCTTCTCTAACAAGAAACAACACTCAGAATAGTTTGAACTGCTTTATGAGCCTAGGACTTCCAGTCTATATGCAATTGTCTCTAAGAGAAGGACAGAAACCTGCATAGTGGGTGCTGATCTCCATCCATACTCATGGTAGAATGGGAAATACTGACACTCATTTTGTCTAATGCTACTTATTAAAACAATAAAGAACAGTGACAACATAATCATTCCTGATCATTTCAAGAACACAGTCCCATCTGTGCTCGTGTTTAAAAATAATTTACAGTTCCAGTGGAGGGTCGGAATGGGGAGGGGTTAGCCATTCGCTTATTTCAAGGAAATCAATCAGTAGTATCTGAGAAATTCTGAAGTATTTCCTGATGGGCTCTGCAGAGGCTGAAGGAAGCATTAAGACCAACACACAAGATGGTCAGAAATCGATAAGTAGATCAGATGTGGATATGATCAAAGACAAAGTTGTAAAGGCAATAGATGCTGGTCTTGAAGAAAATATTTCACACCACAAATGTATCTATCTCATTGCATATGTTAAGCATATGATGCTTCATGTTCTTAGGAAAGGGAGAAAACAACTCACTTAGTTTTTACAATTATTAAATATAGATCTCAGCTTGAATTGACTCTAGACTGTAGGCATTTTCCAGATTCCCTGGCCCCTGTTCACTTTTCCCTTACTCCCCTTTCTTTGGCTTTCCTCTCCCCTCAACCCCTTAATTCTTTACGTTTTTTTCTCTTTTTTCCTCCCTGTGATTAAAGAAAGACTAAACAGATAGATCAATTATCTAGAATGGGAAAAGCCTGTTTTCTCTCCCTCCCTGCTTCCCTCCCTCCTTTCCTCTCTCTCTCCCTCCCTCCCTTTCTCCCCTCTCTCTCTCTCTCTCTCTCTCTCTCTCTCTCTCTCTCTCTCTCTCTCAGAGGCAGAGGAACCTTTCCATAAGTGCCATCTGCTTTCTGCCCTAGGACTGGAGTCTTTCTTAGGAAATCCATCTGCTGGGTCATTGCTGCACCAAGAACATGAAATCCCAGTGTAAAAAGAAGAAACTAAAAAGGAGAGGGAAAAGCCTACGAAAATGACCATAACTGCAATAAAGAAAACCCCAATAAGACTGGCTTGCTTGGATTCAGGGATCTAAATACACATACAGTGCTGTGACATTAAATAAAAACAAATAGAAAAGAATGGAATCACTGAGGAGAGAAATGTCAGGCTGCGTATGTAAATGCCACTTTCAGAAAGGCATTCCTGGCTACTCCTTCCTGGCTGGCCCAGCAATGCTCACAACACAGAGATTTGAAGATAAATAGAAAAATAGGCTCTGTTTCCTGGGCTGTTTCCTCTTCCAGGAACCTCTATAATCTTATCAATTTGAATACCTATAGAAATTCTGGATGCCACTCCAGGAACTCTGACCTCTAAGATATGTATACATATGTATGCATCATGAGTCCATAGGAACCTGAACTTACCAAGGTAATTCTTTGCCAACAATCTGTCTTTTATTGATTGTTGCTTATGATACATTTTATTTGTTTAGATGTTTTATTAGTTTTAAATTAGCATAACAAAATAATGGGTTTTTAGTGTGTGTGTGTGTGTGTGTGTGTGTGTGTGTGTGTGTGCATGTGCACACTCATGGATGTGTGTGTGCCTGGTTATACTTTGTTTTTATTCATGCCCTCCCCCACTGTCTTCCCCAGTCCTCCCCCTCCTTCTTTCTGGCCCCTTTCCCAAATGATCCTTCTGCTTTCAGGTTATCTGCTTTGTATTACCCTGCATTATTTCCCTCCACATTTCCTTTAGACCTTTCCTTTTTTTCCCTCTCCTTGTCGCCTTTCTACCTTCATGTCTTACAAATATATGTATGTGTATATGTGTACCACATACACATCCATGTGAATTTAAAGCTGTGTTCTTCATGAGAGAAAACATACAGTCTTTGTCTGAATTTAGACTTTTTACCTAACATAATGATCTCCAGTTCTATCTATTTACTTGACAATACCATAATGTCATGCTTTACAGTATGTAGAATTCTGTTGTAAATTTTCTCTTTTCCAAGATGTTATATGCAAAGACTGCAAATCTCATTTCGATATAGAGTGTATTGGTTAGTTTATTGTCAACTTCACATAAGTTAGAATTATCTAAGAAGAGGGAATGTCTATCAGGTTGACCTGTAGGCAAGTCTATAGTGACATTTTCTGGATTGATGAGTCATGTGGGACGGTCCAGCTCACGTTGAGCATTGACATACCCGAGCACATGGGCCTGGTTTGTGTGAGCAAGCCATGAGTGACATGATCTCTGTTTCAGTTCCTGCCTCCAGGTTCTTATCTTGTCTTAGGTCCTGCCTTGGCTTCTTTCAGGAATAAACTGTGTTAGGATGCATAAGTCAAGTTTTCCTCCTCAAGTTTTATCACAGCAATAGAAAACTAAACTAAGACATGGTGATAGTTCCAGGGGAAGAGACTTTCAAATCTTTATCCACATCATGTCTATTAGGTCATAGAGTGGGACTACATACACTGACTTACAGGGCTCTGCAGAACACACACATCGTTTCCTTCTAACACCCATCAAAGAGCTGTGGAAAGTAATGAAAAGTTCTTTCCATGGATCAGCCCTCACTGGGAGTGCTAAGGGCAAGGATAAGGATTATTGCTCTCCATATCCCTCCATAGGGTGCAGAGCTGCGGGCCTAGAATATCACACAAGATGACCACTTCTAGGTCAAATAGAGCATCAATAGGCCTGGACCATTCCCATCTTCTTCTATTATACTCCAGACCCTCACTTCCCAGGGTCCATATCTTAGGGAAGATGCACTTGAGTTATGAGACTCACATGTTCCCTAACATTATTGGTCACTAACTCTGGCATCCTTCAGGGCTCCTTAAGGAATTCTCAGTACCATTGAGGTGGTTTCTGCCTCATCCTTTAGACAAACAAGTCACTCTTCTATGCTACAAGCTGGCATGTGGTTTCTTAACTTTCAAGTGTCTAGAAACACTCACATCTAGATTTTAAGAAATAAGTCATCTTTCTTCCTAACTCCTGTCTTAATCTCAAACCAAGATTTCTTGGCCTTACATGTGACTTGTTCTAGTTTTTTATTGTTTCCTACCCTCCAACCTAACCTAGAAAGATTCCAGAACTTCAGTGCTGTCTTTGGTGTCTTAGTTAGGGTTTTACAGCTGTGAAAAGGCATCATGACCAAGGCAACTCTTATATAGGACATTTAACTGGGGCTGTCTTACAGGTTCAGAGGTTCAGTCCATTATCATCAAGGTGGGATCATGGCAGTGTCCAGGTAGGCATAGCTCTGAAGAAGGCACTGAGAATTCTACATCTTTTTCCAAAGGCAGACAGAAGACTGGCTTCCGGGCAGCTAGGAGAAGGGTCTCAAAGCCCATGCCCACAGTGACATACTTCCTTCAACAAGTCCACACCTACTCTAACAAAGCCACACCTCCTAATAGTGCCACTCCCAGGGCTAAGCTTATTCAAACCACCACAGAGGGTTTTGGTACACAGAAGCAGACAACACTTTTTAGACAATGAAAATGGAATTTCTCTGTAAAGACGGGTAAGACTCACACAATTAACAAGGAATCAGGACTAAAACAGGTAGCAAAAACAGCTGTATTTTGAGGAAGAATTAGGAACCCTGTTGTTAGATGAACAAAAGTGCTCATGCAACAGAAGGAAATATGAGGTCAGGAAATAAAAGTTATTGAACTCACCAATTGGGTGACAACTATATAGACAATCTTACCCTAAGAACTCTGTCTTGGGGTCCTTGCACCTTCAAGGCATATTCCATGGGGATGAACTTAGTGGCTGAAAACTGGTGGTCAGAAACCCAACACTTGATTCTGATTAAATATTTCTTTGAGCTCTATGCAGTACCATTGCAGCCCCCATTCATTCTTTTGAGGTAAGCCACATTTCTTCTTCTTTCCATAAGCCTAGCTGCTCTTGGACCAGGACTTTGAAACTGTTCCTCCTCCCCTTTGTTTCTGCCTTGACCTCTATAGCAGGCCTAAGTGCCCTGTAAGGAGCTCATTGCCCTGTAGGAAAAATCTGATTTGGATGCAGAAGATCAAGTCTTTAACTTCAGACTTGTCTAATTCTCTACTAACTTTGGAAATTTCATCTGGATTCCTTACACTTTTACCTTCACACGTATAAATCAGGGCTAATAGTACTTCTATCTCAAAGGCATCAAAGTACAGTTTGATGTCACCCATTATCAATGCTTGCCTTCCTTGCTCTCTCATCTTCCTTGGACTGTTACATCATCTCCTAACCAGTCAGAATATTCCTGCTGCATTCCCCCATGGACAGTCTTTAGGACCACACTGGTCTTTGAAAAATCTAGGGATCTATTCTATCCTTCTCTTGTCTAATTTCTTGTCACTCCAGCAACCCCAAAAGACACAGGACTCCCTGAGGACACAGTCCTGTGTCCAGGCCATGGAGGGTATTGCATAAATATTTGTAGACTGAGTGAGCAATCACTGTACTACATTTGTTGAGAGAGGGAATTATACATGACTGCTTTTTTGTGGGTGAGATTCACAAAGACCTCAGGATATAATCTCACAGATGTCAAAACCCTCTCATACTACAATAGTAAATAATCCATACATATTTAATTGTACATAGAAGTGAATTGAACAACACCTAAATTCACATTTTCACTCAATGCCCAGAATATATGTTGAAATAAATCCATGACTGTGCACTGAAGCATGAGGTAGTAAACATAAGCCCCGAGAGGGTCAGTGATGAGGAGGGGTGAGACAGGGACAGTTACTCGTGTGGGCTGGCCAGGAAAGAGCACTCATTGCCACCCACATAGTAGTGAATCTGCACCCTACAACTGCCTGAGAGAGTATGTTAATTTCTGTGGGACTTCAGAGGCCCCATAACTCTTGGAGATTAATAAGAATCTGGGAAGTATCTGTCTTTGCCGGCTGCTTTCATTTGTGCAGTAATAAAGCTCGCCTTTCTTGTTTAATAAAAACAATGTGGAAACAAATGGTTCTGTGCACAGAGGAACTTTAGAGAAATGAATTCAGCCGCACAGAAGGAAGTGCTCCATCACACTGCCAGCTCCCAAACCTTCGAGGGAAGCCATGCTTCCTCTTCCTCCTGCCTCCCCATGCTCACAAATACCACCCCAAATTTTGGTGGTGCATCTATTCTAGACTCTATTCTGGTGTACTAGACCAGCGGGCAAATGAACCAGTCCCCTGGCTCTACTGAAAGGCACTTGTAATGTAAAACAGGAAGCCAAAGCTAGGCTGCCGAGGCATATGAAGCTAAGAGACTGGTAACAGCCCAGCCTCTGGCTAGCCACAGTCACACTGTGGAGGAACCAGTTTTTCTGAAAAGTAAAAGCTGCTGGGATGAAAAAAGGGCTCAGAAGAACAGTTCACAGGCACCACCAAGACAAGGATCACTAATGGGTTCCAAAGAAAAACTGGAGTCCCATCCCTCATCCACTTGTTCATTTATCCTGTTCAGAGTCCAGAAACATCAGGCAATCCCACCCTACTTCCTAAGCCCCTGAGCCCAAGCAATCACTAAACAAGCTGCATGGGCTCAAATGGGGCTTGAATGGTCCAACTCTTCTTTGCTCAATTGAGGATGCTGAGGTTTTAGTTTCTCTTTGAGGTTCCTTGGGAAATGGCACCAAAGCTGATGGGGACTAAATGGCACATAGAATGGGAAGAAAGAGTACTTAAGCAACCCCCACTATGGGGGAGCCTAGGAAATATAGGATTTATTAACTGCCTACTGTGTGCCCTGCCCTGTTGGCCACCATCCCCAGGGGGACACATGAATCACAGTAATGAATTAGAAGCTCATTAAATTAGACAAGTCGGGGGTCTGGCCTATCTGCATTAATGAAGATCTGATTTATTAACTATCTTTAAAGAAATGCAGTTTTATTACTTTCAAGTATAAGCATTGATTCATATCAACTGCCAACAAGCATTGCCAAGTGGAGGTCCTGATGGCCCTGCCTTAACGAAAAGATAAGATTAATTTGTAATTAACAGCATCCATTTGCATGGAAACAATTAATGGGCTAAAGCCCTCATAAAAACAGTGCAATCTATTAACTAGATTAATAATGCCCCCCTTAAAATCTAGGATAACTTATTACTTTTTTTTTCCAGAGAAGGCAAAGGTCAGATTTCCAGGGGCTTGAATGCTGTGCTGAGCCCAGAGAAAATTATAGAGATGTCCAGGCTTGTTTCCAGGGTCCCTGGTTCCCTTATCTCTAGCCCCTCTCAGTTCTTACAGCTTGTGTTTATTAGGGAAATGGCAAGGCACTTAAAAAGAGACATACGTGTATGATGACCCTTGACTTCCAGAAGCTTCCATGAATGCTAGGAAGACAAGACATCCTCACACTAACGTATTAGGAAGATGAGCAAACACTGGAAGAGGGAAATGATTTAGTTACCAAGGGCCATCTAGTTATGCTTGCCACTGGGCAGAATCTTCTGTTATTTGTGTTAAAAGGTAAGCAATCCTCCAAAGCAGCCATTATAAGTTTCTCACTCCATGAACAAAAAGATTTAGACACTATGTCCCTCTTACAAATGATAGCTGAACTTAAAAAATGGCCCCACAATGAACCTGCTGTGTAGACTTTCTCTCCTGAATTAAGGCTCTTTCTATGGCTCACACTTGAACAGCAAGTGGTGCTATGTGACTACATGTCTAAAGTCACAAGAAACATCTGCCAAGACATCCTAATATGCATACTTTTCATGGAGTAAGCCACTGTAAGAAGTACAAGTACACTGAGACTGATATGATGTGGGGAAGCCCATGGAAATAAGTGAAGAAAGAAAGATGCCTGGGTAGTTATTCTAGCAACCTTTATGGTCATAGTTGGTATTTGCAAAGACTATGTGTAAACATGAGCCCGGTTATGCCAAGTTTCAATAGGCTCTAATGATAATAACTATGTGACTATAAATGTAAGAAATGACCCAAATAGGCTATGGCTAACACTTTTGCCTGCTTTGGTGACTCTTTTCCTTCTACTGAGTTGCCTGATCCAGCTGTAATATGAGGGGAGGTGCCTTATTGCAACTTGACATGCCATACTTGGTTGATATCCCTGGGAGGCCTGTCCTTTTCTGTGGGGAAATGGAGGAGTGGATTGCGGGGAAGGGGCAAAGGGGAGAGGAGGAAGGAGAAACTGTGGTCAGGATGTAATATATGAGAAAATACATAAATAATTTTAAAAATAAAAGAATCAATTAAAAAACAAGCAAAATGACAACGAAGAGAAAAGAAAAGAAAAAGACAAGACAAGACAAGACACCCCCCAACCAGGGCTCACAACCACCATATATCCTAAACAGACCCATATATCTGATGTTTCTTGTGCTTCTCCACCATAGATATCTAGAACTATCTTCTCAGGACCAAATTCTGAAGTCAAAATCTGAGCCATCATACCATGCCAGTGATTGGTGCTAGCAACCACTGCTACGAGTTCAAGTCTCTAAGTTAGAAAGCCCCAAACAGTCCTGATTCCTCTCCTCTAATGGTGGAATTTAGCCTGTAAGTAATGTCTAATTACTATCCAGTGTCAGAATCAGACTCCATGAGAGAGAACCATCAGAGAGAACAAAGAGAAAACTGAATGTCCTGAAGACCCACATGCATGCCTTATTTGTGGCTGTTGTGATACGCAGTCCTGAGTGACCTATTCAGACTTCTTTCTTTCTGACATGAGCTGTAGGAAGCAGTGCTTACTTTTCAAGTTCTTATGATACCCTTTCTCTGGTCTCCTATTGCCCTCTGCATGCATGAACTTTGGACCCTTCAGCTATTCTGGCACTAAAATTTATTTGAGATCTAGGTAGGTGTCATGCTGAACTTAATCTCCAAACTCTAGGGCCTTTGGATGACACTGCCTCTCATCAATGAGTTTCTGTCTGTAAATCACTATCTGGTGACCTTTCCCAGCTTTAGAGTCATCTGGTCCTAATATTACCAATCAAAAAAAGCTGAGATCCATATCCATGAAGGAGGACAGAAAGTGGCAAGTATTCAAAAATCTAATACTATTACCACTACTGCCCAAATTTTGATTTTGTCAAAATCTACCCCAATGAGATGAAGCATTTATAAAGATACTTGACAACCTTGCACTGAAGTATAAATAAACATAGACAGTAAGCTTCCTTTCAAAATCTTGCCCTCTTGATGAATTGTATGTTTACTTTATACACACACACACACACACACACACACACACACACACACACATCATTTGGTCCCCTTTTATGTCTTGGAAAAAATTAGTAATTTAGTTGGAGAAAAGGCAATAAGAAAGAGAATTTTTCTTGCTCTCCCTCTCAGCTGTCTACAGTATACATCACCAAGGGCTCTAAAGAACCTACAGATAAGAAATCTTCCTACTAGAGGCAGGAGAGTACCAACCATCACATGGAATACATCTGTTTGGACACAACCCTGGATCTGATTAATTAAATCACAGAGCCACGGGTCAGGATCCCAAGTCTGAATGCAAAACCTTACGTACAAGGCTGGACTTCCATGTGTTGTCATTTGGTGAAATGAAAGATGTTCTTTAAGCTGGAGAGCTACTCTTATCCTCTTTACAATTGGAGCACTGTATATGTGTTTGTGAGTACACATGTGTGCATATGTCTACATTTGTGTCTGTGTGCACATACCCACAGGAGTAAGGTACTCATGGGGCCTAGAAGAAGGTGCTGTATGCCTGGGACTAGAATTACAGTGGTTGTAAGCTGTCTGCTGTGGTTGGTGAATCCAGGACATGTTCAAGGACAGGAAGTACTTTTCACTGCTGAGCCATCTATTCAGCCTCAATAACTTGTATTTTCATCCCGGGTTAGCAAGTTTAGACTCCTGGGTTCAGAAATAGTGATGCTTTGACCATGGTTCCAGAGGCCTTGAAAAAATATCAAGTTTAAACTCTTTAATTGAACTTCAAACTAGACTCTAAGTCAAGGTCTCTCCTCCATGAGATTGCTAATGTAATGATTCATCTGTCTATATACTGACACTTGTTTGAGCACCATTCATGGATCAGATAAGAAGGAGATAAGAATACCAAGTCTTTGTCTGAAGGATTTACACCTTTACTGAGTAATAGCACTACTGGATTATGTGCTAAGTTTAAGATATACTATTTAACTTCCAAAGCAAAAATAAAAGATAACACTTGGGAGGCCAATATAAGGGGCCTACTTCAGAATCCCTCCAAATGAGATTGGAACACTGGTTTTTGCAGAAACATACCTGCCTAGTCATTAAATCCATGGTTTCATGGATTTAGGATGCTAGGAAGAAAACCCTTCTCTAGATCCTACACACAGATATGAGCTCTTGTAGGGGAACTGGAAGAATACTTTTGGCATCTTTCACACATGGGTGTCTGCCTGGTGTTTATTTTGGGAATCACTGTCCCACTCTACAGATGTATCCTACAGAAGGCCAGAAGAACCTTCCACAGTTGCTTCAAGAGAGTTGGATCAGAGGCATTTCTCCATTTTTATCTTCAACACTAACTCAAGACTTTATATTGGGATTTCTTGAAGCCTCTGGATGGTGGGAGTACAAATTCACAGAAAAGAGACAAGAAGGAGATAAGAAAGGAAACATAGGATCTCCCCTAGAGTTGAGGCTTTGGGAGATGGAGGCCTGGTGAATATCTCAGATCTCAAGACTTCCCTTTGCAAACCCCTAGCTAACAGTCAGCAAGAGACGAGGCTGTCATCCACTAACAGTGCAAGCTTCAGAGCAATTCTACCACGTTCATATTTGAGACACCTTGAGATTCAGTCAGACGCATCTATTCAAAATTCATGGAAAGAAACAGAAGACTAAAGAGTAGGACGGAGAGATACAAGAGGATTTCTTAATGATTACTCTTATCCAACTCAAAAGATATTCTTCCAGCCAACTGTGTCTTTCTAGTATAACATGAAGTGTTGTTGAAAAACAGAAAAAGAAGACACCATCCAGCTGTGGACAAGACTAAATCAAAAGCATTCACTAAGTAGAACCATGAAAGAACAGGAATGACACAAAATTTATCACAAATGTAATAGAAACTAAAGAAGGAGCAATGGATAGATTGTAAGAATCAATGAATAAATTATGTTTGCATGTGATGAGAGGGTAAATGAAGGCATTTCAGATAGAGGGACATCTTATATAAGGGTCCAAAGGTCAGAATGAAAAAGACCTATGTCTACAACATGGAATATCAAGACATCCTGTTCTGTTCACATCACAGATATGGCCATACCAGTAGTGCCCAACACACAAGGGATCTGTAGACTTGGAAGCTTTGTTTTCTGAAACTGCTGGGTGATGAGAAACCAGTCAGACCCTTTATCCCAAACAAAGATGCCTGATAAAGAACCTTGGGTGCTTGGAGGCTAAATTCTGCTTCCATATTGCCAGATGGAGGGTGGCATGTGTCACCCTTATTGTCTCTTGGTAGAATATTCCCCAGCAATCATATTGTTAACACTAAATGGTTCTTTTCTTGTGGTTGTAATCATCATTGTTGTGAATAGAGAACACTGTTCCTCCAATAATTCTCTTCTCTGTAAGCTCTACCAAGCCACCATAGGACTCAAGTGTGTAGGAGCCACTGTACTCCTGAGATCTGCACTAATAGCCTCTGCCCCCGGGTTGAGCTAGCACTTGCTTCCAGAATTTTGGCTTTATTGCTTTGACCATAAAGGAAAGCACATGAGAAACTCTAGTCTAGCCACACATCACACAAATCAAATGCAAGAAGTGCCTTACCCACAAGTCTTCCTTTTCTCTCCCTGTTGACACAGTACTTTGAAACCTGTGGGAAGTAGGAAATTGCTCACATCCTTTTAATCAAGAATCCTCTTTAAGATGCTTAAGTACAATACTATTTAAAAATGGGCAGTTTTATATAAAGGGAAGAAGAAAAAGTATAGCAAGAATGTACAGTATATCAGCTTGAATTAGTTTTTCATGCCACAACATGTAAACAAATCTGTTTAATTAGAACACCTTGTTTTTATTGCATTCGGAGCAATTTTTCAATGATAAGAAGAAAACAAGACAGTAGGGAAGGGATTCAAACATTTTCTCAGGCACCTCCTGAGATGATTTCTACCTCCTCTGATGACACTAGCTCCTGGGGCGTTCTCTTATATTCTCCATAAGTTCCCCCTTGTGACCTTGCTGACCTTTTCTGATCTCAGACTATTTTAAGCACGGAGAGAAAATGAGATGTTCCCCGGCACAATGAAAGCCTAGGACTCCAAAAATGTATAGAAAAAACCCAGCAGACTCACAAGATTCCCAGTAAAACCAGCTGGAGGAGGCAAGCTCTGGACCAGGACATGGTTCCACATCTGGCACTTAAAGTGGGTTGTGAACTCCATGCCCTGCTCAGATCTTTGAGTCCTTATAAGCCATGCCGTTCATATACAAGTGGTATCATGATATCTCACCCAACAACGGATTTACCAGCCTGTGTGTGAGCATCCGTTATACCATATACACTCACCTGTACAAAAAAAAAAAAAGCAAGAAATTAGAGAATTTGTAGAAAGCATCTGATTACCCAGCACCCTGTTCAGAATACTCGGGATGTACTAGCCTCCCACACATTCGTATGGTGGTTCACACCTCCCTAAAGTAAACACTATAGGGTCCTTCCATCCACCCCCAGCATGACACACATACCTACAGGGGTGTGTGTGTGTTTGTATTTTTGGTTTCTGGTTGGTTTCCTAACAAGCAGAAGATTTAGCTTTTAATCCATCTGCTGGGTGCAAAGCATAATATATTCTGGGAGTGGATTAGGGGACTAAATTTGGGAAATGTGTTGTCAAAATGTGGGCTTGCAATGCAAGCTTGTTGACGAGAGTGTCATTTGATGTCTGAAGGCCTTTTTGGCGTTGCTATGTAAGGAGAGTTGAACACTAGGAGTTCAACAGGTGTGGGGAACGCTCTCTCTCTCTTCAGGATATCGACAACAAAAACATTTCTTTGGGGGGATGCTACCATTGGGGCTCCCTGTTCTATCTTTTCCTTCTTTCTGTCTCCTACTGGAGAATCTTCTATGCTGTAAACCACCCTCTGGATCTGACATATTTTTAGTCACATACAGAAGTGGTGGGGGCTACCAAAATATTTCCTTGATTATCTTTTGGAGGTGTGTGCATTTTAGAGGTGAATAATGCTTAGGATCTCTCATGTCAGAACTATAGGTGTCAACCAACAGAACAATTCTGAAAGGGACAAATGGAGAAGACAGAAGCTCTGCCTCAAAGACCCAGAAGTAAGCACTTGCTGGACCTCAAGATCAACATCGCCACCAGGAATCAGGTTAACTAGTGAGTGTCTGAGCATAGCTCCAGTTTGGTTTCTTTCTGACACAATCAGCTGCATCCCTCTCTGGAGTCCTGAGCCAAAATGAGACAAGGGAAGTGTCTCTCTCACACAGTAGCCACCTGCAGACTTGGGAGAGTAAAACAGCATCAGCAGAGAGATTACATAAGAGGTAGGGGGTGGCAGGAGATAAGGGGCTGACATGATACCAGTCACTACAGCCTCACAACCCTTCAGAGAGCTTGACTACCATCTGCCAGGTAGGAACTGACAGAGTATGGTGGAGAACACTCAGTCAATGAGGAAAGTCAGGTTGCCTCCTCCATAAGATGCACTTACTTGATACTGAAAGTCAGGATGGACTCGCTCCATATAACTTCTTGCTCTTCTCCTAGTAGTCTTAACGATAAGGCTGAAAACTGAAACCTCTTCCAATTGGCTGGCTTGGCTCCCAGGTGACCCCCAGTAGGAGACTGTCCAGTGCTAACTAACCTGGTGTCGTGTTCTAGATCAGTGTCTATACACTGGAACATATAATATCTACAGTCCTTGGCTTTGGAAAGCTCAAGGCCAAGTGGAACAGAACAAGAAAAAAAAACTGCACCTAGGACAGAGTGTGGATTCTAATAGTGGAGAGTAGTGGGATAGCTGTAGAGGGAATTCAGATACCAACTTTGGTTGATTGGTTTAAGCTTTGGCTTTGGAAAAGCTCAAGGCCAAGTGGAACAGAGCAAGAAAAAAAAAAACTGCACCTAGGACAGAGTGTGGATTCTAATAGTGGAGAGTAGTGGGATAGCTGTAGAGGGAATTCAGATACCAACTTTGGTTGATTGGTTTAAGCCTTTTACAGAAAGCTGGAGACAGTAGTGACACCAGCTTCTCCAAGCATCACTATCCAGACATGTTTTGCTTCTGAGAGGACCGCCCTCTTCAAATGCAATTCTCATTAAAACTTGCGTAATAAGCCATTGTACTTCACTCCCTCTCCCATGATCAACTCCAAAGTGCCTCACTAGGATCACAGAACAGAGCTTGTCTTTATCACCTCATAGGCTAACATCAGCAACAGGAACCTAATTTTGTTTTGTTGTGATCTTTTCTGGGTAGCAAAGGAAAGCACAGGAAATGGCCAAAGGTTTCATATTTATGAGATAGAAGAATGCCCTGGTGCTGTGACTCCTGAGTAGAGGGATGATAGATGACAGCAGAGAAAACACTAATGCTAATGGTGTGTCTGAAATGACTGCAGAATGCAATGCAATCACTACACAGGAGAGAGCATGATAATGGAGTGAATATCCCTATTAGGAAAAGGAATGTCAGGACTAAGAGCCGGAAAAAGCTCATTCCCCAGTTCCTTTGCTGGCTTCCATATTACTTCCATATCATTCTCTTCTGCTCCCCTGCACCGTCAGTTTCCACTCGTGGATTCTTCCATCAGTACATAACCATGATTTATCTCTTACGGCAAATGAAACTTTCTTTACGTTGCTGCTGTTTCTTTTAACCTATTTCAGTACTCATCTTTGCACAGGCCACCCCAAAGAGTTACACATTATTGATTCCCCTTAGTCCACTTCCCTCTTGTATACATTCTCATCCACCTTCCACACAGACTTTACAACCAGAATTGTTCTGGAGTCCTGGTGAGCTGCATATTTCTGTGTCCATCTGTCAATTCCTATTCCTCATCTTAACCTCCCAACAGTATTTAATATTGGCCACTTTCCATCTTCGTTCATGCCCTCCAAATAACCTCTGGTTCTCTTTCTACCAAAGCTCATACCCTTGGTGATACAACCAGAACATGCACTATAAATACTGATGTGGGCTAATGAATTTCAAATTCATCCTTCCAGCCTGGATTGAATTTTACCAGTGAATTTGAAATATGTATCTACAGCTACCTGTGTGACAATCTCCACTTGAATACCTAAGAGCTCTCTCACATGCATATCTAAAACAAAACAGCTGTTTGTTTCTCACACCAATCTTATTTCACCAAAACCCTTTTCTATCTCACTGACTAGAGCTAGAAACCTTGAAGCCATTCAAAACTTATTTTATCTCATCAGACCAATATCTGATCTACCAATAGATTCTCTTGGCTCTACCTTGAAAGCATATCCAAATTTTCTATGCTCCAGACAGCTGCAATCGACTCTGAAGTCCAACAGATATATGCTTTCTAAACTCTTTACACAGCCTTCCTTGCCTCCTTGGAGGTACCCTTAACATGAGCCACAGTGATTCTTTGAGACATCCTTTTTGTCATTTAGCACATAATCGTGTCATGTGCATGTTTGAAATCTTTCAGTAGTGTCCCCTTCCATTAAGACTAAACTTAAGCCCCTTGTCTTAGCTATAGTTCTATTTCTTTGATGAAATTCTATGACCAAGGCAACTTATGAAATGAAACAGTTAATTCCTTACAGTTTCGTAGAGTTAGTCCATTATCATCATGGCAGAGAGATGGCAATAGACAGGCAGCCATGTGCTGGAGAAGTAGCTGAGCACTCCCAACTGAGCCACAAATGTGCAGGCAAAGAGAGAGACTGGGCCCTGCCATGGACTTTTGAAATCCCAAAGCCCAACAGCAATGACAAGGACATACCTATTTCAACAAGCCCATACCACTGAATTCTTCCCAAACAGATTCACTAACTGAGGACCAAGCCTTCAAATATGTAAGCCTAGTGAGGCCATTCTCATCCAAATCACCACACTCTTCCAATGTCCTACAAAGAAAGCTATTCATTGAGTAGCTGCTTCCACCTCAACTCATTCATAATCTCTAGGAACATCATCCTCCACTGCTCCTAAAAAGAAAATATTCCTTAGGACTGGATAAGTGTTCTGGGCTCCCATGAACCAGGATGTTGTACCTAGCCCAATATCTGTTTGGTTCATTTTATCACTTCCATTCAAAACTATCCTTAATTCATGAAGGATGCCACCTGGTGACTCACTTGTCCCAAATTGTATCAGGTGCTCTCTACAAACTTAACAAGAAAAATATTTTTACCCATCCCTAATACTTCAGTGAGAGGTATGTTAAAATCTATTACTACAGCAAATATTACACCCCCATCTCACCTGCAGCAGCCATAGCCTTGAGGTATCCCATAATAAGTAAAGATGCCCTTATGGTAAGTAAGGATGCCCCAGTGAGTGGGATTTCTCCACAGTGAGTGAAAGTGCCCCATAGTGAGTGTTGGTGCCATACAGTAAGTGACAGCACCCCATTGTGAGTGAGTGCGTCCTTTGGTGACAGTGTCCTATAGTGAGTGGATGAGAGTGCCCTATGGTGAGTGAGGACACCCCATGAGGAGTGTGAGAGTTCTCCCTGGTGAGTGAAGAGGTCCCGTTGTCAGTGGAAATGCTCAATGGTTAGTTAAAATGCTGCTCCTCACCTCTTTCTTTTGAGTGAGGCCAATGTTACATCAGTGACAAGTTAAGCATCAAGTTTCCAACTTGCAAACTAGGAGGACCTATGTATTTCCCTTTGGCTTCTTATCCTTCACCATCCTCATAAAAAACAATGTGTCAAATGTGTGTGTGTGTGTGTGTGTGTGTGTGTGTGTGTGTGTGTGTGTGTGTATGAATGAAGCATAGCTACTTAACAGCATCCAGCCTAGATCAGACACATTTATCCTACCTTAGCCTCAAGAACAGTTAAAATGGTAGTTGCTTTCTGCCAGTGGGTATTGAGATGATTTATTATATAGCCATAGCTAAGAGACAGAGGTATGGTATCACCACCTCCCATTTTAAATACAAGAAAGGATAAAGCTTAGAAAAGGTCAGGCATCCACTCAACATCTCACACTGTGCAGTGAGATCAAATTATCTAACTCAGGTTCCCAACCTAAGAAACATGTGCAACAGGTGATATGCTCTACCTCCTTCTTTCATTCTTTCTCCCAATAAACGCTCTAGTGAATTTTAAATATCTCCCAAAGCTATATGTTTTTTCATTCATGAATTTATTCATTCATATTTTCAATAATAATTTTTATTATTTTTTATTTTTAGTATATATATATATATATATATATATATATGCACAAGTGCTTGCATGTATGTATGTGCACCATTTACATGGCCATTCATATTTTTTCAAACACTAATAGTCTGAGTATTATATTGTAACAATGATTTGTGAGTTACTGGAAATGTTGAGATAGAATCTGAGCTGTTTCAGAAGGAGGCTACAGGAAGTGGAATGATACACAGGACAGAGAGGAGGGTGTAGGAGAAAGAATTTAAAAAAATGTTACATTTGAAAATGTCATATGCAACCTAGTGTTATGTATGTTAACTTTTGGAAAACAATGGAAAGACAGTAGAAAGAAGAAAACATGGAGTTTAAGTGGAAAAGAAGATACACCCAAACGAACCTGAGAACAATCAGGAAATAGACAAATGAGTGATGTTGATGACAGTTCCTGCAAGGACTCCAAAAGGTGATGCTGCTATAACTTAGAACATCTAGCTTCGGGTCAATGTGCATGAGGTGACTGGACAGCTTCTATCCTGGTGCTACCAGAGCACAACCTTCCCTCTACAGATACTCCTTTAACTACAGACACTCCTTAACCCACATGACCTGTCATTTCTCTCTTCTGAGTAAAGAAGAGCACCTGATATTATTAGCTACCATCATTTGGTGATAAAAATAGATAAGCCATTTTCAGCTTTCACGAAAACAATACCACCATGAGTCACGTATTTTTTAGGATTGTGAATATCCAGAAAATAGTAAAATGTTCTCAAGATTTCACAGCAGCCTTCATTGCAAGTGAGTGTGAGCCTTTTAAAGCTTTCTGGTTGCATTGTTACATCTCAATAATAAGAAGCATAATCAAAATAAGACCCAAGATATTGAAGAACAAATGGGGTTGAGAGTGGAGATGAGAAATGGCTACTGCTTTGAATTTGGTGAGATGGTTAACCTTTCTGAGTCTCTGCTACTAAACCTAAAGGAAAAATGTCTAATTTAGGATTTTGGATAAGACAGACAGACAGACAGACAGACAGACAGACGGTCACATAAGACAATGAGCTATAATACTGTCTATTCAGTAAAATTACTGTTCTTGTTATTATGATTCTCACTTTGGTTTTTGAAGCAAAAACATTAATTTCACATTAGTACAAGTTCTGTCACTCAGTTTGGCTCCAAACTGCAGCCTATATTCCTAACTCAGCCATTAGCCACTATGCCAGATGTCTACTTGATAAACTTTCTATGAATATCTACTACATACACACCAGGTTCTATAGCCAGAAAGTGTAGAAGTACATAAACCAGGTTGGACCATGCTGGTCTTATGAAGTCCACAGAATGAGAAGGGGGACTGGCAAGTCAAGCCAACATGTGGTCTATGAGTTGCATGTAGACAAATGAGAAAAAATCACCACTACTCAGCACTTCAGAGTTATAGTATTTAAATTTGGGGCATTATCAAAATTACCGAAGAGGTTACAAATACTAGTGTGGATGACATATTCACCAGGATCCAGTCATCCTGTAACAAGATGGGAAAGACGCTTTCCAGGCACTGCCATGAAATAATAATAGAGCAAATGAATGGACTGAATGACTTCCAATCTGAAGGGAAATATACCTGCACTATTAAAATTCAGTGAGATATGCTGGATTTCATCCAGCCAGGCGTGATGAAGGACTGATGGTTGCCCTCATTCTACATTAACCTCACTAATACAGGGCCTCATGGAAGCTTCCATAACATCGCCGATAACTACTATTATCTGCCCCGTTTCATAGCCTAATCAACTAGGACTTAGACAAACCCAGGAACTTCTCCAAGTTTAAACAGCCTAGAGTTGTCAAGTAGGAACTCACAGGACATGGATTTAAACCGAGAAACTCTCAACCAATTCATATCTGTTTCTCTTCATACATTTGTCTGATAAGGCAGAGAGATTCTCCACAGACATTTTTCAGTGTGTTCTTGATGGAACTTGACCCACTCTTGACTGTTCAGTTACAAAGAACCACACAACCAAATTATGGTTAAAAACATGAAAGCTGGAGATGGTACGTAAGAGAAGAGGTACTTGGGGAGGACTGTGAAACAGAGGTAGGATTTCACTTCACACCTGAGTAGAGAATGAAAGTCATATCCACTCTAATTCTTTTGATTAAAATGTATGTTCTGTACAATGAGTTGGAGTTTATTTCTTGTCTGCCTTTCTTCTTTTACTTAGAACATCTAGATGCATGCATAAAAGAGAAAAAGAACAGAGTTTGCTCTATTGCTGTAATCACAACTAGACAGGATTTTGATTAAAAGGTAAACCACCTTAGTGGAGAAGGAAAGGAGGGACCAATAGCAAAGAAGTCAGGCAGGTCTGGGATACAGCAGGACGTAAATTGCAACCAAGAGGCAAAGTTCTGCTTATGTGGTATTCTTACCTATTCCTGGTAGAAAGTCCAGCATGTCCCTTAGAAACTTTTTATTAACAGCTGTGATATGTCCTCAACCTCACCCCTAACAGAAATCATCTTCTGTCTGTGGAACTCCCTATGACTTATGACTAAGCCCCTTCGAGTATATAGCAATTTCCATTTTGTATATTTGTATTCATACTGTGGTTATTGTTGCTCACCTTTAACTTCGATGAAGAAATGGGTCTTCTTTGATGTCTCTTCCTCATAGTTGGTACTTTTCATATTTACTCATTAATCAATACATTTCCATCCTTTCAGGAACATTCTTAATCATGCTGGCTTCCATCAGTATCTAGAATATTTGTCCCCCTTGTCAATTTTTTCTGTAGAATGTCTAATCCTTGGAAAATTCCATTTTTCCAAGATCAGCTGGTTATGTCCTGATGAAGACCAAAAACAAGATCTGAGAGAGCCATCAATGATTTAGAGTTAGAGGAAGATAAATGTACATAGAATCCAATGAACTTCCCTCTTCATTATACCCTGAGTCTCTCCCCTTCTCTCCTCTCAGCAACTCATAGCCTATTTCCCAAACACACCTCAGACCAAGCCCTCATCCCTTAGCTTTCCAGAAGTTAAGGAATGTCATTGCTACTTCTCATCTATTCAATATTTCTGGATTAATTTACTAAACTTCTTACTGTAATCATAGTAGGAGATGAATATAAATCATGGTCGAGAACAGATCCCTGGAGATAGCCAGATTTGGACTCAATCCCAGACCTACCACTTACTCAGCCTCTGCCACCTCATCTCTAAAATGAAAAATGACATTTGTATATCCCTCCTAAGCATTGGTGGAGATTAAATGATCTAGCAGGTCTGTCTCTGGATCTACTTAGCTCCTAACAAGCCCTCAAGAGATGTTAAAGTATAGGAAAGACAATTTCCCTACTGGCAGATCTTGAAGTATACTTCCTCTGTCCCATCTTCCAGGGATCCAAGTTGCCAGAATGTCAGGGGAGTCACCATGGGGCTCTATCACCTTCAACTGTCACAAAATTCCCTCATCCTTCACCAAATTCTTCTCATTTTAGATGTCTATACTGAAGACATTCAGTAAGTCAAACTTTCCATCCACCAAACTAAGTCTTCACCCAATATCAGGGTAAGTAGTTGGAAAACAATCTTTAGGAGATGCCCATTCAGGATGTGGTTTAAGATCCAGTCCAGGTTCACTTCAAAAATTAAATGCTTTATGTTTATATGTGTGTGTGTGTGTGTGTGTGTGTGTGTGTGTGTGTGTGTGTGTGTTGTGTATAGGAACACAAAATATAACAAGGTAAATTTATCTGTTACTGTTATGTTTAAGGCCTCTCAAGTAGGAGTGGAAAAGAAAATGTTTAATTTGAAAATATTAATACATTTGACTAAACAAATGCAAAGAAGTCTCTAAATCTGTAAATCAACCATAAACAGCAAAAACCAGAAAAATCAACTTAAGAGGGGGGAGGGAAATGTCAGAAACATGTACACTAAACAAAAGGTTAATAATTTACTAAATGCTATTACTAGTTGATAAGAGAAAAATATTGATAGAAAAAGTAAGCGATGTATTCCAGGTGGTAAATCACTGATGTGAGATAAATACTTAGGGGGAACCATTTTTCAAATTATTATATAAAACAAGAGCAAAGCCCTCCTTTATCCTGTCAAATAGGAGCCCTTCTTTTGTGGTAACAGTCAATACTGTCAACCATACAAATAAACAGGGTTGCTCAATCCAGCAGGATAATTAATTAGCAAATCTGCCCTGGAAGCCTTTATGCCAAGATGCATAAGAGGTCCGAAAATATAGATAACATCTAACTGGCGATCCAACTTTCCAAATTCATCTGAATAGAACAGCCATTGATGAGAGTTATGATCTCTAAATAAAGACTCATCATGGAGTTTTTGCAGCTGAAGAACCATGAACCAGCATAAGTTTCCAACAATTAGGCTGAAAAATAAACGATGGTATATTTCCATAACAGGATACTATGTGTAGAAATTCAATTATACTTAAAGGAATAATTCATCATTAAGGAAAATAGTTTGATGATATCATAAATAAAATACAGAAGATTCTGAATTTACAATTTCTAATACAGTCCTGAGAGGAAGAAATGAGGGAAAGAATATTTTCTATACATTGAAATGTTAAGTATAAATTTTATTATTTTTCTAGGGGTAGAGATTAATATAAGTTAAACACAAGTGAATGGACCCTAGCCAAGCCTCATAAATCAATTCAAGGTCCTAGTTCTTCCACAAAGTGTTCTTTGACTACTCCAGACCTCATTAAACAGCTCATTCTTCACACCCGTCTCCATTTATATCCCTGCTGTAGTCACCCATTTGCTCAGTGGCTTCCTTGTATGCTACATAATTATGTCGGGTTTAGAAGCATTCATTCCTTGGTAATATTTCATTCAAGACCCAGTAGTGGTTAGATTTACCTTACTCATAGAATATTATTTCTTAAATGACTGCCACAAGTTATCCCATTTCACATTTTATTCCTGATATTAGCATTTCTCTTATGAAAAGGCAGAACATATATTTTAGGGGCTTGAAACTGAGTGTTCCTGAGCTACTGAAGAAGTGACTCTGTTATTAATACGGGACTTTGGTGACTGGAGCATGAAAGTAGATACAGCATTCCTTTAGTTCCCCTAGAATACTCTTTATTAAAACCAAGTTGCCATACTATAGAAAGCCCAGGGTATATGGCATGTTTTTAGGTGGGCTTTCTCCCTAGGATTCTAGACTGAAATTATTGACAGGATTCAATAACAACTACCAATATATAAATAAGAAAGCCATTGAGAGCCAGGATTGGTGTTTCTCATATACAATCCCAGTAGTCAGGAGGCTGAGGCAGGGAAATGACATGAGTTTAAGACTAAACTGAGCTATATAGCAAGTTCTAAGCTAAGGCATCCCAGGATTTGTGCAAAGTGAGACATGGGAAAAGAAGAATGGGAAAAAGAGAAAGGAAAAGGGGAGAGGAGGGAATAGAAGAAGAATGAGAAAGGAGGGGGGAAAGGAGAAAAGAGAGGGAAGGAAAGAGGACTGGATGCTTTGAGAAAAACAGAAAACTTGAGTCACTCAAAGACTGCCTCACTGAACCTAGTCAACGGCCTGATCTTTCAGATATTATGATAAATAACTTCTTAATTTTAAGATTTTAACTTCTCAAATAATTTAATATACAGCCACTGATAACTGGAGATCACTCTTCTATTTTTATTTATCTACCTTATAGTTCTTTTCCTTAGAATATTTTCAACTCTCAGTCTCTTCTACTAAAATTAATCCATGCACAGTTCTTGTTCAAATAGATAGGCCAGTTGGGACACTAATCCTCATTCAGTTTCGTAGTTCCAAACTTATACATTTAGTGGGCCTTCCTAAATAACTCCTTGTTGAAGACAATCATCAAAGCAAATTCTTTTTTATGCTTGTTCTAAACTTTGTGTTTCCTTTTAAATACTCCTCTGGTTTGTCAGCATGCTGAAATTTTTATTCACTATAAAAAGAAAACTGATAAATCAAGAGGACCTAGGCTGCGTTTTTGCAAGTATCCACCATAGTAATATACTGCTATCTTCATACCCTCAATAAATGTGGATCAACAGAACTTTGATATCCTTCCAAAAGCAAACAGACCCTAGTTCAGCCATGATTCTCATGGCCACAGCATAGGGGCCACCTATGTGGTAACTTAGAGAAAAGAGCCTGCTATATGCTAACCCACCATTTCAGGTACCTTTGCAGACTGAACAGTGTCCTCCTTACACTCTTTAGAACGAGAGTCCCCTGGAGAGGATGCACAGGCTTACTGTGTGGCAGAACCAGCAGCAGTATCACCAGGCTCCCCTAATTATTGAATGTATTTGTGAAAACTCCCTGTACTGGAGCAGATAGTTAGACCCAACTGAAGCAGAGAGCATTGGATGATTTTACCATAAAAAACAAAATCTAAAAGGAGAGTCAATGAACAATGTAACAGAAATCTTCCATTTCACAACTTCACCAAAACTGTTAGCATTGTCTGTTTGCTTGGTAGAAACTGCACATATTTTTTTTTAAATTTTTTTGTCAAACAATGAGTTGAAGTTGCCAGAAACTAGCATTTACCCTGCCTGTCTTTTAGTAGACCTCAGAGTCTTGTCTTACACTGTTGAGGGTGTAGCCAAAGTTGTTAACAAGAGTCTTTGGGATTGCGAAATCTCTTTAGCTTAGTCCTGACAGCTCCATCAGCTACATCCAGTGACCAGAAGAAGCCAGCCCCACTTCAGGAAGGAAGGATAAAGAAGACAGACATGTGCTGAGTATAGCTTCATTTGAATGTTCTTCAGGGCAGTGGGGCTTTCTCTGGTCCTAAAGAAGACATTGATGATTGCACTTCCCATCTACGCTCTAAATACTGTTCAAATCAGAAAGGTGATGAGCAGCTCCTTTGTGTGTTCATTCAACATTACAGGTCATCCACCTGAGAATCATATAAGAGCATAAGTTAGGATATCCTCTAGCACTGGTTTGAGCTTTATGACCCATCAAAAGTCAGAAGGACCATGTTTGGTATACTCAACACCAACCATTTTGTTTGGAAAAAAAAAAACTAACCACAGCCAAAAAGTATTTTTCTCTTTTCTCAGAGATAAGTTTGTTTCACTTTCCTTTTTGCCCCTGTTTGCCAGAGAAGGAAATGAGGTTCGAATTCAAACTCTCTAGATGGTTCAAATCTCTAAAATCAAGCTCTCTGCCACCATCTTTACCACTACAGTTCTCCTTCTCACCATGAGCATACGCTCCACCTTTTAGCACCTCATCAGGTTAGTCTATTTCCTTTCATTGTCTCCATCACTGGGTCTAATTAATCATCACCATTAACACCATCAGATAACGGCCTTAGCAAGCCCCAACTGGGACAGACTTGCTCCCATCACTGCAGGAATTTTCATATTAAGACTTTCAAGCTCCAAAGCTCTGGAATACACTAATGGGGATGAACCATGCTGGAAAAGACCCCTGGGAGAAGCCAAGAGGGAAAACATGCCCTAGTCGCCTCTCAAAATATCCAGCATACAGCCATCAGGGAGCATGTGCCCGTTCTTTGAACTCCTTCAAAGTACCTTTTCTCTGTTCTAAATCCAGGATCATCTTTTAACAGGGCTTGCTGTTTCTGGATAAATCTTTGCCCTTTGTTCAAGACCTAGACTGTGTCAGGAGGTTCACAGACCCCAACAAGCAAGCACTGCTAAATGAGGCTTTCCAGTGGGACCCTTTTCTGTGTCCCTGCCCAGAGCCTCTAGATTCATTTGTGCTATGACTGGCAGTGTCACATTTCCTTCAGGTCCAATCTTCCGGGAGTAAGTCCCCACACCACCACGACCTAGTGTGGTAGATTGTTCTCTGAACCACTCTATTTTCAGCTTCATATAATATCACGGACTTGTCTTCCCCATGGAGCAAGCTGGCAAAACATTTTTTTTTCCTTGCCTAAGCATTTGCTTCATCTCTGACTCAAATCTCGAAGTTGGCAACCAGGGGCAGAACAAGCCAAGAAGACTCAGGAAGCAACTCTCTTGCTCAGCCAGCAGACTGCACGTCTGTCCCCTGACTTGCCATGTGGGGCTAAATGGATAGTTCCTCTTTCTGAGCCCCCACTTTCTTCCTGTTGTTGGGAAAGTGCTTGTAGCATCTGCTCCCCTGGGTGTGGCAGTAGACTAACACTATCTTGCTGAGTGCATCTGCAAAATTAAACACGTTTTCCTGGTAGATATTTTTCTGGTTGTCATATGAACCTTGACTGAGATATTTTTGTTTTTCACTCTAATTCACTGGGCATGCCTTAATATCAGTTTACATTATCTACAATGCAATGGATGTGGGGGGTTCATCAACATTGCATCCATAGAGCTTTCTACATGACAATTGAAACTGCATCTGCTGGACATTATTGACATGAGAAAATGCAGGGTTTCCACTGTGCTTGGTGTTTATTCAGCTTCTTACTATCTCTGGCTAGCTGTTTGTAAGATTTAGTGATTTGGCAGGAACTGAAGGTAACACATCGGTCTGAGAATGTCTATTCTGAATGGACTACTACAGTCCTTAGATCCTCGTCATCAGTTGACAAGGTGATGTCAATACCAACCTATGTCAGCACAGACCTGGGGAGCCTAAGGCATTTGTGGCACTGTCTTCCCTGTAGTGCATCTCAGGTATAAAACTAAATCTTTCTGGATTCAAACTGAGGTAGTATGGTGTATGTCACTAGTGTCAAATGATCACCCATTATGGGTTAACCAAAGAAAGTTATAGCATGACCTCCATCAAGCCCAAGCAGAAAGTACCTCTGACATTTTCATCATTTTCATAGTGTGCACTGTGAAAAGCATCACATTCCTGCAACCCACTGTCAGTCACCCCCACAGTGTGGAAGACCAGACTCAGAATCAGACACATACCCACAGCAACATGCTGTGGAAAGACTTGTAGATCAACTCAGGAGACATCTTTACTTTACAGAAGATACGAAAGAAATTCTGGAAGGTGCTTAGAAGGACATAGCAGGACACAATGGTACATCTGATGCTCACCTATCAGAACCTTTCCCTGCCTTCTGTGGGAAGGACATGACCTCTTCACAGTGGTAGAGACCCAGCGCTTCACTTTGAGCCAGGAAAGTTGGCCCTCAGCCACAAACACAGGAGGACTGACTGAACACTCAGCCAAGGAAACTCAGTGACTAAAAGGTGAGTCTTGACATCATTTGTCTCTTCAACAACAAGCTTTGGTGCCTAAGCTTCCTCCACAGGGTGCTTGGAAAGTGGTATTATGGTAAAGAACTGCCATCCAAATGTACAGTTGCCACACAGTATTGTTGAGGCCCAGGGCAATTTTAGCCATCAGTACCCTAATGTAACTTAACCAAATGACTGCTGGCAGAGGGAAGAGCCCAAAGAAGACAAAATGAAAGACAAATTTGTTTTGACAAGAAGAATAAAGAAGAAGGTGACTGCCTGCCTGCAACATGAAGGTCTACTGAGAGCTTAGTCAGAGCCTCAAGTCCTCCGCCTCCTGGAGGTCAGCCACGGATGCTTGGGATCGGTAGGAAGAAAAGGCAATAGCGACATAATAACCTAAGTAGGAAAAACTTATACAAAATGGCTGTCCTATAATATTCTGTGCTCCTATGACAGAATACTTGAGACCAGATCATTTATAAAATAACAGACATGGGAAGTCTATGGCTGAGGAGTCTACATATGGTGAAGACCTTTCTTGCTGTACCATCCCATGAGGAAATGAAAGAGCCAAATTCACACAAATGTTTGCATGGAACAGAGGGAGAAACAGCTGAAGTCATCCCCTCACCAGGAGCTCCCATGACCCTACTTCTGGGATAAATAATTCACTCCTCCAATGGCAGCTTTAAGCACTGCTTAAAGATCCTACATGAGAACTTTGTCACAGTCGGGATTACATTTTCAGCATAATAACTTCAGGAAACATACTTAAACCATTTAGCACTGGCTTTAGTATTCAAAATATATAAATAATAATAAATGAATAAAAACATATAAAACATGTATTTTATATAAGAATATATAAAACAGGGATATATTGGCTTATGAAATCTAAACATGGAAAGCTGTTCAGGACCTAGTTGGCTTCTTTCTCTGCCTGGTTCCGACTTCCTCATGTGCTGTGCTCTTCTCAAGGACAGCACAAAACATTCAGGCAGTACCAGGCTCACTGGCCAGCAGCTAGGCTTATCCAGCATCAAAACTCCTCCTGCTCTAAGTAAATCTTTGGTTGGCCATGCTGAAATTCTGTGTTCCTTCTTAGATAATCGCTGGGCTCTGAATAGTCAAGTCCAAGCCCCCAGTGCCTTCCAGAGATCCTTGGACTGGCAACTAAAGCTGTCTGGTTCATTCAGGACAGTTCCATTAGCCACACTTTCCAACCCTTTAGAATGGTGCATGATGGATATTCTTAAATATTGCATTGCTTGAAGTCTCATACTAGAGGGTTTCCTAAAGGAGGACACTGGGGTGGGGGAGTAGTTTTATCTCTGAGCAAAGTTGTCCTCCAAAAGGGACCACTTTGGTTTGAATCTGAAATGCACTCCTAGAGCTGCATATTTTGACTGCTCAGTCATCAACATGTGTCCCGATTTTAAGATCAGATAACATGTAAGTGGTGTCCAGCTTTGAAGATAATAGCTTCTTCTGGTTCCCAACTGCTCTTCTTGCTTCCTGCCCACCAAGGTGTGAACAAGCTGCCATCTCACACTCCAGAAACCACACAGTCACTCTGCCATGCCTTCCCTGCTGTGGTGCTTTGGTGAATTGTTTCTAAAACATGAAACCACAAGCTGAAATAAACCTCTCCTCCTGTAGGTTGCTTCTATCAGCTAATTTGTCCATAGTGATAAGAAAAGAAACCAATATAGAAAAGCCATCAGATTATTATCTGAACCCAGATGTAGCAGCTCACACCTGTGGTGGCTGAGGCAGGGGGATTGCCATGAGCTCAAGGCCAGACTGTGCTATGTAATAATTTTAAAGTCAGTCTGGACCACAGAGAATAATTGTGGTTCAAAAATCATACAGTAATAAAAATAATGATAATAATTAATTAATTAATTAACTAACTAACTAACAACATTTGTGGTTAATGTCTTCTGTCACCTAAGTCGCCTTTAGTGAAGTCATTAGCAATGAAGAATGAGTGCTTTCTTGCTTACTACTCCCCATCACCACTCAGCTAGAATGTGGGACAGAGTAAGTTAACATTTACAGTTGTGCATTTGAAGCACAAAGTGTCCCTGAGGTCATTGTCTGAGGGTTCCCTCTGTCCAGTTCTTATATCCCCTGCCCCCCGTGCTGCCAGCTATAAGTCCTATACTACTTCTTCCGAAAGTTAAGCCTTGAATGCATATCTGAATTCGATGTCTCTAACAGGATGGCAGCTGGAGCAACTACAAAGAAGGAAGTAAGGAACTGGATGATCCAGGTCACAGGGCATTCAGTGAGGTGGCAGGAGCCATCCCATCAGGAAGATACAATGCTTAGAATCAAGGAAGTTCAGATGGTAGGAGGAGGGAACAGGAAAAATACTGGAGAAACAGCAAACCATCTAAGCATAGATCTGCTTTCCTTGTCCAGAACCCCAGCTTTCTCTTTCTAGGAGGCAAAGAGGGGTAAAGGGAGGTGGCTGCTGTTGTCTTCTTTTCTGTACAGACACCTGTAATCACAGGCTCCATCAGACTCCCTTTCCCTGCTTGAAAGCAGCTCACCACAGTGAGAACTTCAGCTCCAAACTGGAGTTGCCTAGCAACTCAGAGTCCTGAAAAGAAAACAAGAACACCAAGCTGAGGAGTCAGACAGAAAACAGCAGAGGGAGTGGGGCTAGCAGAGAAGTAATCAAGAACAAAGAACATTGGGGACAGGCTCAAAACACTGTGCAGCACCACAGGTGTTCAGGACCCCTCTGCCCCAGCCTCCTGCTTGCTTTGTTAGGTAACCTGATATCACAGCACTGAGCTTTCTTCTCTTTCAAGCCATTGACTTTAAATCCTTAAGCAAGGGCTAACCCACTGGGGCATCCCATCACAGAGCCTTTGAGGTTAGAGAGAAGGGGTAATGGAAGTAAATTCTAATCATCTGTTGCTTTATCCTGTACACTTCACTCTGGTCTGTATCAGTTCAGCTCATCCTGTTGTTCCCCACCCAAATTCGTCTACTGAACAGACAAAAATGTCAATTCAGAAAGCTTCATGGTCATCATGTATAATAGTATAACAGTTAGAGAAGACTGTTTACTCTAGGAAGTCTATCTGTCTAAATTAATTCCCAATCATAAGTCATTATGAATGTTAAGTAAAATAATATGCTCCAGAAAGCTGGTATGATATAGGCCATGTGAATGGCACGATGTGTATACTGGTTTCCTTCCTTATATCAGGTACTCATGTGCCACAGTCTCCAGCCAGGTCTGCCTGGCCCTTCCACTTTGATGCAAACTAAACAGGCTTTAATATGGAGGATGAGATTTAGTTCTAAGTCTACAAAAACTCCTGGGAGCTAACCTTGAGTTGCATTCTTGCTCTCAGAGAAGTCATTGTCCAGTGGGCAACACAAAAACCACAACTAACGAAGGAATAAATAAATGGAAGCTGACGTTTCTGTATCCACTGCTGGTTTTTCTATTGTTTTTTATCCAGCAATATTGCCATTGTTCTCCTCCTCCTCCTTCTCCTCTTCCTCTTTCTCATCCTTCCTCTCCTCCTCTTGCTCCTCCTGTCTCCCCCCTCATGTGTGTGTGTGTGTGTGTGTGTGTGTGTGTGACTGCTGTTGAACATCTGAGAGTGCACTTGTGTGAGCACACCTGTAGAGGCTGAAGAACAATGGAACAACGTCTAATGTTGTCCCTCAAGTGCTACCCACTATGGGTTTTGTGATCAAGTCCTTCATCAACTTGGAACTCGCCAAGTAGGCTAGGCAAGTAGGATCTCCAGGGATCCATCTATCTCTTTCTTCCCTGCACTGCAGCTATAAGCAGACCACTAATTTTTTAACATAGTTTCTAGGCTTGCAAGGTAAGCACACCTCACCAGCTCAACTATTTCCCAAGCCCCCATTTGAGTTTTTTTAGTGAGTCTTTCAGTTAACCTGGAGTGTGCCAACAATGAAGTCTATCACCACTGCAACTAAACAGCTAACAACATAAACTAACACCTCAACAAGAACATGTTTCTCATTCTCTGACCAGTGTGAGAACTCTGAAACTTTGGGTGCAAATTTTCTGATATGGACTCATGTGTGTGAATATCTGGTCTCCAGTTGATGGCACTGTTTTCCTAAGGGGGTGTCGTAGAATCCTTAGCTGGAAGTTGGTGCTTTGGTGATGAGCCATGGTGATTGTATGTAGGCTCTGCTCCATGTCAAGTTCTCATTACTTCTGATCCTGCTTACAAATAAGGAGGTGAAGAGTCCCAACTTCTTGCTGCCAGTACCATGAAACTGCCTTCTGCTATGCCTTCCCCACTGTAATGGGTCATATGTCCCCCAGATGTGAGCCGAAACAAAACCTTCCTCCCTTATGTTGCTTCCGTGGGGGTATGTTATGGCAACAATAAGACAAATAACAAAAACATCCAGCCATAGTTTATATCCTTAAATGAAAACTAATTGGCAAATAGAATGAGTTTGTATATTAACAGTCTTATACTATCCATCCACCTATCTTTCTTACTGACCTTGGCCTAGGTCTGAGCTAAGTTTTAAGAATTTGTGTAAAGAGAAGAAAGTAGCTTCTGTCTGTGATCTCTGCTCAGGAGAGAAAGAATCTAAGATAACTTGAAGAAGACATTAGGAGATATGTACAGGAAGAAGATTCTGAGGGAAGAGGTCCATTTCAAAACTCTACACAAGCTAGTGATAAACATCTAATAAACAACATTATCAAATTCCACATTCCTAGACTCAACTGAACCCTGGAAAAATGTATACCCAAGGATAGAGAGAAAATGACAGGTAAGTAAGGACTTCAAAGTTTGACAAATATTAGGGCTGACAGAAAATGAGAGAAGAGGGAGGAAAGAGGGACAAATACACCCTAGGGTCATTTTTTTCAGCTACCTGTTTGGGCATCTGATTAGGAATTTCATCTATCACCTTGGCCTTGAATCTTCATTCATTCATTGCTTCTCAAATGAAAGCAGTGTTCTTTACATTGTGTGGTTTTAAATGTTCAAGTATGTATATGGATGTGAGTGTGTGTGTGTGTGTGTGTGTGTGTGTGTGTGTGTGTGTGTTGGCAGGATATCTGTGTGTGCTGGTGGGGATATTAAGGAACACCCACACTCATGCGAATAGAGCCCTATGTGGGCACATGTGTACAGAATATTTGTGTGTGCTGCTGGTGTAATAGAATGTCTGTGTGTATTTCCAGGGGAGGTAGAGGATGCCTGTGTATGTATGCTGCTGGGTGGAGTGGAGGATGTTTGAATGTGCTACAGGGTAGGATGGAAGATGTCACTGTATGCTGCAGGGTAGGGTCGAGGATGTCTGTGTGTGCTGCTGGGGATAGAGGATGTCTGTGTGTTCTGTGAATAGAAGAGCCTCCATCCCACTTGTAAGTGAAACCCAGTGGATACATATGTAAAATTGCATAGGTTCACATGGCAAGCATGATGATTTTAAAACAAAACAAACTTGAAGTTTTGAAGTTTCTTTGAAAACATTTGGCAATCTTATTCTTTTGTGGGTCTCTATACAGCTTTATTCCTAGGACAAATCTCTACAATGGATAGATGACCCTAACAGCTACTACTTCCCTGGGCTTCCTAGAGTTGTCATGTAATTGTCACATATCCCAGCCTGTCTAGGGTTCTATTTCATACTTATTTTGAGTAAACTGGTCTCCTCTGTGGTAAGACACTTTCTTTTAAGGGTATTGGAATCTTGGTCTCTGTCTGATTAAAAAAAAAGATACTGTCATGTAAAACACCCTGAGGCCATTTCAGCATGTTCTTCTGTTCTGTCCTAACCTTGCAGCTCCTTAATACCCACAGTGTGTGGCCTTCATTTCTATTCTCAGCTTTTATTTTTGCTACCCAGTACCAGAGACTCTATTCTGCCTCCTCTTGGATTGTCTGATATTCAGTGTAAACCATATCTTGGAAACACATGATCTCTCTGCTCTGAAATTCAGCAACTAGTCCCAATTATAATTTGTGTTAAGTACAAATAAACATAGCAGTTCGAGAAAACGGTAAGAAAAAAATCTCACTGATAAAATTATAGTGATGATACTCTAAAACTAGAATGATTTAGATACATAAGATTACATTTGAAAGTTTAATAAAATGAGTTTCACCTGTTTCTTTTTACATTTTTAATGTTTTTAACCAGGAAATGTTAAATTTCACAAGACTCTTCCTTGTGGTCTGTATTACAGTTCTACTAAGCATTGCTTATCTTCACAATGAGCCTTTCCTAGTACTCAAGATGTTTGCATGTATATAGCCATAGATTCGGGTGATACTCAGCATCCTATCAACTGCAGAAATAAAATTCAAAACTTAATCACTTTAGAAGGTAATGCTGGCCCCCCCAAACAAATTGTTGGTCCTGTTTCCTCACAAAAAAAACTGTCCCCAGCTGTCAACTTTCTGAACTACCCAGTGTTGACAGTCAAGCCTAACACAGAAATAGGCAGTGACCCAGCTAAATTCAAATGGAACTCTCCCACCAGACCTATACCTGGGTTGCAGTATAATTCCTCAGTTTTCCAGCACACTCTTGCCTGGCTCCTAAGGAAAGACAGTGATTAGTATCATAGCCTTGAACTGCCAAAGTTGCCATAGCCCCTGAGACACTTGCTCTCTGTGGAATTTCCGGTGTCTTCTGAGAGGTTGCTGGCTCCAATTAGCAAAAGGTTTCAGAACTGAAGACTGTTTAAATCAAGGTTAACGTCATTTGTTTAAAGTAGGACCTACAGCCTACATTGATTGGGCCCTTTGATTGAACAGAAAAGCCATCTCCTTTAAACAGTGCAATCTAAACTTCCCAAGTTGTCTCAAGGGAAAGCAAGTCTACTTATAAAGGGCTACTTTACTAAGGGTCTCAAGAAAGTCTCCAAAGTGTATTTTCCCTGAGGTGGTGAGTTGATTCACTCAGTGCCCTGTAAGCATGATGACTTGAAGTCTGGTATGGTGACATGGCCTCCAAATCAGTGCTGGGGAACTGGAGAAGGAAGATTTCTGAGACATTCGTCAAAAAGCCTACTCTAATAGCAAGTTCTAGCCCAATGAGGGACACTCTTTTAAAATAGATGGCACCTACAGAACAACACTGGAGAAGATTCACTTATGATCTACACGCATGGACATGGATGTTCATGTGTACCCATGCATACTTGTACACACACACAGATACACAAGGGTACACACAGACACACATGGGTACACATATATGAGTGCCTACACATGGGCATAATACAAACATACATACATATATACATACATACATACATATATACATACATACATACACAGACATACATTCATCTTTGCCTTAAAGGTCTAAACATCAGTAGTTGTTGACTGAAGTAAACCACTACTTTCTCTTCAGTACTTGAAGAGCATTCTGGTAAACTCAGAGTGAGTTTGAGAGTACAAAGGAGAACCAAAGCCAATGGTCTAGATGACCAAACCAATAACAAGGCCACCTCCCTTCTCATGCTTAGCCATACGTGGGATGGCACATGTTAGTTTTCTGCTCACATATCTTCTTTGCCTCTCAAATGAATAGAAGGTCCCCAGAATTACAGTGTCCAAATTTTCCACATAAGCTGAAGGAGGCCACCCTCAGAGACCACTACTGGCAGACCCAGGAAACATATTGCCAACCATTCTCAAATAGAGCACACTTCCAGCTTTCTAAAACATAACACTACTAAGCTAATCAATTCTGGGGTGTCCCAGGCTGTCCTTCAGTCCAAGCAGGAGGTAAGAGGCTCATAACAATTACATTTCATGAGATTAAAAACATATTGCATAAATGGTGCCAGGAAAATAGAATAAAATATAAACTAAAAATAAATGGTTAAGTCAACTCATCTTTAATGCTTTTCTATGTAACATTTATCTCATGTAATGGAATATGACTTCCATACTCTGTCTGCAAATTTAACCTTGGCCACAAGTTATGATGTACATTACAATACACTTTTATTATGTTGCACAGTATTGTGGTGTTTTTTTAATCTATTGCTGAGTCCCTAACAGTATGTCTGCGTCAGTGAAGCCCATCTGTCACAACCACAGTGGAGGCATTATTATGTAAATAGTTCTGGGGCCTCCTTTTGGGGGAATTTAATATACTGTCCTAATATTCTAGCCAAGAAAAAAAATGTTTATGGGGGAAAAAACTTTTTTTTTGTTTAGTTTGTTTCATTTGTAGAAAAGAGCAGGTCTACTTGCTGGGGATTTTTTTTAATAGTCCAAATCCCTTTTCTTCTTTCTTTCACAATGTCTTTAAAAGCTAATGTTATGGCTTCTAATAAAATAAAATAAAATACATGAGAGACTTCTTTTAAACACACCAGCTGAAGAACAGGGCATTAATATCATGCAGCCCCATGCATTAGCCATCTTTCTCTATATTACAGTCATATTTCAATAAACTAAGTTTTCTTAGCAGGTGCCATCTTAGATTATTTCTTTATTAGATGGAGTTATAAAATATGCAGAATGATATGCTGAATTTTTTGTTATTTATTGCCAGTGTTAAAGCTTTGCCAAAATCCACACATCTTCTTCCATAGTGGTGCAGAGAAACACCTGGAAGGCAGGAGACTCTTGTGCTTACAGGGCTGTGAAGCTCTGGAGGAGGGGTGAAGGCTATAATGGGACTGATTTGCAAACAGAAGAAGCCAGATCCTCAGACTTCCTGCAGAGTCTTAATGAACCAAGGTGAAATTTAGGGTCAGCACAAAAAAGGGGTTAATCCCCTGCTGGTAGTTAGACTACCTGCATCCCCAACCCTGATATAAGCCAGACATCCAAAGTTCACTGACCATAAGCCAAGCGGTGAGTACTTTGAGAAAAGCAAGAGATACTAATTATACAGTGAAGGGCATCTTGAGCAGCAAGCAAAATATAACCAGAAGATGAAGTCTTCCCACAATCCTCTGGGTGGTTCCCACCAGAGATCCTAGGCATTAAACTGTGCAGACTGAATTATCAAGGAACACTTCTTGAAGCAACAAAGGATCCACGGGACCCTAAAAGAGGAATAGAGTTTTTCAGTGGCTGCTAAAGTGGGAAGGTGCACACATTTTCCCTGTCCCAGATGTAATGCAAGATAAAAGACTCAGTGCAACCCTGAAGGCAGACAGAAGGACTGAGAGGCAAGAGGGCCAATGTGGGGGCTTCTCCACTGTAACCACCTGGAATTAAGACAATTCTAGAGATCTCATGGAATGAAAGTGGAATGGTCCAATTGGACACCTATCTCATGAGGGACTGAACAAATTTCTGAAGAATCATTTGAAAATAGTCAGTAATCCGCGACTGGTCCAGAGTGAAGCAAGAGTATTCCAATGAAGGATAAGCTCTCTAAAGCCAACAGGAACCCTTACCTGTACCTCCAACTCAGCCAGGAATCAGGTTTAAGGTAAACCTGGGACCAAAAGAAGATCCTAAACAAAAATTATTGGCAGCCATCACAACAGAGACTCTTCTGCTTATGACCCTACCAAAAGCATATCACACATGGGTGATGAAGTATTCAATGGCATGTTCCTTTAGACATCATGTGTGGGGAAAATTAGAGGCGGCAGCTGTGGGGTCCGGGGAGGCTTCCACACTGCAGCTGGTCCCACATGCAAGAGGAACGTCTATGGTTCCAGCGGCCTGGAGGCTTTGGTGGTGGCAGGCCCCAATGACACGAGGAAGTCCTTGGTTCCAAAAGATTTATTGTCCCACAATCATGTACCTTCCAGTCTTAAGAATCACCCTGGGAGATGATGAACTGTTCATAATGGCACATTCAGGAAGACTTTATGCCCAATGGCAGACTGCATGGAGCCTTAGGTAGGAAACATGAAATGGGATGTAGTGGCTCAGAGATGAAGTAGTAACAAAACCCACAAGAGGCCACTAAGCAGACAGAAGAAAATGCATGGGAAACATCATCTGAGAAAAAGGATGCTTATGCCTGTCAGCTAGTGGTGATACAGATTATGACTCCAGGTTCATACCAGTGCCAGTGTATATAAACAAGGATAAACTGAAAAATAACCAGAAAGTTTTCTGGTGCCCAGATTGGGGATAAGGATGTTGGACTAAAGTCAGGGACCTGGACTCTGTCTGTTTTCACGTGACCTACCATCCAAAACTCCACATTCTGCTGTGCTCTATAAGGACCTAGCTAAGCACTGGCAGAAAAATGTCTCTGAAGTTCACTGTTCTCCTGCCCCACCCTTCCAACAGAATTTGGTTAAGTCAGAGTCACGCAAATAGACAGCTCAGAAATGTCCACAAGACGTAGCCATGCTAATAACCTAGTGACTGCTTCATCATAAACTGTGACAAGGATATCAGAAATATTTTAACTTGTTTTATCCATGCATGCCACAGCAGCTCAAAACCTAAGGCAGAAGGGAGAAGGTATGAGAAGTGGCAGTGTTCCTAAAGATAGAGTGTGGGATTAGCTATGGTGGTCCTACAGGGAGCAGAGAAGGTACCAACCCCTGGTTTCTTCCCTTCAAGGGTAATCAGAGCTCTTCCTCAGGGCAGGTAGGATCTAAATATATGTCTTCCCTTTATCCAAGTCAAAATTTCAGCCCCACCACTTGTATTGTGTGACCTGAAGCCGTTTTCATCTTTCTGAACCTGGTGTCCTTACCTGGTGAATAGGATAATATGGTATACCTGCCAGGATTGCTCTGAGGGAAAACAAGTGATCCAATTCTATATAGTAAGTTTTCAACAAAATATAATCCCATTCCTGCCTTGTAGGTCAACTGATATGAATTTATACTGAATTACACTCACTATCCTCTGGAGACAGTTATCCCCACACTGGTCTACCTAGGGCATTTCCTCAAGACTAACTCTCTGCTCTTCCAATATTCTCCCACTCAAGTTTCATCTGGTCATCTAAGGAGCACATAAATGTCCTTGGCCAATGGGAACCTTTGGGAAGGCCAACTCGGAGACTAAATGCTGGTATAAACAAAGAGATATTTGAATCTCAATGTATTGCTGGAGACCCCAAATTTCCAGAAGATCTTCAGTGTTTGGTTTAGATCATATAAAGGAGGAGGAGGAGGAGGAAGAAGAGGAAGAAGAGGAAGGGGAGGAGGAGGGGGGAAAGAAGGAGAGAGAGAGGGAGGAGGAGGAGGAGAAGGAGGAGGAGGAGAAGGAGGAAGAGGAGGAGGAGGAGGAGGAGGAGGAGGAGGAGGAGGAGGAGGAGGAAGAGAAAGAAGAGAAGAAACAAGTCTTTCCCCACCACAACAGTTGCCCTTAAGAGAGGTTTTTGGCAGATCAGGTAGAAGCAGGGAGCCTATGACTGATGAAATACCATGACCGAAAGCAACTTGTGGAGGACAGGATTTCTTTCTTTTACACTTTCATATTACATATTAATTATCACATATTTCATTAACAAAGGCAGTTAGGGAAGGACACAAACAAGGCAGGAGCTTAGAGATGGGAGCAGATGCAGAGGCCATGGAAGAATGTTGCTCACTAGATTGTTCATTATGGCTTGCTCAGCCTACTTTCTTACAGCACTCAGGACCACAAGCCCAGGATGGTATCACCCACAATGGCCATGATGCTCCCCAATTAATCACTAATTAAGAAAATGCTCTACTGGCTTCCCTATAGCCAAATCTTATGAAGGCGTTTTCTCAATTGAGGTTCTCTTCCTCTTTGATAACTCTAGCTTTTATCAAGTTGACATAAAGCTAACCAGCAAACCAGTATAACACCTTACAAGGACAATATGTTATGGAAAGATTAGGTAGGGTTAGATGGTGATCTTGTGTTGTATAGCTGCCTCCTCTAAAGCAAGGCAGACTCTTGATGAGGGAAGAGAGAGACTTACAAGACTTAGAAGTACATGAAATTTACAAGGCTTAGTATGCTTGTGGGAGCCCTTCCCAAGGTTGCATAAGCAGTAACAAGTGTTGGGGAGAAGAGGCTCTTCTATCATCTGAGCTGGCTGCTGGCAGTGCAGAGAGCTGCAGAGATGCAACTATTCTGAGTCATCACCATCCTGGGAAGGGTTTTTCAGTTGATACAGCTGCCCATGAGTCACTCATGTTTCTGTAGATAACCTCAATAAAATTGCTGTATCACTAAGTTAGACCTGGGTGGGCTGATTTCTTTCAACTAGCATCAATGCCCTACCTAGAATGAATGAATATTTGTCCTTTTCTCCCTAGAAAAATTCACACAACATCTAGCAGTTTGGACCTGGTGAGCCATAGAAAGCATATTACAGAAGCCCCACTAGGGTGAGGCCCAACAATAGGCAATAAGGTCCCTTCTGACAAACTGAGTCTTTATATCTGGCATATGCTCTCTGCATAGGGCCTGAGTATTTCTCTATATTCACCTACCACCTCCACAGAGGTGAGGTGAGACAAGGAAAGATAGTCTACCTTGACTTCTCTGCCCAGAACCTTCATCTCAACATCTTCCTGGATGTTAGGCAAGTCAAGGTAGCAAGACAGGGATGGTAAAAAAGAATGGAAGATCAGCCATCTGCAGAAGGAGAGAGAGGCTGTTCCAGTGTAACATCTCAGAGAAAAGCTGACCAAGACTTTCTCCATCTGACTGGCGATTATCAGAGGTTAATTACACTATACACCAGCTGAGAAGCCATGGGGTGTTGGCTGAGGGTGATACCCAAGGACAGTTAATCCTGGAAAGGTCAACTGGACACTATGGACACGAGGATGGTTGGGACACCAGGCTTTTCCTTCTTCTCAAGTTGGAGGTTACATCTGGAACCCCCAGTCCCACTCCAGAACAGGAACAAAGATGGGATTTTCTCCATGATCCATCTCAAGCCTGAAACGTTGAGTAATAGTATCAATCTTAATTCTCGATACCTAAATCCAGAAGTCAGGAGGAAAAAAGACAAAATAAAATTGTTTGATTTTCTGTCCAAATCACCAGTGAGCTATCCCCTAAGATACAAGTAGCTAGGATTGGATACAACTAAATGACTTTGTCCCCCAGTCTCTGACTCCCTCTTCCCTGCTCTTTCCATGGACCTAGAATTACTCAAATGAAGGTCACAGGAGCAAGATGTAGCTGATTATTCTGCTCCTGGGCCTGAGTTGTGAAGCCAATCACAAATGTTTCTTCTGGTTGCTCCTGAGGTTGGCTACATCTACTGCTGATTGAGCTGTCTGGGCACCCGTGGCTGGTGAGTAAGAGCAGGGGTGAGTGCTGGAGGAGGGTGTGAGTGGGCAGGCGCCCTGTGGATGGAGAGGTTCAGAGAAGAGGCATCTTCATTTGGAAACACCCCACCAGGATGCAGATGTTGAAGCAGCCGGCCAGACAGCAGGCCTGGGAAGCTGCTCTGGCTTGGACCTGAAAATCTACAGCTTTCCGCAGCTACCTCCTCTCCCTTTCACTGTGGTTGTTTCCCTCCCTGCTATACACACTCCCTTCTCCTCCTGCCTCCAGAACTCCATTTTCTTCCTTTGATGCATTTCCCAAGCCTCTACTATCAAACTCTTGTACTTTGCTTTTCCTGGCACCCTACAAGTATGCTGCCCCCCTGCTTCTCTGCTCTTAGTCCTTTTCTTCCTTCTCCTCTCTTCTCATGTTCTTTATCCATTCTACTGTTGAGTAGCTCATCTGGAAAGAATAGCCAATCTTGAAGCCAGTGCCTAAGTCTCTCTTTCCCAAACCCAGGGAATGCAAACACAAGCAAAATGAGCTCAAGAGGAAAGGAGGAAGAGAAGCTTACCTAAGTACATGTTCCATTTTCATATTCCCCTCCACAATAGGAGAATGGAAAAGGGGAAAAAGAGCTAACCCAATAACAGCTGGAATTCAAGTGACTCTCTTCTACTCCAACCCATTTTCAAACAGACCCATTCAAATTGCCTTTCCTCTGCTTAATAACAACCCAAGTATGCCTTGTTGCTACCTACCTTACCACTTCTGATTATTAAAAAGTACAAATGAGCCACACTACCTTTAGAACATGGGAGTTCCCTAGTTGCTTTTTGGTGTCTAGTTCTGTGGCAAACTTGTACATTTCTCCTACAGTGGAATATTAACTATGTCAGTGTGGGTGGGCATGGACACAGATCTTCAGTGTCTGCTTAAAAGGATAAATAAAATGCCTTAGAGATCCTTCTACAAGAAACCTAGTCCTGTGTATCAGTCATGATCACTCAGGACTTGAGTTACAAACTCAAACTTTACTGAGTCTGGACAAGACTAGGAATAGACAATTTAGGACTGTCTGTGCTCATGCAAGAGACAGCTTACTCAATGTATACTCCACCAAAGAGATCAAGACTTTAATTTTGGTGTCTGGAAAATAATATCTTATTTTGGGGTGTGCATATGCTTGTGAGTGTACCTGTGGAGTGGAGGGGGGTTTGAGGGGCTACACATGTATGCAGAGGCTTTCAAAGTCATGTGGTCTTCCTTACCTAGCCTCCACCATACTTTTGGAAACATGTTCTTTCGCTGAACCTGGGGCTTGCCAATTTCCCTAAAGAGGATGGACTGTGAGTCCCAGGCTTCCTCTATTTCTGTTACTGAGATTTTATATGCACATTGCCACACAGAGATTGTTTCACATGAATTCGGAGGGAATCAAACTTGGGTTCTCAGGCTTGTACAACAATGGCTTTACCCACTGAGCCATCTCCTCCGCCCTCTCTCTGTGGTAATTTTGTTTCTTAAAATCACAACCCACATTTCAACCACATGAGCCATTTCCAGGGGATGAATCAAAACCTGCATTATCATTCCTCTACCACATTTTGGGGAATTAAAGAACAGAAAAGGAATTGCTTTTGCTCAAGGTCATGCAATGTCTAGAATCAAAACTTTCTTTGTCCCATAATTAGTCTACTGACCAAATTGCCTCTGAAGCACTTTCTTCCTCTCCTGGGCCATCTCTCAGACTCTGCCAGAAACAAGGACAAGAGATCTGAGACCTTGGGAAGGCCTTTATGTTCTCTTTCCAAAATGGTCAGACTTTATGAGCCACCAAGCATCCTCAAGAGATGTGCAGAGTACAGGAAGTCTGAGGTGAAAAGCACCCAAAACACTCTCCATTCTTCTTGGGTTCTCCATAAAGACAAAAGATGCAAACCTCAGCTTATTACAAAGAATTCAACAATATATTGACATTTCCTGTAAAATCATGGAAAATGTCTCCATCCAAAAGCCATGGTGGGATCATTTAGATGAGTTCAATGTAAATGAATGAGAAACAGATGGATTGAGTTTCCCTTCAACTCACACGTGCTAGAGAGTTGCAGCTGAGAAAATGCTTAGACCCATGCATTTCCAGGCCCTGGCTAACACCAAGCAGAGTAGGATGTTTTGCTGAGTCCCAAACACTGGCTTCTCCTGTCCCTAAAAATAACTAAGCTGTCCAGCTGTTGGATGGAGATTTTTCTCTTTCAGTTTTATTTCATTTGATTTTTCTCACAAAGCACCAAGGTGATAAATGACTTCAAAACCTGCTAGATGTTCTAGGGGGATCAGCAGCCAGAAAAGCAAAAAGTTAGAAAAGAAACTGTCACAATATTCTATCATTGCCCTCACCAGCCACTCTGTCCCTTAGACCACTCTTGTCATTACTTACTCATCCGTCAATGTCAACCCCAAGATCTATTTCCTCTGAGAACACTTTGGGATTATTTTGGTCCTCATAGATATATAAATCAATCACAGAAACAATTTTTTGTGTACCTGTTATGAACCTGCAGTGTTCTGAGCATCCAGCAAGTATCTAAGACAAGGCCCAGGTCTTCAGCAAGTTTAAGTTCAAACTAAGAAGCTTGGACAAACTTGTGAAGCAATTAAGAGACAGTAGCAAATTATGCAACTGGGTCAAAATGAAGGCTACAGGATTAGCTGGCTTTCAGGATTCAGAGAATGTGGAAGGCTTGTGGACATCGAAGCGGTCAGAATTTATAATAACCACCATTTGCTGCAGTTTGAGGACTGTTTTTGTATTGGCATAGGATCAGTTCTACAGATTGGTGATAGGAACTCAGGAATGTGAAGTCTCTTCGCTGTTCAAGAGCCTACTCCTAGCAGGTGGTGGAGCAACCATCCCAGACTAATGGCTTTTAATCCAAGCATATCTGCCTTAGGCTACACTGCTTCCAGGAAAGGAATGTATAAGTCAAGTAGATGGGGAACTATGCCTTCCAGTGGAGACAACTAGAACCCCCGGGGTCATCACTAAGCAAATCTGAAGTAGAATTTCACACTCTCTTCTCAGCACCTTCCCAGTGAAGTATACTTGTTTGGATTATCTCCTTGTTTTCCCTATTTTTAAAGATCTCTGCAGAAGTTTAGGTTTCATAGTCTAGCATATTTTTTTCTTCTTTGTAAGAAATGGAACTGAAACGTCTATCATTGACAGGCTAAAGACACATTTGCAGCACAACTCTTCAACTACTGTTTTAGCCTTTTACCTCAATAATGCCAGATTATTGCCTGACACACCGATATCTCACCTTCTGGGCAGATTAGCTATTCCCTGAAGAGATATTTTAGTCCCAATACATGATCCCAGCTGTTTTGAAAGTGGTCCAGTTATCACTGGTTAATGAGTGGATGTGCCCTGTGATAATAATTCCTACATCTGAAGGAGAAGCTCCTGTGCTGCTCCAGAATCCTTAAGGTCCTTGTGCTGAAAATATTTCATCTTTTTCTAAGACAAGATTCTTCTCAATGGGTCTCTCCTGCAGCCATATGAGTTTTAGCTCTCCCAGTATGGCTAAAGTTGACCATGAGTTTTGACACTGAAGCCTTGGAGCCTTGTAGATTGTTCATTTAGAGGTTCTTATAAGTAAAAGACATTCTGTGCTCTGGGTAATCTAAAAGAAGCAGAGGAGAGGAGAGGAGAGGAGAGGAGAGGAGAGGAGAGGAGAGGAGTCCTGAGACAGTCTTCTGTAGAATAAACAAGACTCAAAGAGAGACAATTAAATGGTAATGCAGTTGCAATCCTCTCCTCTCTACCCTGTGCAAAGTTCACATTACCAATGTCACTTTCATGTGTGGTGTCTCACCATAGCAGGACAGTAGGGTTGTCCTTTCCTGGCCATGGTGCATGCTATGCTATATACCTAAGACATAAACAGCACAATGTATGGCCCCTCACATTGTCATGCTAGCCACTCCATTTCCCCAGAGCCTGGATCCAGGGCTGACTTGGGGTGCCTTCATGAAGAGGAACCTCAGGACAGACATCCTTAAGGACAATGGAAAGATCTGAACAGCTGGGATTCTGTCCTTTGTGTTTGAGAACTAGGTTATCTTCATTCCTCAAGGTGATGCTTAAAGATATAGGAAGAAGTCAGCCAGCAATTAAGTTCCCCACCCAAGGGAGAGACTGGAAACTATACTCAGAATCCCACCTCTCCTCTCTTTCCTCACTATGGCAACCATGAAACTACTGCCATAGCAGGAGAGAGACTCACAGGGAGCATCGATGGCTGCGGGCCCAACTTCTAAGGCTTAGCATCCATCTCGGTTCTCACACTAAGTCGACAGCTCCCACGCACTGTTCCTCGCCAGGGAGTGCGCATGGCAAGGACATGAGACAGACATACTCCTGGGAAATAAATAATTCCTGTGCCAATAGAGTCTGATTCAGTGACTTTCTGGGTGTAGTCAAACCTTCCTTGGACTCATGTAGGATTCTCCAAGCCTGTGTTTCCACTGTCTCCTCAGTAAGTCAGATATGCATGGCTGTCAAATGATTTGACAGTTCTTTCCTGGTCCCTCTCATTTTCTGTTGCCTTCTCTAGGGCTAGAAGGCAGGAGAATGTCAATGAGTCAGAAGTGCCAGGCACTGAGCATGTTCCCAACAGGCTCCTCCCAGCAGAGTCTTTAAAAGTGTGAACAAAACCAGAGAGACTTTCAGGTTTGCTGGCACGGGTAGACACCTCATGTCCTCTTAGAGGTTTGTGGGAATGTATGTATCTTAATTTCCCAAGGCTGAGAGATGCCTCAGAATGAAGAAACACGAGATTAACCTATTTGCAAGAAGGTGGGGGTCTTAATTAGAGTTTGCTTGCTGTGAGGAGACACATGACCACAGAAACTAGGAAATCATTTAATTTGGACTGGCTTACAGTTTAGAGTTTTAGTCCACTATCACCAGGATAGGAAGCATGGCATTGTGCAGGCAGACATAGTACTGGACAGGCAGCTAAGAGTTCTACATCTGGATCTGCAGCTAGCAGCAGGAAATGGCAGTGAGCCACTAGGCCTGACTTGAGCTCCTGAATCCTCAAAGCCCAGCCCCCCAGTAACACACTTTCTCCAACAAGGCCACACCAACTCCAACAAGGCCACACCCACTCCAACAAGGCCACACCTCCTAATCATGCCATATCCCATGGGCCTATGGAGGTCATTTTTATTCAAACCATCAATGTAGGTAATATCATCTAATCCAGGAAATGTACGCAGCACCATTATCATTATTAACAAGCATATTCTTTAAACCACAACCCGACTTTATTCACTGACTGTGAAGCTTCTAATCCCAGTGTTACTCCCTCTACCCCCACAGCTGCAAAAACAAACAGAATATGTAATATACTACAGAAAAGCCCCACGGTGACTAACTATACCATCCAGTTCTTTCTTCCCGAAGTATTCTGCCTTCCAGAATACTTTTCTTTGGAGAATAAAAGATTTTTGTTGTTTTAGAAAAGAAATCTTGAGGGAATGTGTTTATTTTGTTTTTACTTGAACTTGTTTTAGGAAATATTGACCTGGTGATAATAAGATCGAAGATAGAAAGAAAAAAGCATGAGACAAAAGGAAGAACAAAATAGGGGTGAGTATTCCTTGTCTCTGAACTTGAATTCACACCTTTTTTGCTGCAAAGCCATATCACAGACACAGAAAGGGGCTGGAAGTACAGTGTACACTTTAATAAATATTACTGAGTCCAGCATGGCAGCACACCCCTGTAATATCAGCTATTACAGAACTAAGGCAGAAGGACTGAAAGCTGAAGCACAGCCTAGGCTAAACAGTGAGACCCTGGGTCAAAAATTTAAAAATGAAACATTGGCATGTAAGTCAATGGTTCAGCACTTGATTAGCATCCCAAGCAGTGGTTTTAATCCTAAGCAGCCCAGAAAACAGCAATAGTAATACTCATAAAGTGAGACCTTGTGTAACTGCCCCCAAGTCAAGGCAAACATTTCCCAGATCCTGCAGTCTCCAACAGCTCCTCTCTCCCAGCTTGCAGAGGAAAACCACTGGCAAAGTTTTAAGTGGTTTGTAATTGTGCTGGCTGGTTTTATGCCACCTTGACACGTGCCCGAGTCATTTGGGAAGAGAAAGCCTCGATTGAGGCAAATGGATAGAACTAGAAAATATCATCGTGACTGAGGTAACTCAATCACAAAAGAACACACATGATATTCACTAACTGATAATTGGATATTAGCCCAAAAGCTAGCAATACCCAAGATTCAACTCACAGAACACATGAAGCTCATGAAGACCAAGTGTAGGTGCTTCAGTCCTTCTTACAAGGAGTAACAAAATTCTCAAGGGAGCAAATACGGAGACAAAGAGTGAGACAGAAACTAAAGGAGGGGGCATCTGGAGACCATTCCACCTGGGTATCCATCCCATGTGCAGTCACCAAAGGTAGATGCTGATGTGGATGCCAGGAAGTGCATGCTGTCAGGAGCCTGATGTGGATGTCTCCTTAGAGGTCTGCCAGAGTCTGACATATACAGAGGCAGATGCTCACAGCTAACCATTGAACTGATCAAGGAGTTCCCAATGGAAGAGTTAGAGAGGAGCTGAAGGGAACGAACTGAAAGTGTTTGCGGCCGCATGAGGAGAGAAACAATATCAACCAGAGCTCCCAGGGTCTAAACCACCAGCCAGGTAGCACATAGGGAGGAACCCATGGCCCCAGCTGTATATGTAGGGGAGGATGGCCTTGTCGGGCATAGGTGGAAGAGGAAGTCCTTGGTCCCATGAAGGCTGGACGCAGAGTGTGGGGAAATTCGAGGGTGGGGAGGTGGGAGTGGGGAGGTGGGGGGGGCACATCCCCATAGAGGCAGGAAGGGGGGGATGGAATGAGGGATTCCTGGGTGGGGAGAAATGGGGTAAGGGGATAACATCTGAAATGTAAATAAATTATCCAATAAAAAAAATCATATCCTAGGGCACCATGTGACCCTAACAAATTTCATCTCAAACATGAAAATTCATTATTAACAGATCTGAAAATTAGCAAATCTATCATTAGAGTGTTATCTCTTCATGGTTTTGATTTGTATTATTCATGTACTTGTTCATTGCTAATAAAAGCGGGATGTGACATCCTTGAGTAGAATTTCTATTTATCTTTTCTCCATTTTTCCATCACACTATCTTTTTTATTGATCAGTAGAAGTTCATTATTCAGGAAACTGGATTTTGTTACATATATTGCAAACACCTCTCACCATTTGGATTATATCTTTACTCTCTTGATGGTTTGTGATAAAGCCAGACGTTTTATCAAATTGAGTATAGATAAAGTGCCAATCTTCCTCTTTGTGATTAGTGTTGTTTCTTGTCTAAAACTTTATCCTTTTTCTGAGATTAGCACAGTACTATCTAGCTTATTTTCCATAAGGTTTGTTGTTTTGATTGTGATCATTTTATTATATCTGTAATTGATTTTTTAAATGAAGATAGGTAGGGGCGAAGGTTGCTTTTTAAAAACATATGGGAATCTAGTTTGTTTTCCATGCATTCAATAAATGCTTTCTCACTGAGAGACAGCACCATAACTATCCTAAATCAAGGCCTGTATTTGTGTTGTTCTGCTTCTCTTAGTCTATTACTGTAGCGTTGCCATTCCATCAAAACTGTTGTCCCTGTAAAAGAAAAATCATAATATTCAATGGAATAGATCTTTTCATTGCTCAAAAATGTCATAGCTATTCTTATCATAGTTTACATCATTCACGTTTTTTATTCATGGAATTTCATCTTTTATCTTTGATGCTACAATAGGTGATACATTTTTAAATTTTCATTTTCAAAGTGTATGCATTTGTACTTGTTGTTCTAAAATTTATTCAATGCAAAGTTTTGCACAAAACTTGCTAAACTCATTTGTAAATGCTGATAAGTTTCAGACTTGTTTAGATATTTTTACATGGAAAGGAGTATAAACTATGAATAAATACTATAATTTTATTTATTGATTTTCAGCACAAATAATAGACTCTTCTCTACTTGTCTGGGACATTCAATATAATGCTGAGTAGAAAATATGATAGACGCTCAGCTTTGGTAATGATCTCAGAGAATCTGCCCACCTTTCCACAGAGCTATAGTAAAGATACAGTCTCATAGATTAGCTTTACAGAGAGACAGGTCTTTAAGCAAGGAAGCTTATGCTTAACTTGGAAGCTTTTGTCATGAATTTCATCAAGCACTTTCCTGTATTTCTTAACCTGAAATTTTTCCAGTGCCTTCTACTAATGTAATGAAATACATTCACTGATTTTTTCAATATTAAAATATTGTGTAGTTGTAGAGTAAACCCATGTCAGAAGTGACTCATTGATTCCAAACAAGCTTCTGTTGTCTCTGCGTCCTCACTAACATGCAACATCTTTTGTTATCTTGACAGAAGCCATTCTGACTTGGGCAAAATCCAACTTCAGTGGGATTTTAATTTGAATTTCTTTAATGACTAAAATATTGAGTAACTTTTATATGTTTATTGGACATTTGTTTTTCTTTATCTAGAAACAGTTTGGATCACATGTTGGTTTAATGATTGAACTAACTGTCCCTTTATATTTAATTTTTATGTGTTTCATGTGTGTGGATATTAATACCAACTCAAAATAAATGATTAGAAATTATTTTCTCCAGATATGAATATTACCTTTTGCTTTTTACTTGTTATTGTTTCTTTGGCTATTCAGAATTAGTTGATGCAATCCACTAATCCCAGAGAATCTAGCCACATTTCCACAGATGCTATAGCAAAGATACAGTTTCATAGATTAACTTTAGAGAAAGACAGTTTTTTAAGCAAGGAAGTTTATGCTTGTTGTTTCCTGAACTATTGGAGTACTAACAGAAAGTCCCTGCCTATGCACATATCTTGAATATTTCTCAATACTTTCTTCTAGAAGTTTCAAAGATTGAAATCTTATGTTAAGATATTTGATCCATTTGAGTTGTTATTACTACTGTTATTGTTAATAGTGTGTGTGTGTGTGTGTGTGTGTGTGTGTGTGTTGTGTTGTGTTTGGCAAGTGGAAAGAGCATATACCTATGCAGTCAGTGAAATGAAGTTTTTTTTTTTCTATCCACTTGGTAATTGAACCTGATAGGTCTTCGCTTCCCTGGAAAACTCCATAACCCACTGAGCCATCTTGCCAGCCCTTGAGTTGATTACTGTAATGCTTCAAACTTTGATTTCTTTCATTCTCTCACATGTGAATATTCAGTTTTCCCAGTACCGCTTACTAAAACCACTATTTTCCCCCAGTGTATATTCTTGGTATTTTGCTGAAATTCATAGCTATAAATGTATGCATTCATTTCTAATTATATAGTCTATTCTATAGTTGCATGTATCTTTTGCATGGCAGTAGCATACTGGTTTTGTTACTATTGATGTATTAATTTAAAGTCGGGTATTATGATACATCTGGCATTGCTCTTTTCCCTATCAAGATTGTTCAGGCTGATTTGAAACCTTTGTGTTTATGATAAAATATGGAATTAATTTTTCTAGTTTGGTGAAGACTGTCATTAGAATCTTGGTTGGGATTGAATCAATACATTACTTTTAATAATATGTTCATTTCACAATATTAATTTCACTAATTCAAGAACACGGAATGTCTTTCTTTTTCTTTTTTTTTTAAAGGTAAATTTCTGTGTATTCATACCTAATCTTCCAAAGTGTGTAAACAAATTTTCTACCATCCCTCATCATTTGCACAAATTTGTCAAGTCCAAACGTAATTCCGAATGAGGTAGGTAGTCTCTACTCAGACCGTGGTCTCTGAGGTGCCCGTCAAGGTCTATGCCATGAAAGCACTAGACTCCCAGGCAGGGAGCGCTGAGGGTGGCGGCAGCCCATGGAGAAGCTCTTCAGTTAGCTATTTTCTCGATCTTATCCAAATCATCTGTGTCCAATCTTTCTATCTTCTTATTAAAATGCTACTGGATTCTGTTGAGGATATTCATGCTGTGCTTGCTGTCAACCATGTTCACTGCCAGACCCCTCTTGCCGAAGCGGCCCGTGCGTCCAATGCGGTGCAGGTAGGTCTCATTGTCTGGGTTCCCGTCCTTGTCCACAGGAAGGTCAAAATTGATGACCACAGACACTTGTTCAACGTCAATACCATGGGCACACACGTTGGTGGTCACCAGAACCTTCTCTTTGCCTTCTCAGAAGCGCTCATCACTGCAGCCCTCCGCTCCACCATCATCTCTCCACTCAGCAGCGCCACCTGGTGGCCCTCTTTTGAGAGCTCAGCTGCCAGCCAGCTAGCGGTTTTGCGGGTATGGCAGATCATGGCTTGGGCGATGGTGATGGCCCCATACCATCACAGGTTGCACAGGGCCTGGAACTTCTCCTCTCTTCTATTACATAGGACATAATACTGTTTGATGGTGTCCAAAGTCTCCTCCTCACGCTTCAGCTTGATGATGCTGGGGTCGGGGACCACCTTCTGGGCAAACTTCCACATGGAGTCTTCAAAGGTGGCAGAGAACAGCAGCATCTGCCAGTTTCTGGGCAGCATCCTCTGGATGCGGATGCTCTGGTCTTGGTGGCCCTGAGTGGCTATCATCACATCAGCCTCGTCCAGAACTAACACCTTGATCTTCTTGGGGTCAATGAACTTCAGCTTGGAGCACCAGTCCAGGACGGTGCTGGAGGTACCAATGACAATCTGCTCACTGACCTTCTGACCTCTCTCCAATTTGTTGCCTCGAACAGCGTAAGCTAGCTTCAGTTCAGGGTAAAACCTGCCCATCTGCTCAATCACTTTTCCTGTTTGAAGAGCAAGCTCATAGGTTGGAGAGAGGCAGAGACACTGGGGATAGTTGTTTGCAGGCTCTACTTGGCTGAGCATGGCCAACACAAAGGCAGCTGTCTTGCCAGTCCCAGACTGAGATTGGGCAATTAAGTTCTGTGGGGGTTCAGCAAGCATCAAAGGCAATGCATTCTCCTGTATTTTGGAAGGGCGGTTGAAACCCATAGCATAGACTCCCTGGAGAAGCTGTGGTTTCAGGCGAAGCTCTTCGAAGGACTTCACTGAGTAGAGCCGGGAACTTGGTTCCCTCTGCAGGACTTCCACTTGGTTGGTGTTATCCACAAGATTGCTTCTGATCAGCTTGCTGAGTAAAGACTGAGCAGCTCTGTCCTCTTTCTCATCTTCCTCCGTCTTCTCTGTGTTAGCATTGGTCTTAACAACAGCAAAATTGGCATCTGGTTTGATTTTCTCCTCCTTAAGATGCAAGTTGCTCAAACCAGTCAGGGGCAGGGAAAGAGGATTCCGCGCTTGGACTCGGGCTCGGGCTCGACCCGGCCAGCAGCTCCGGCCATTGCGGCTCAACATCACGGAATGTCTTTCTATTACCTAATTTTTTTCAGTTGTTTTCTTCAACATTCTGTAATTTTTTATTATAGCAGCCTTTCAAAAATGTTTGATTACATTTATTACTAGGTATTTTAGTCTGAAAAGAGCTATTGTGAATTGGAATTGTTTTCTCAGTTTCATTAGCATCAGATTTGTTGGTGATATCTATTAATTTTGTATTTATCAGCTCTAAGTGTCTTCTTAGGAAATTCTTAGGGTCAGTCAGTTGAGGAGCTTATCATCATTAAATGGAAAATCATTTGACTTCTTTCTTTCCTTCTTATTTCCATTTACTTGATGCTTGTCTTATGACTCTGCCCAAGCACTATACTAAATAAGGATAGTGATACTGAACAGTCATGTAGAGTTTCTCATTTTGGGGATGATTCTCATAGATTTCCCATATACTCTATGATGTTGGCCATAGGAATCTATAATACATAACTCTTGTTATGCTAAAGTGTAATACTTCTGTCCCTGGTTACTTCTATCATGAATGGGCTTGATTCAAAATTTTTCCAGATGTACTGAAACGGTTTTGTGATTTTTTTATACTTCATTAGGTTTATATACTGTATTGTGTGTATTGGTTCCCATATGTTGAACCATCTATGCATTCTTGATATGGATCCTACTTGATCATGGTGCATGATGCTAAACTTTATAGACATTTCTTTACCTATGTTCATCAATCCAGACTGGTCTGGAATTCATTGTAGCTCAAGATGGCTTCAAATTTGCAATAGTCCTGTCTCAGCATCCTGGGTATTGGTATTTTTTTTAGCATAAGCTTCCATACCTGGTTGGGTATCCTTTCTTTTTTAAATTAGTTTGACTATTGTTTGTCTTTCTTTTTAGCTTTTCAGAAAGCCAGTTTTTGTTGTTGTTGTTGTTATTATTATTATTTCACTGGTCTTTTTTTAATTGTTCTTTTAGTTTCTACTTCATTCATTTTGGTTCCAAACGTTATAATTTTTTTCCTACTGATTTTGAGATATACTTGTTTTTACTTTTCTAAAAATTTAAGCTTCAAGATTAATCTATCTGAGATCTCTTCAGTTTTTAATGTAAGTATCTATAGCTGTGTTTCCATCTTAGAAATCTTTTTATGATTGAGCTTTTATTCTCTTCTGACCTCAGTGATTTCATTTTTTTTTTAATCTTAGGAATCTTCTCCTTAGCATGAAACATGTAGTGAAGGCCCTAAGAAAAATCAGAGAGAGAAAGAGACAGATGAAGGCTGGTACAAGGTTTTCAGCCTCTCCAAGGTTGTCAACCCTATTTCCTCCCATCTTGGGACCATTACTTGGGTTCTTTTTGCTTTTTTCTGCTGGTCCCTGGCTCTCAAATAGGGGGACTAACTCTGTGATACAACAGATAAATAAGTTGGTAGCAAAACCTATTCAGATATATTATCATAAGTTAGCTATGGACTCAAGATGAGGTTGTTACCTAAAACAGGATGTTTCCAAAACCCATCTCCACCCAACCTAAAAGGGGGGACTTCTGCCCCTAGACCAAGCAGAGAGGGGTCACCCAGAAACCCCTCTGTCAGGCGATCTGAATTCTTGCTTAGACTGCGAGGCTAAGCACTGCAAGGGAATATTAATAAAAGATAAAAATATCTGTCTGGGTTCCCTGAGGGACAAGCCTGACTGCATAGGGGTTGATGTCAAAAATATCCCCTCTCCAGGAAAAAGACATCGGGATGGGTATGGCCCTCATGCCTCACTGGACAACGACAGGGGGACTGGAGCCATTACAAGGTCCCCTTCAAATACTGGAGGTCAGGCCTCTATCCCCACCTTCTCAAGTTTAGAATTGCCACTGCCCTTCTATACTTAGAGAAGGGAGGAGATGTCAGGGGCAGCCCTGCTTACCCACTGAAAGCCTAAAATCAGCCATAGGCCTAAACTCAGCAATAGGCCTGTCATAGATGTATACTAACACCAAGTTTTGGGTCTCAGTGGAAAAACATTGAAACAGATGGCTATAAGTTAATGTAAACAGGCAGCTTTTGTGGAAATTTACAAGCCTGAGTAGTCATAGAGCTTGTAAATAGGTAGCCTGGGCAGACAATACCAACTTAGATAAGGACAAGCAAGTCATAGGCAAAGTCATAGTGACTTGTCCCCTGAACCTTCACCTAGTCGATACCCTGTTCTGAAAGATATCTGTATTCCCCCTGAACACCCATACTCCAGTGTCATTCCCTTCCCCACATCCTGCCTTTCTGCGTTTATAACCCCTGTGTGAATAAATACGATTTGAGAAAAAATAAATTATAAAAAAAGGAATCTTCTCCTTTAATTTTCTCAGTGACCTAATAATAATTTAAATGTGCATTATTCAATCTCTTTATGTTTGGTTATTCTCTGTAGTTTCTCTTGCTGATAGTTGATGAATTTTATTTATGGCCTAATACAATGGATCATTTTCTTGTATTTTTAAGACTTACTTTATGAACTATAATATGTTATGCTTTAGGGAAATCCCCTGGGCCATTTAGAGGGATGTATACTTACAACTGATGGACATCTGTAGATGTCTGTTAATGATGGTTTTTATTTTGTTTACATTGTAAATTGATTCTGATGTTTCTTTGATGATCTCCCTGCCCCTACTTACACATTAGTGAGAAAGAAGAACTAAAGTAACTCAGAATTATTTTATATAAGTTGATCAGAGCTTTTGTATCTGGTTGATAAAATTGGGTGTGCTGAAATTTACAATTACATGTCTTTTGAAGTAATATTGCCTTTAGCAATATAATGTGACCTTCATTTCTTCTGTCTAATTTTGTTGTGGCATCTTCTCAATCATACATGAATATGGATACTTCTACTTGCTTTGCAGTTACATTTGCCTGAATTGTCTTTTTTCTATCTTTCACTTTCTGACTATGTTTAGTTTTGCTACTGGGTTGCATTTCTTGCATTCAGCAAACAGTTGGGTCTTGTTTTTAATCTAATCTGCCAGTCTGTCTTTTAATTGGAGAATTGAGATTCTTGATATTTACTGCTATCATCAGTGGTATTTTTAAATTCCTATCATTTTGTTATTTTGGGTTAATTGAGACTTTTTAAATCTTCATTTGCTTATTCATTATTCAAGTGAGATTGATGCTTGCTTATATTCTTATGCTGAGCTTTATTTCCTGTTGTGTATGTCAGATTCCTTTAAATATCTTCTACAGTGATATTTCAGTGGTCATGAATTCCTTCAGGGTATGTTTACTATAGAAGGTTTTTATTTCTCCTTCATCTTTGAAGTATACTTGAACTAGATACAGTACAAGACTAGCAATCATTTTTTCCAGGACTTGAAGTACATCAGACCATTCTCTTCTGGATTTTAGTTTTGTTAAGAAATAAATAAATAAATAAATAAATAAATAAATAAATACAACCAAACAAAAACTCTTGTTATTCCAGTGGGCTTGTCTTTGTCATTGTCTCTTGCAAATTTAATCATTTAATTGGTAAGTTGGAAAAGGTAGTCTTTTCTGATCATATTTCTTTGGGATTCAATATGCCTCTGATATTATATCTGAATATTGAACTCATTCTCATGATTTTGGAAAGCTTTATGGTTTTAGTTTGTCTTTTTCTTTCTTCTATATCCATGACTTATTAGTTCCCCCTTTTGATGGTGTTCCAAGGATCCCATGTATTCTTTCCTACTTCCTACCTGTGAATAGGCCAGTGTCCCCTGAGCTCTGGGTCTCTGAGTGTCTGCAAGTTAGCTCCTTCGTATAATCACTAGCAGTAACTTGCTGCTACTACTCCATCCCTTTTTTCCTAGATTTCTAAGTAGATGTCTTCCCTGAATGGCTGACTTTGGCAGGAAATGATCCTCACTCCTTCTTCTAACTTTGACTAGTTTCCCACATGTACGGCTCTACATGTCTCTGACCCAAAGCCTTTTCCCTATAGTTATAATATATCTCAAAGATGATGGATGAGTAGCTGACCCTTTCTGGGAGTTCCCAGAGACAGTACAACACGGAAACCTCTGGCTTTTAAACCAACAGACTCTCCAAATGGTTTCCAGCATTCCACCACACCAGATACCAGGAAGGGAGTATTTATTTCCCCAGTGCCAATTTGCTATGCAGACTCCAGGACTCCTGTTAAATTAAACTCCAATTCTGATCAAACCACTGTTTCTCCCTCCCTCCTCATATCTCTCTCTCTCCCTCTCTCTTCCAGTCCATACAATTTCTTGCTGCATACTCTGTTAAAGTAGTTTTATTCCTCTCCTTTTTTCTATCCCTCCATATATTTCAATCATAAGGGAGTAATGTACAAGAAACTTGAAGTGATATAACTGATATTATAAAGGAATTTAAAGGAATTACTAACATGGTTGCTTAGGAGACATTATGTCACACAAGTGAAATTTAGCTAAAGGAGGACTCTCTACAAATTGGCACTGGGGAAATAAATACTCCCTTCCTGGTATCTGGTCTGGTGGAATGCTGGAAGCCATTTGGAGAGTCTGTTGGTTTAAAAGCCAGAGGTTTCTGTGTTGTTCTGTCTGTCTCTGGGAGCTCCCAGAAAGGGTTAGCTACTCATCCATCATCTTACAAAGGTTAAGTAGTAAGCTGACCAGGTCTGTTAGAGATCAACGAAATTTAGGTTACAAGGATGTAAATGTTTACCCACTAGGACTGAACAGCCGTTAGACTCCATCCCCGTAACAAAGAAAAAAATAAAGACTTACAACCAATCATTAGGCCCAGTTATCATAAGAAAGACATACCTCTAGTGAGCAGTTCAAACTTAGGAGTCACAACCATCATTAAGTCCAAATCTGCCCTTAAATTCTCTGTGCTCTTATCAGAAAATACATACTTTTTCTGAATGGACAACATGATTCTGGGTAAGAACTATTCCATTCTTCAAAAAGAACAACATTACTATATTTTAAATATCTGGCAATATGTAGTATCTTTGTTATATAAATCTATCTGCCTAAGTGACCAGTCTTTGAAGTTTCCTGTTCAAAGTGTAACCTGGGACCAGATCTGAGATAGAATTAAGGATGACAGTATTTGTAAAAATTCATAAGCCAAAGGTTATGTAAGTTAGTAAAGTCTTTTCAAGGCCTGATCTTACTTGAAATTTAGTCAAGATCAGCCGTATGTTAGTAAAGAGATTTCTTCTCACATTCCTACAGGAAGTGATTCTCACTGGGGTTGGGGTGGGGAGTTGGGGAGGTAGGGGGCATGGAACATATGCTTGCAACAGCAAAGACTTTCACAGAGGCAGCAGAGAATGCATTTATTTATTTCTTTTTGTCTTTTGACTATTTTCATCCTGTATATCTTATGATAGTATTTTGATGGATAAAAACTTAAGATTGCTATTTCTTCCAAAAAAGTTGAAACTTTAATGACTAAGAAATTCTGTCTTTAATATAACTAATACACTGAAGTAACTACATTTTATCATATTAATATGGTGTGTTCTTTTATACTGTTTTATTATCCCTGTTTTTCAGTTGCATCTTTCAAAAGCCAAAAGTAGTTATTTGAATCCAGTCTAATGATCTTTGTCTTTTTAATAGAATATTTATTCCATTTACACTAACTACTTGTGTAACTCTTGAAATTTTTATATATAAATCTACCACATTTATGTTCTGTCTTTTAATTCTATTTTCTTTTGTTTGAAAGAAGCATCCCTATTTTTGTACAATTGTTTCTATTTAGTTGATTTTACTCTTCCCTTTTTTGCACCTTCCTTTTTCTACCTGATCCTCTTTTCCCTCTGTCCAAAGAATGCTGTTAGATTCCTATTTAGCATATGATGACCAACAACAAATTACTTTTTGACTGTGTTAATGTCTTTTCTTTAACTTTAGAATGGTATTATTTCAGTATATAATTGTTATATGGGCAATTATCTTCTTTCATCATGCTATGAATATTATACTGTCATTTTACTTTTTCTTTTCTTCTGTTAAAATTCACCCCATTAATCTCAATTGTTATGCTTTCAAAATAATCTATCCATCCTTCAAATTGCTTGTCTTTGATTGTTTATGACTTTGAAATGATAGGATTCATGAGCTCTTGCTTTTGGCTTTGTGATACTTTTAAGTCGCTGGTTAATTTTATTTTATAATTGCTAAAAAAAAGTAATCACAAGCCAGGCAGCACTTGGGAGGCAGAGGCAGACAGATTTCTGAGTTCGAGGCCAGCCTAGTCTACAGAGTGAGTTCCAGGACAGCCATGGCTACACAGAGAATCCCTGTCTCGAAGAAAAACAAATAAACAAAAAGTAATCACAAAATACTTTTTCAACTATTTCTCCTATTTCTTTCCCTCCCCTTCTCTCTCTCTCTCTCTCTCTCTCTCTCTCTCTCTCTCTCTCTCTCTCCTCCTTCTCCTTCTCTTGTATTAAAAACATGGTAAAGTATACCAATGACTCCTCTGTGGATTTTACCTCTTTTCTATATTTTGCTTTCCATTTTTTCGTCTGAAAATACACTCCGGTTAACTGATACTTTTTCAGCTGTGTCTGATCTTAAGGGGAGTCATTCAATAGTGTTCTTGAGTTAGAATATTATACTTTTATATAATTCAGGTTTTTCAGATATGTTATATCTATTCTATAGCTTATTTTCTATTAGAATACTCATCTTGTTTTAATAACTTCAAAATTATACATATATTTAGGCCTATGTCTGATATTTTTAATATGGATTAAAAATGGATTATATATGGATTCTGATTCTTTATCTTTCATCAAGTACTTGATCATGTTATTTTTTGTCTTGATAAATGTCTAGCCATATTTAATTATGTACTATATACTATACTTGAAATTTACTTATTTGTAGAAATAATTGAAGACATAGAATGGTATTAACTTCCTCCACAATTAATATTTTCTATTTAATATTGTCAAAAATCTGAGAAAAATGTCCAGAATTATCTTAACCAGCTTCACGTACTGAGAAAGGCTGATCTACTCAGTGTCAGAAATAAGCTGGAGTCTTGAGTGTTATTTTTCTTCTAACTTACTTATTTCCCTACAATACAGCCTTCTAGAACTCCAATCTAAGTTGGGATGATTTGCAAATGCTTATAATTCTGGGGGATTTGGGGGGTTTTTTGTTTCTTTTTTTTTTTACCCTCTCCTGAGCACTGTGTACGTAATTATCTTCTGATGCCTCGGGCAGCCATTTCCTGTCATTGTTTGCTTTTCCAGTCCTCAACAGAAGTGGTATTCTTAAATTAATAGTTAGCAGGCCAATTCTGACACTAAGCCACCCCTAACACATGAATCTACTTCCACCTTTTGAATACAGAGATACCACACCTATCTTTTCCCTAAAGACAAATAACTAGCAGAGGGACTCAAATGAGTTATTAATCACCTAGCTCTGGTTTCCTGGCCCAGCACTAACTATTATTTCTGCAGCTAACTAATACCCCCTCGGTTGTTGCGAGTTTCATCTGTCTTTTCCTTTGTACCTACATATATTCTCTGCCTTTATGACTTTCAAGAATGGATGCTGTCTCACTCCTTTTCATGTAGTTCTAAGCTGTGGGATTTCTGCATATAGAGACAAACCTTAGCATTTCCTACTATTCCTTGGGTGGGTCCCTTTTACTGACCAGGTTCAATTAACAACAACCACACTATCTCCTGTTTTTCAGATATTCTGTACTCCTCTTAACACATCTCTGAAACTATCTACCAATCATCCAAATATAAATTATTAATATTGCCAGGACATCATTAAGGAATCTCCTCCACATTCATCATGAGACTCTCCTGCAAAGCTGTGTTTAGTCCTAACCTTGCCCTTGGGTTTGCCCATGCAAAGCTGTTCTACTGCCCAGAAGAATTCAGCTCTCTGTTCTACTTAGTAGCAGAACTAAGCTCTAGCCATGATTGTCCTCGCCACTTCTTCTCAATGTCTCCTTCTCTAGGCTTAGCCCTATGAGAAGATGACCTGACCACAGCACCAGGTGAAGGATCTGAATCACAATTAGGAGAGGCCATGGACCATTTCCCTACTTATCCACTGACTCATTACTGACTCTTCGTGACATGAGACTCTGAAGTGAGAGGAGACGGTAAAACAAAATATCTAATGGATTGTATAGGGAGTGAGGGAAGAAAGTAAAACAAAATATTTAATTATCAGTGAATTACTCTTACCAAGCTGTCTTTTCAACATTTACTGTTTAGTAGTAATATTAGATCTAAGAGAATAATTTGTATAACATTGGTATACAAATGTGACACCTTATTCCTAAGATAATTCCTCTTTGTAATGAACACAGGGCTCATTTTTATGTAAGACTGTTTCTGTGGAAGCTAGCTCTCCTTTGTTTATTCACTGAACAAACATTTATTTAGGCAGGCTATGTGCTGGAGATACAGAGAAATGGGCCCAGAGGTGTCTTCCTCAAGGGGTTCCTATCTATTGCAAATTGTTTACAATGTACTATGCTAAGGGTTAGGAGGGAGAGAAGCATGCACCAAATTGATGCTGAGCAGGGACAAGGGGATGAAACAGTGACAGAAGTCTCCCAGAACATCAGCACTGGTCAAGATGTGACAGCCAGCAGTCATCCATTTCCATCTGACACTCTTCACTGGCTTTATAGAAACATTTTTCAAAGAAAAAATGAAAATTTCAGCTTCACAGGACTGAGTGACTGCTACCTGAATAGGCGGGGTTTGAAAAATGAGATTCAGGCTAAGCATGTTTTCCTTTATACTGAAACGAATCCATGCTTGTTTGTAACCTCTAGCACAACCGTTCTGTGTATTATTTTTTACCCCACCTGCCAAGTTTCATATAAATGTAAATATATAGAGATATATAATTGTTATTAATATGTCATGTGAAATAATGTATAATGTTATTAATACTGCATAAGTTGCCCAAAGACCTCCAAAAGTTCCATTAGGAGACCTGTCTAGACATACCTTGTATTTTCTGTGACTTTTCTCTGTTTAGTTACCAGAGAGTAAATCGATGGGCATTTAATCACATAAAACTATGTGCCTGATCCTTGGGTATTTTATATTTTTATAGAGCATCCCCCTTTTAAATATACTTATGACGTACTTGAGTGAAACGGGGATATTTTTATAATATAGGCAGCATACATTGATTTATTCTAAAACATCAGTGGACCTAGAGGATGTGCCAAGAATTGCAATAAACACTAGAAGCCCTGAGCCAGCCGGACAGATGGACAAGCCACAGAAGGCTACAGTGTGAGATATAAGGCAGGGAACTAAGATTTCCTAGGCAACAGCTAGTGCACGGCCACAGATTCTGACTGTCCTTGGAGTTGCTACCATTCTAGTCAAGTTGGTGCTTGTATGCCTTCTTTCATGACAGCTACCCTTTTCAAGGGGTTCTTACTACCTTCTGTGAGCTAACTGGATCAGATCTATGGCAAGAGGACAAAGCAAATCTCTGTGTTGGTCATTATCCTTCAAAGGGATCACATCAAACTGTGACCAAATTAGGATAATGGTAATTAGCTGAATATATTATATTTTCTGTTTGAATTTTATAGGAAAAATGAACTAATTACTAATAGTTCCACAGAAATTGTAACAAATGCATTAAGTTTATCTTGGATTGGCCCAAATGAGCAGAAGCTTCAAGTGTTTCAAAGTTCTTAAACCAAAGAAGAAGCATTGCTCATTAATAGAAAGAACAAACAGTTCTTGCCAGTCAGAACCAGATACTAGATTTGTCCTGGATTTTGAAAAGCCTCCCAAGACTTCACCACATCACCTGGCCCTATTCTCTTATATTCCTGCTCTAGGAAACTGTAGATGAGGCTGGTCTAAAACCCAACTCCCCAATGTCAATGGACTATTCTACTTTCACCCTGAAGTCACAGACTCTAGTGAAGGGAAAGAGTGACCTTATTTTTTTTTTTAAGGGTAATTTTAAAGGGCTCTGCTCTTGGGATTCAGGAATGCAGACCATTATACCAATAGGTTCTCCTTTGACACATCCCTGTTGGTTGACTCTTGTGCATAAAACATGCTCATGTAGGCCCCTAATGAGCATGAAAGATCTTACTGTTAGATGCAAATTAGTCATTGTAAAAAGGGTTGTGGTGGCCAGGGAGGGCAAGAGGCCTCTCCAGAGGCAAGCAGAGGGCAGGCCTACACTGATGGCCTAGGAGATCAGAATGTCCATCCTTACCCTCCACATTTCTCACTCACTATGGTTCACTCCTATCCCTCCCCCAAATCTAGATCAAGAAAAGGGGGTGAGAAGGAAGAGAGGTACAATGTGACAAACCTCAGATGACAAACTAAGAAAAGGTCCTAGGATAGATTCCTATAGGGGACATTGGAAACTGTACCCACATTTTTGCCCACATTCTTTTCCTTGCCAGAGACAGAAAGGCCACATAGACTGCTAAGGGAAGAGAACCACTCTGTTCCATTCTCACCTCAGTTTGGATGCTAAAACATTCTTGCTTTGCCCCAGACCCAAGGCTTCAGCTATTGAAACTTTATAAGGCCCCTAAGTTATAGACAACCCTGACTTTGTACAGAAGGACCAGAGCTTCTTGGGGGAGAGTCAGCCTAACGGCATTCAGATCCTAAACCTATATACCTTCTTAGCTTTCTGACCCTTACTGGTTTTCATGTATGTGTGTTTCTCCCTTCCCTGATCTCTGTCTCTACCTCAGGGCCCTGGAGGTCAGTAGAACTAACTTGATGCACATTCCATGCTAAAATAATCAAAAGTCATGTACATGTGACCAGATACCTTAAATGCATTAATCTAGAGAGTCCCAACCAAATCTTTTATTTGAAAGAAAGAAAAGGTTTCTTTGAATGAATGAAGGGAGGCAGAGGGACCTCCTTGGGCTTCCAAAGTCAACTATACAAACAATCTCTTTCTCTCCCTCCCTTTTGACAGGGACAATTAAGATCTGACTCCATTCTGGGGCCACCACCCCATGCTGACTTTGCATGTCCTGGGAATCTTTAATTCCACAAGTTATTGTCTCCTTCTCAAATGGCTATGCCCTTTACAGCAACTCTCTTGAAGGAAAGAAAAAAAAGACAGAATTTTTAGGAAGCATTCTCCCTGGAGGCATGACCAGGGCTGGCTCCTGGAATTCGTTTTCCAGCTAAGCACTTTAGTACCCTGTTTCTTGTGGTTATTAGCACAAGTGACAACAGCCTTTTCCTCCCTGAGCCACGCAGATTAAGGAAACCTAAGACTACATTTCTAAAATTGTTTCCATTTCAACCCACAGAGAATCAATACAAGAGAAGAGCATTGCCTTAAACGCTAATGTTATCCAAACTCAAATTCATTTTTGATGGATCGGTGGCTGTGTTTTCTTAAGGCCAGACCAGGATAAATATACACTTTTTTTTGAGATTCTTTTTTCTTTCCCCACTCCCTCACCTATACAGAGAGTGCAGTAGTGAATGATACGCTCATGCCCAGTTGTCCCTGAAGGACACTACCTGTATGCAGGAATGAGGAGACTATTTCCAGTAAAGAAGCTCCAAAGCTCTGCCAAGGATGCAAGTTCACATTGGCCATATGACTCAGGAGTCCCCAGTAGGAGCGGAATCAGAGCACATGCTGAGGAAAGCCTCAGACACAGGATTCAGGAGAAGACTTAACTCTACTCCTCCTCCCCTGTACCACCATAGTCTGTGCAAGCACAGACTGGACACTACTGCTCAGAACCAACCATGGTCTGAAGCAAGAATGTGCAATCCTAGGTTTGCATTTTCAGGCTTGGCATCCAATCACCGGTAACATCTAACTCTCTTCTTGTTCCCAGAAAGCCCCATTCTCACCATCTTCTCTGAGACTTAACTAAGGCACTTCTTCCTCAAAGAAGCCCTCTTTCCATGATCCCCTCTCTATGGTGGATTCTTCTATCTCTGTGTTATGCCCTGGCATCCCTTCATGCCAATGTTGTTGTCTGGAGCAGCACCTGGCTATTTATTGGTTTAGCTTCAGAGGCTCTAATCTAAGCTACCTAAAAACAAAGTTAAGTTGTTAAGACACTGATGGTCAAGGATCTATAGAGGGATGAAATGTGTGGAAAAACATGTACTATAAAAGGCGGCAAATTACATGGGCTTCTGATAGGACCTCAGTAGTCCAAAAACAGCTGAAGAAGCTAAGAACCCAGTAGCTGCTCAGTCCACAAAAGCTGGATGCCTCAGTAGTTCTAATGTGATGCTAGAGGTCTGGATGATGCCTGGAGGGCCACTTGTCTTCAGCCTACTTGGAAGGGCCAAGGAAGTGGGTTCTAATAGCAGCAAAGCACAGATGCACTAACCAACAAGAAGCTACTGCAAACAAGTAGCAGTGAATTCCCTAATAACTCTTAAGGCCTGAGCTGCTGCCAGAAGGTTCCACCCACTCTGGAGGAGTCTTCCTGAAAATGCTCTCACAGCCCCAACCAAAAGTTCATCTCCCAGATGATTCCAGATACAATCAAGTAGACAATCAAGAACCATTACAGACAAAATGCCTAGATCATTTACAGAAGAATAAGTGAAGGAGGCGTACTAAAGAAATGAATGCTTAAATAAAGTCTCCGTTTGCCCCTGGTACTCAATTAGCAAACACATTTCTGAGATATAGAAAAATTAGGCTTTTATATGTTTTGTTTTTCACCTTTATTGCAAGGCTTGGCTTTATAATTTGCTTTGGCCAGTTAGATCAGTGTGATGTGAACAGAGGTTTGGCCACCTCTGACTCAATGTGGGCTGCCTTTTCCTCCTAATGGAGCCATGTAGAATTCCTACAGAAGTCTAAGAGCTAGCTTGACCACATTTTGCCATCTGTGTGATTATTGCACCGGTGAGACCGTGGACTTTGGCCACATTCCTGACTCATCTAGCACTTTTTGTGGGGTAGTCAGCCCTTCTAGGTCTCTGCTCTGGTCACATGGTGGGCTTGCTAATCATAAAATACCCTTTATCATCACAAAGAATGCAGGCAATACCTAGACAAGTGCTTTATACTATTAACTGACATTATAAAAATGATTCAACAGAAATTACAAACATGATACAAAAATAAAACCAATTCTTTCCTCAAAGGGCCAAGGCATTATTGGCGTTTTGATACATTGACATCTCTCCTAAAAAACCAAATAGCAGCTGAGAAAATCAACATCCAAGTTGTATACTATGTAAAACAGAAGCAAATGTAAACTCCACTCTACCACAGCAGTCCATAGAAATTGGGAAGTGGCCTGTAGCCAGGCAGCACACCCAATGGAGGGATCAGGACACTAGACCACCCGTAAAACCTTCAATCCAAAATTTGTCCTGCATACAAGAAGTGCAAGGACAAAAATGGAGCAGAGACTGAGGGAATGCCCAACCAATGACTGCCCCAAATTGAGACACACTCCTTGAGCAAGAACCAGTCCTTGACATTATTAATGATACTCTGATAAGCTTGCAGACAAAAGTCTAGAATTAATGTCCTCTAAGAGACTCCACTCAGCAAGTGACTGAAACAGATGCAGAGACCTCATCCAAATATTAGGTGCATCTCCAGGAGTCTTGTGGAAGAGTTTGGGGAAGAACTGAGGGACCAGGATTAGATAGGGACTCCACAAGACCAACAGTGTAAACTAACCTTCTCAGAGATGAAGAAGATGCGGTCTGGGAGGGGCTTGTGAGGGGAGAACTGGGAGAAAAGAGGAAGCTCTAATCTGCATTATTTATGTGAATTAACTAATTAATTAAAAGAAATTGGGAGGTAGGTAAGTAAGGTGGCAAAGGGATGAAACATCAAGTCATCTGTCAACAAAAATGACAGGGGACCTCTCGTGGGTTACCATCAAGATCTCCATCTGAGAAATGTAAAAAGTGGGGCAAATATCAGAAATCGGAGTGAGTGACCTATGAAATAATCGCCAGCTAATCTAGGCTCCCTGTGACACTCTAGGTTCCCTGTGACACTGCCTCTGATGAATGCTCATGTACGTGGGAGCTGTCCCAGGACAGGACACAGGAAGGTATGATGTGGATAAAGAAACAACAGTGTTTGAACAGAGATGTATAGCTAGCACTGACCCCAAAACCTATGCCTTAAGTAAACATGGATCAACTGCAGATCTGACTTACCAAGGAAAGACAAAGTGGGGATTCCAGCCCAACGCGGAACTCCATCACACAACAAACAAGACTTGGAAACAAATGTCTCCCTAATATGGCACATGAGGACACATACGTTCTTCCTCCAGCTCTCTTGTGGGAGTGCCACATAATTCTAACCTTGGGAAAGTTCTCCCATTTGCCCTGGAAATCTTCTAGTTAACACAGGTGCACTTTGACTGCCATTACTTCTGAAATAGAAGTTCTGCTGCCTCCACTTCGGTCCTGCTGAGTGTTCCTTGAATTAGAAAGTCATACCAAACTTCAATGTGTTTTATGCTCTCTTCCTTCTAAGTTCCCAGCTAGAACAGACTGATAAATTGTCACAGTGATCATCATCATGGAGTCCAAGAAGCTCTTGTCTAGCCTTCAGAGGTACAGTAGCAGTGGTCAGTCTGGGCCATTGGCATGAGCTTTTATACAATCAGAAAAGATCTCAGAAATAACAGTGGATATTAGAAGGACATCCTTTTGTGAGTTTAGCAGATGTTTTAATATCACACCTTTCTGGTTGGAGAAAAACAAGAAGTAAGTGAAGAGAAGAATGGACTATGAAAGCACCTTGGCTCTGACCCAAGGTAAGATGCCTCTTTCATGGCTAGCTGGAGCTAAGCTGAGGAACAGAACTTCTGATCCTGGACATAGGCAGACTGCAGCATGCATCAGTGTCCTCAGGAGGCTTAGGAACAGCACATTCAGACCCATCTTGGAATTTTAGAAGACAGTGAATAGTTTAGGCACATAAAATTCCACAGAGACACTGAGTCACTGCGCCCTTCCAAGAGTGCCTGATGATGGTGTTGTCCTGGAAAGTCCACCTCCTGTCTGATCTCTAACCACAGGAGGGTCAGGATTGCTAGACCTTTCTCAGCTGGTTCATTCCCTGGAGGATGCAAGCTAGCAAGAGGCCACGGCATGGACATTTATTAAAGACATCATATTTTTATGCTTTAGAGTAACTAATTTTATTAAAGCCAGATCTAAAATTTCTTTTTTTTTCCCTGAAGCAATTTCTCACTGTTCATAATCTAAAAGTAGCTACTAATTTTATATTATGAGGGAGCAAAAGTGACATCATTTTTAAACTGGCTGTTCTGGGGCATCTGGCCAAGTAAATGGAAGATCTGCGTGAGGTTACGTGAGCTCTGTGACAAACAAGGAGAAGAGTAGTGGCCTGGTGATTTAAACCCTCACTCATTAGAATACCCTTGGAATAAAACAACTTTAGCCTCAGAAAAATTAATACCTAAGCTCCTGGAGCATCTCAACTTAGTAGGTGTACTCAAATGTTAACTATGTGTTCGTGCATTCAACACATTGATTCAGCAGCTGCTATGTGTAGACAGAGGGCTGTGCCTGGGCACAAAGTCAGTGGGCGAACGGGAAAAGAGCTAGACAATCCAAACCAGTGATGAACAGCACTAAAGAAAAGAATGCAATCAGACAGTAGAGGGAAAGGACTTTCTCTGGGTATCACTGCCAGATTCAAACGGTGAATGGAGTGAAGTGAGGCGACCACAACCCAAACTTGTGGTGCCACAACTGTTTAACCAACCAGCAAGCCTCAGCCTCCCTTCACCATGTCACCACCACCTTGAGTTTGTTTAATAGTAGCATTACAAATATCCATTTGTTCAGTAAGACTTAAGGCCAATAGACACGTAAAAAGAACCCTTGAACTCACGCAGATTCTGATTTCTCCAGGGCAATGTGAGAAGGCAACTACCAGGGCCTCACCACTATCTACACACACACACTCACACACACATGCACACACACACACACACAGGCATAAGCACATTCACACATGTACATTGTACACACACAGGCATACAAACACAAGCACACACCCATGTGCAAGCATATATACATATACATATACATATACATATACATATACATATACATATATATATGCACATACATGCCCATATACACAAAACACATAAGTGCACACACACACATGCATGCATATATGCACACACAAATACACAGATGCATTCACATACACACACAATGCACACCCACACCTATGTATGCACATTCACATAACCATGCCTAGAATCCTCAGAGTTCCCCCAAAGAACTGCTTCTCTCAGGAGAGAGTGGGTTTGTAAGATAAACTCCTTCAAAGGTTGTGTGCCCGCCAGCCACTAATGCAAAGAGCATAATTAAGATGGAAAACAACCAAATCCTGTGAGGAACAGAAGCATAACAAGATTGGGCCAACTTGGTGAAAAGGCCTCTCTCCCCTGTGGCTTTGTACTCAAGAGCTCTCCACAAGCAGAGAAATAAGAGAGGGTAGAAAGGAACACATGAATAAAACAAAAGCTGTATTTATAGTGCTTTCTTGGGCAACCCCCATAGCACCCCCTGCTGGCTTGACCCCTGGGTCACCTTCCACTCTGGGACAAGATCACTGTGTGCCACTATATTCTTTCCCACAGGCTCTAAGTGTTGTAAGTTTAGTGAACTTGGGTGGGAGTCACTCTGAGCACTCAAGTGCGGGGCAGGTGGAAACGGGAGGAAGCCCTGAGGAGGGCTAAGAAAATCTCAAGAACCATAAATCAGGAACTTAAGAGTCTTAGAAAAGCTGTGATAAAGGCCCTGAGATGTGGACTTGGAACCACAGCTCAGAGGCAGGGGAGAGTATTGGGGTGTACAACAGGTGCTTTCAAATGCAAAGGTTGGAAGCACCGTGGAGTGTTTGTTTCATTCAGAGCTAAAAAGACAGTATGAGCTTGGGATAAAAAGAAAGGATCCACACTCACAAAGTCCTAGGGAAAACTTGCCAATGATTCAAACCAAAACCAAGTGGCCTGGACTTTAGCAATCTGTCTATTCCAAAGAAATGGACAGTGATAACAGAAAAGAACCAGAGTAATGTAGCTGCAGGGCTTGTGTCAGTGGACTTGAGGGAGTCAGTTTGGGGGTGAGGTAAGTATGGCCAATACATCCATCCAAGTCCTCATTTGGAAAAATGGAGTATGTGCATTCTGTAACAAAGATGAAATGAGATCATGGCAAGCGATTAGTAGAGAGCCTGGCATATATTTATCCTATTGTGTACGCTGGTGGCAGAGATGGGTATGGTTCCAAGGGAAACGCAAGCAGTGGTATGGGGTGGTAGCTACCACACTGTTTCAGGCTCCACTTGCTTACGGGGCTGGAGTGAAGAAAGGCCAACCTGCTGGGCCAAGATCAATGATAAATGTGGTCCAGAAAGCAACTGAAGCTGGCAGACGCTCCTTTCTGCTCCCATGCCTGCCACCACTGGCTCAGCTTGATGGTTAAGTGGTATGTCGACAATTATCTAGCTCAGGCAAGTTGCTCAAAGCACTCACCTTCTTTGTAACCAGGGTTATTACCATGCTACCAGAAAAACTTTAATGCGTGATGATCTGCAGGAAGGATTCAAACCTGACCCCTATCTGGCCTCTTCCTCTCACTGTCAGCAGACTTGTCTTTCCTATATTTGGGTAGCCAGTCTGATTAGAACTGGCATGTGCCCATGCAGAGGTTAAGCATAGAAATTTAAACACCAGAAATTAAAGAGATAGTACAATTGGTCAAGTGCTCACTATATAATCTTGAAGACCTGAGTTGACTCCCCAGCAAACATATAAAGGCAGGATATAATGTCAAACATGCTTGCAAATTCCTGATTGGCAGTCAGACACAAGCAGATCTCCAGGGCTTGCTGGCCACTCAGCCTAGCCTAATCAATGAGTCCCGGATGCTAATGAAAGATACTTTAAAGAAACAACTTAATGGCTCCTAAGGGGAAAACAAACATGAAGTTGTCCTCTGGCATCCACATGCATAGCACACACAAAAAAAATAAAAATAAAAATAAAAAATAATAAAAATATACACACCATAAATACCACTTATATATCATAAACCTCAAATACACACACAAATTCAAATACACACACCATAAATACCACTTATATACCATACACCTCAAACACACACTCAGACACACACACACACACACACACACACACATACACAACACACATGCACAAAAGGAAGTAAGGAAAGGAGAGAGGGAATGAAGAAAGGAAGGATAAAAGAAAGGAAGGAAGGAGGGAAGCTACATGTTGGATGAGAAATCTTACCCTTTCTGGCTGTGGAAGGACTTCCTCCCTAAGGCTTGGGAAGCAGACATGGATGCCATGGGAGCACACCATAAGAAGGCTGACTTTCTTTAAGAATTCGAGTCCTGCGATCTTTGCCTTCACATTTTTCTTGTTGTCATGGGATACCAACAAGACTATTCCAAATACAAGACTGGATCTGAACTAAAACTCTTTTAAATTCACAACTGAAAAACAACAGCATTTACATTTGTTATTTTTGTCTCAAATACAAGGGTTGTCTATGAATAAAATACACACAGTTGGAGAGGGGGAGAAAATTCATCTCACAGCTCTCTGCCAGCACAAAGGCCGGTAGAACAATCTTCACAACTTTCCATAGCTAAGCACATAGTACCAGCCAAAATGAGCTGCTCAGCCTGTGCTTGGGATATTGTATTCAGGTCCCACCTGAGCTGGCTTGCAGTGTTGGGCTAAAGTCATTAAATTGAAATTAATTAATTTAACCCCACAAATTACTAGGTTAAAATGAGTTGTTTGACGCAGAATGACATGAAGAGAATCTAGATTGTTCATCTTTAGATTCAGTAACAGTGGTTTTAACACTTGGCTGTTGGTCCGTGGATATCGGCACTGACCTTGCAGAACTGAAAACTCACAGAGAGTAGCACGGGAACGTGGCCCCATCAACAACATTTCTGGCTCCTGAAAGGTGGGTAGGTCCATTTGGAAAGCAGGGATATCATATTGGTGTCAAGATCTGGGGACCCTATATCCAACAGTAACTGTGATATTATTGCAATTTGAACTAAAAATTCCCCCATGGTTTTATGTGTTATAACACTCAATCTCCAGCTGAGGAAAAACCTTGAATTGGGTCCTAGATGGAAGAAATGGATCACTGATGAGTAGCTGTGCTCTTAGTCCCACCCCATACCTCTTCTCTCTCTGTTCCTGACTGAAGATGCAATACGTCCTAAACTTTTACCACTGCCTCCCTGCCCCGATGTGCTGTATCTGATCTTAACTCATGTGCCAAAATAGATTTTCTTCCAAATAAGTTGCTTTGGTCAGATATTTTATCACAGCAACAGGGAAGGAAACTAACTGAGCACCTATGCGTTCATGCTGCAAAGATAGCTGAGATGTTGTTAAACTTTCAAGCATGGGGACTTTCCAATTGCTCCTAGCTATAGATTTTTAAGTTCCAAGCATTTTTTGTTGTTACTGTTGTTGTTAAGTTTGTTTGGGTTGGGTTCTAGTAGAAACTTGCATATTCTTGTTTGTTCGTGTTTGTTTGTTTGTTTGTTTGTTTGTTTGGAGATGTTTGCTCTTAGTGGTTGTGGAATTTTTGTTGTTATTTTTACAGGTTTTGTTTGTTTGAGTTTTGTCTTTGTCGTTCATTTTAGTACCATCCTTGTCTTAGTCCAAATTTCTATTGCTGTGAGAAAACACCATGACCAAGAGCAACTTGGGTAGGAAAGGTTTTATTTCAGTTTACAATTCCATAGCACAGTCTACCACTAAGAGACGTAAAGTCAGGAACACAAACAGAGCATGAGTCTGGAGGGAGGAGCTAATGTAAAACCCACAGAGGAATACTGCTTACTCCCTTGCTCCTCTAAGATTTCTCAATTTGATTTCTTATAGCTATGAACCACCTTCCCAGAGGTGACACAGCCCACAATAGGCTGAGCCCTCCCATATCAATCATCAATCAAGAAAATGTCCTACATATTTGCCTACAAGGCAATCTTATGAAGGCATTTTCTTGATTAAGATTCTTTTTCCCAGAAAACCTTACCTTGCATCAGTCTAACATGAAAACTAGTCATCATGATCACAAAACCCAGAAACTGAGGGGAAATCGAGGATCTGAAGGCGTAGGTGAATGCTTTAATTTAATGAAATCTTTCCTGTCACAGAAGAATTCAACTTTTTGTCTCAAAATTAAGAACAATATCCATTTGGTGCTACTTAAAAGAAAACCCACATTGGATGGCCTTCATCCTAGAGAATATTTTAGGCACTCCCTCTGTGTTTTCCTCCTTCCTTCCATTGAACTAAACATGTTCTATATGAGGAATGTTCGTGTCTTGTCTCCTTCCCAACTGAGCCCATGACTCTACTTCTATCAATTCTTCCTTCCAATTCTCATTGTTATATAAGCTAAATGTCTTCAAAATAGACACACATCTTAAAAATAAACTCCTGTATATAATTCAGCTGTGAATGTGGTATTCAAGCATTCTCCAACTTAAGAGCAGGCTCTCTTCCAAACACTTGAGTGTATGTCAGTCTTCTAGTATTCAAAATGCATCTTCCCACAGACACCAGGCTGTGTGTGGTGACTAGGTCCCCAGGCATCCCTTTAAAGCCTGGTGAGGCCTGAACAAATGGTGTGCAATGCTATCCTAGACTTAGCCATGACTCTATAGAGAGCAAGCACAGAGGTCTAACCTGAGACTGGCAGACTACACACACACAGGAAACAACCACAGTGTCTGCTTCTCCCAGGAGATATTTTTCAATAACCTTTCCTGAAGATAGGACAAACTGGGTAAAAACATTTTCTGGCTTCTATTTTGTACTGATATATTATAGGAAACTATCATTTGACTGCTAATAAGCCAATTGTAAGAGAAAGGATAAGATGGATGAGTTCCAATAGAATTGTTTGGACTTGTGGTCATATCCACAACCAGCAGTAATAGAGAAATCTTACCAAGCCTTCAGCAGCTGGTGGAAACAAAGAAATAAACTCCAACAGAGTGTACAGAAGGGGTCATAAGACTTGATCACTGTCTTAAAATCACCACATATACTTATAATGGAATAAAACACACTCAAGAGGGAACAAGCTAAGTCAAGGTCAAAAGACAAGAAAAAATTAATGGATATCCCTTTTAAGGTGGCAATCACCACTGAGTACTTTATCAGGTAAAATTAAAACAAAAGAAGTAAAATAAAGCAGGATAAAGAGAAGTGACAGCAGGAAAAGCCAAGTTACCGTGAATCTGTCTAATGATCCTGAGTTCATGGCTATTCTTGGTCATGCTCACATCACAAAACTTGGTGGGAATCTCTCCTAGCAAAGTGATTTCTCAATTGTTCCTGGTAAGTCTTTCAGAAGAGATGGAGGAGTTAGCATTTAACCTGAAGTCACCCATTCGATAAATAAAAAAGTTCTAAATAACATTTGGTGACATACAGCCTTTTTGTTCAGTATTTATGAACCATATAGTAGATAATATATCTATACTCTTACTAAATTTTTTTCTACTTCTATCTTCTACCATAGTTCTAGCTTCTACCATAGCACTGGAAGATAAAAGGTGATTTTGTATTTAAAGATTTTGGCTTTCTTCAGTAACCACAGATCTAAACGAAGGAAAGTCCAGAGATTCTTGGCTATCAACAGAGATACAGTGAGGTGACCAGGATTATCTGTCATTCTACATTACAGAGCTTTGGACACCATCACTTAATGGGATCTTTATAAGTATCTACAGACAAAATTCAGAAAGCATATGTGTATCATATTATTAAGCCTTAATGACAAAATGTTATAATGAGGGTGAGCTTTGAAAATATAATATTAAGGCAGATATACAACAGACAATTAGTGACTTGCAAATAATATAATAGTACATCCTACTTAATTGAGGTATCTGAGGTAGTCACATAGAGGTACAGTGGCTTCATGAGCTTAGAAAATTTATTATTTAGTGGATTGAAGGTTTAGTTAAGTTATATAAAATTTTTCTGGAAATTGATAGAGTGGTGGTCATGTATGTAATATCACTGAACTAAAAAGAATGACATAAGTGGGTTGTATTATATATGTATTTGACCACAACTAAGACCTTTTTCAATACTCAGAGTCATCTCAAAAACACATAATGAGAAATGACTGTGTGCCAAGCATTTTTGAGTGCTTGGCAGAGAAAAGGATGCAGATTTAGATAGCATAAGCAGAAGAAAGTTTCTCATGAAGATGAAGTATGACCAAAAAGTTAAAGTGAAAAAATAAGCCATCCCAATATGTGGAAAGAGGACCCTTAGCAAGAAGACAGCTAGCACTGAAACTCTTGGTTGTCTGGGGACCAAACGGATGCTAAGGTAGCTTTCATGGGTCTGTAAGGTTACAACTTCTGGAATGTTAGAAGTTTCAGGTAGAGACATTCTTTGAAAAGAGAATTCTTGACTACGAGTGACAAGGGAAGACATAACCAATTCAGATCTAATTCACATAATACAATGAAATCATGACATAGACCATGAATCCTTCACAAATCCTTCACTGGGTGACTATCATCATTGGGGCACCATGCCCCCAGCATCTTTGTGGATAGTGATATTGAGTTGGAGGCACTGCTAATTAACAAATGGAGTCTATAGTGAAATTTTTGAATTCTTTAAAAACACAGAAATATTATGTAAATTTTTTATCCCAGGTGTGGGATATGGGGCTGCTTTAGATTGTCCACAGCAGCTAACTATGATTTGTCTCATGCTCTAGCAGGGTGCTATTTTGCTAGCTGAAGATAGTTTACATTTGGAATTCTTGGGACAATTGAGAGGGTATAAAAATGCCAAAGCCCTTAGAGGCTATGGCTGCTGATGTTATCCCTGCTGCTGCTGCTGCTGCTGCTGCTGCTGCTGCTGCTGCTGCTATTTACTGGTTGTTGGTTACTGGTTACTGCTTGCTAGTTGCTGGTTGCTAATTGCTGGTTGCAGGTTGCTAGTTGCTAGTTGCTAGTTGCTCGTTGCTAGATTGTGGATTGTTAGATTGCTGGTTGCTGGCTGGAAATATCCTGAAGATGAAGATCAAACTTTCACCAGGAAACTGAAAGCCTTTAATTAGCAGGGAGTAGTCTAAAAACATCAACACTCCCTTTCCCCTCTGACCTTCTTTCTTTCATACCAAGTGTTGGGGGAGTTGGATGGGTGGAATAGAGGTTGGAAGGAAGGCAAATAAAAGAACTCAAAAGAGTAGCCAAAAGTCAAGTTATAAGTGTTAAATGGTAGTGACTGCTTAAACAGAATATCAACAAACCTGTCTCTAGTTGTACTATCTATGAAGCCCAGGTCTTTATCTCATCTGATGGGGGCCTATCATCTCTATTTTATTTCACTAAATCAAGGACTGAATGAATACTAACTATACATGAAATGAAAGAGAATGTATCATTTATTTGGATTTTGGTTTTTGTTATTTGAGTTTGTTCTTGTTTTAGATAGGGTCTCTCTACATAGCCCTGGCTATCCTGAAACTCACTATGTCAGCCAGGCTCATCTTGGACTTGAACTCAGAGAGGCTGTCCTGACTACCTCCTGAGTTCTGAGATTAAAGGCATAAACTACTACACCTGGCTGAGAATATATATTTATAACTTGGGGATCTTTAAAGTCAAGTGAAATTTGGATGTCTAGGAACATTATTTAAAAACGGTTGCTGTTGCAGATGGTGTTCACCATGTGACCAAGATTAAATATCTGGGAAGGAGAGAATACAGTTTACATCTCTATGGATTCCTGTTTCAGCACTTGGTACCCAGCTTTAAGATGCTATATAATGTTTGGGAAGTGGGATCAAACTGGAAAACATTCTATTGTGGTGGTTGGTTTTGACTGTTAATGGCACAATGTAGAGTCAATTATCTATGAATGGAGTCTCAGATGGATTGTCTAGATCACATTGATTTATGGGTATACCTGTGAGGAAATGTGCTGATTATGTTATTTGAGTTGGGCAGGCCTACTTACTGTGGATGGTATCATTCCCTGGGAAGGAGGTTTCAAGCTGTATAAAGGTGAGAAAACCACGCTGAGCATGCAGACATCAATTCATTCCTCTGCTTCTTGACTATAGATTCAATGTAGCAAGATCCCAAGCTCCTGCTACCATGACTACCCTGCAGTGATGGCCTATAATGGAACTGTGAGCTAAAATAAGCCTTTTCTCCTATAGTTTACTTTTATCAGACTAGAGAAGTTTATCACTACAACAGAAATGAATACATGCATGACTGGGTGCAGTAAGCAATGGGGATTATAGCAACCCTTTTTCCTTTTCACCCTACTTCCTGGTCCTGCCTCACTTTCCTGCCAGTATACTTATGTGTCCCTTCCTATCCCATTCTTTCCCCATCAAGGATTTTATCCTAAAATTCTGAACCAAAATAAATCCTTCTTCCCCTACATGGCTTCTTGTTAAGAATCTGGTCATAGACATATGAAAGGCTGAATGACATTCCCCGTTGGAACTGAGTTGGAATTCACTAGAATAGAGCAAGGGATCCCCCGAGTTCTACAAATGCTCTCTGTTTTGGTGAGAATTTTTGCTACATACATCTGGGTTCCCAAAATGTTTTGTGACTATTTCAAAACACATAACATAATGTGTTTCGTTCTGTTTTCAGACTGTCTCTGAGTGTCCTCTTGAAGATCATGACTTTATCAAGGGAAAGAGACATGTTATATCCAAATTCACAACCCACATTCCCAACATAGCAGCTAGTCATAACTGGTACTCAGTGCATCCTTGTGAAATTTTCCACAACCATTATTATTACAACCAAAAAAGGTTTCAGTATTGTAGTATGTGATGATACCGCCTCCTTTCCTGCCATACTTAAGTAGACTGGTGAGAATCCTTCCTTTGACAGAACAGAGTCAGAGTGTGAGAGTTTTTACTGTGGAACAGAATCTCATAAAACTTAGGAGTTTATCATACCACATACTTATTTATTATTTCCTGATTTCTATGTGTCAGAAACTGAACCATGGATGAACCAGGACCTCTAATTTAGTGTCTTTCATAAGCTCCAAACCACACGTTCCCTGGAGACAAAGCCCAAATAGATAAGATCTGCTTCCAAGCTATGCAATAGTTGTCAGCACAACTTGGTTCTTCATGAGCTGCTGGGTTATTCCTGAGGGTCTCAGTTCCTCTCCAGCTAATGGCTGGAGGCTGCCCTCAGTTTCTTGCTGTGTGATCTCTCCACCATGACTGCTTGCTTCATCAAAGCCAGGGAGTCAGGAAAGACAAAGAATGCTAGCAAGACAAAAAGAACTCTTTCTTAACAATTATAGTTTGAGTATGGACATCTATGAATGTATATTAGAGTGGAGTTTAATCTGCAGTATTAAGTACTGAAAAGGCAGAAACTTTATCTTAGTCTTAAGAAGTAGAAGTAAGGCTATTGAGTGGTGATTTGTATTAGAGAAAGTCACTGGGGTAAAGATTCTATGACTGAATCCTGGAGGCACCATAACAAGAGAAATCAAAGGAGGTGGATCCTGGAGAGGGGAGGAGAGGGAGAGTGACTGGGGCCAGGGGAAGAAGGGTAATCTGCAGTCCAGATATAATATATGAGAGAAGAATAAATTTTTTTACTTTAAAAAGAGAAACCAAAAGACTCATAGGTGCATGGCATTCCTGTCTCTTTTGTGAGGTCCTGAGCAGCCCCAGAACTCTATTAACAAGAAAGCCATCTCCAAATATAACGCCTTGAATTGGACTTACAAACCATGAGCCCAAGTAAACCTATTTGCTTTATAAATTACCAGATTATAGTATCTGGTAACTAACAACACAGACTAACATAATAACCTTATCACATAATGACAGCCCATCATTTCTTCTGTGACATTAATAGATCTATCCATTCTAGGCCTACACACCAGTAAGTATAGATCACTGGAACCATTTTTGAAGCAACCAACCACAAGGGCACTGAAGATGCTAACTCCTTTTAGGTTTCACAGAAGCTGTTCACTTCATTGATCTTCACTTCCTCCCTTCTGTCATTCATCCTGGCTGGATCCACAAGCAATACCAGCATAGTGTAGACAAGTGAGTTGGGAAGGAAGAAAGAGAGGCACATATCCATTTACTCAAATTTATTCTAGTAGAGACTTTAATTTTTCAAGTTATCAGGTTCTTAAACATAAATGAAGAGTGACTCAGGTATATATTTACTATTACTGATGCCAACAATGTTCCTAACACCATAACATGTATAACACATCTATTTGTTTCTATATACTAAAATTTAGATCTAGAAAGTAGCATTATTCCAGTAAGGAATCACCAGAGGTTGCTTGCTACCTGTGGGCAGAGTTTTCTGGAAGGGAGAGATGATTCTCATCCAGAAATTACTGTTATCAGGATAAGTCACTGACAAATCTCCCCACTGTGCCCCTCATTCTAAATTGCTGCCCAGCCTCCCTCTACCCCATGGAAGAACAGAAACAGCCTAAAAGCAGCAGTCCTAGTTTTTGGGGGGAGGTCACATCAGAGCTCTAGGGAGCTAATTCAGTTGATTCTGGACCCAAATACCTTCTCCATGCTCCACCCACAATCCCTCTATCTGAGCCATCTCTATTGTGATCTTGGTTCTCTCCTCATAAGAAGTTAGCTCTTCTCCACTAACAAAGCAGGCCTGACCCAGAAAGTCAAAGAAATTTGAGCACCATCTCCACATCCTGAGCATACACATGTATGGATGTGTGCATGTATGTGCATACATACATCTGTGTGTACAAATGTGTGCACAGATACGTGTTAGGCGTATCTGTGATAGAAAATGGCTGAAAGTAGCAATGTGTTATTACTAAGCCCTTTAGAAAGGAGTGAGGCTCAATGAGAACAAGAGCTACATGTGGATATCTGAGCTAAAAGAACCAGGTACCAGACAGGAAGGAAAAGAGAATTATATACCTCATAAACTTTTCTTTTTAAATTATAGTATCTCATTTGAGATCATAAGAAAATTAAGCCTTAAGGAGATATGTAGTTTGTTTTGTGTAACATGTTCGTAGATTTCCAGCACATAATCCAAAAGCTGGCCAACCACACATGTGGCATGGGACTGCTCAAATGCCCAGCAGAATAACAGATCATTCTATGGCAGGTAATGGACAAAATATTCTCCTTCTTCCCTGTTTCAAGTTACACACACACACATAAAGTGTCTCAGCAGTGCCCACATAGGCTTGTGCGTATACGTTTTGCTCTCCAGCCTATGGCATGATTTAGAGGTGCTTGAATCATTCAGAGTAAAGTTTAGGAGAAGGAAGTTAGGTTGTTGGAGTATATGCTTTAAGAGCTCTTTAGAAACCCAGCTATTGACTCTTTCTGCTTCCAGCACACCATGAGGCAAACAAGCTTTCTCTGACAGACTGTGACTTAGGGAACCACAAAGACCCAAAGGACAGGAAGCAAGCAATCATGAAAACACCTTCTGAAACTATGAACTAAAATATACCTTACCATTTTAAAAATTGTCTCAGGTATTCTATCATAATGTTGTAGAACCGAGTGACACATGTGTACGAGTCTGCTTATGTATCTCTCATCTGTCACCTATCTATTCTTTTTCCAGTTGTTCACCTTATTTTCATAACCAATTGTTATTCTGGGAGTGCATTCCCATATGAATACTGGTCTGTGATCTCATGATATGCATGCAGGGGAGTGCAGCCAGTAAGAGGATCCATTATAGCGCTCAGGCCCATCAGCCTTCCACTATATACCTGTGCTTTGATCAGAGGCTCTTCCAACAAGAATATGCACTGGAAATTAGGCTTGGAAATGACATATCTCTAAAGGATCTATAAAGCCTAAAAGAGGCTTCTGGTTGGGAGAAATTTATCTGGGAAGCTGGCAATTGGAGACTCATGAGACATTTATGCCACAGTCCACACATGTAGAGAGTCAGGGGAGGAAGCCTGAGGGGAAACAATCCTTCTTGATACCTGCTTTTTGTCATAGTAACTTTAAAAGTCAGAAGTCAATGGAAGCCTGTGTGGATGAAAGAAAAAAATTTACTAAGCAAAAATTTCGGTATCTGAATCCCTCAAAAAAAATATTTTATAAAAGTTCCCTCCATGATTTATAATGCTGATGTTGCAAATCTGCTGACTAAAGAGTAAGAAAGTCATCCTGAATGTCTTAGGTGAGAATGAGCTAGTCACAGGTCTTAAGAAGATTGGGAGGGTAATGCCACAATGTGGGCATTAGAGCTCTGATCCGAGGCATGCTCATCCATCCTGTGATGGCTGTACAGACGAAAGGGACCATGAGCCGAGACATAGGGGCTGCTTCCAGAGCTTGAGAGGCCCACAAGGGACAAATTTCAACCCAAGGAGCCTCAGAAGAAGCATAACCCACCTATCCTGAGTGCAGCTCAGTGGGGCCTGCACTGAGTTTCTCACCAGAAATATAAGATAATAAATCTGTATTGTTTGAAGACATGATGTTTATGGCAATTTGTGACATCATCCATACCAAACTATTCAGAAACAGCATTTGGTTGAATAAGTGTTGGGAGGAACAATCCATAGGGTAAAAGAAGCATCCTGACTTTTTATCTGATTGTATGAACAGAGGAGCTAACATCATGCCAACTCCAATAGGACCCTGTGGTCGGGGTTCTGGGAGAGAGGCTGAGCATGCTCATTTCATTGCTCAGTAGTCATGGGCTGTCAGTAAGGCCCCAGGCAAGCCCCAGACAGTCAGGAATATGAAGCCCCTTCTTCAGGACCACTGGAGTCATCAATTAAGAAAACTTCGGGAGGTGCTAGCCAGTGACAGGCACTCAGAGACTCTGCCTCTCTGACCAAATCACTGTGCAATGGTACATATCTCCCTTGCATTGACTGACAGTGAAATCTTTTAAGGAAACAAGGCCTTTGATTTGCTTCATGGACAGTAGTGATAAGAGAAAAAAAAGAAAGAAAAAAGATAAAAGGAACATTTTCCTGTTTCCCACTCAGTAAGGGCTGCCAGAAACCTAGAAGAGAGAAACAGGTGTTGGCAAAAAGAGTGAAGCCAAATCTTGACATGTTGCTGAGGCAGTGAGAGAAAGAGAGGGGGGACAGAGGAAGCCAGGCAGCGAGACAACGAGAGACAAAAAGAAAGAAAAA
>NW_021604688.1:6455958-6489235 GCF_004785775.1 Grammomys surdaster | reverse complement strand
GAGGGAGGGAGGGAGGGAGGGAAGGGGACTATTAAGGTCATGCAAAGGTTTGTTTACACAAGCAGGAGTGATTTTAAAAAAACAAGAATGAGTTGGTGGGTGGCTGCAAGCAGACCCTTCTAATGAAAGTGGGGCTAGTTCCATCTTGGAAACAGTACTGTTCAAACATGTATATTTTCTTCGCATGACTGCATAGTAGTAGGATGTGTCATTATGGCAGATTACCAGACTAACCAAGCATTAAAAGTAAGGCTTCTGATTGCATTTTTTTAACCTAGATTATCCTTTCTGATTCTTCTACAGCTATATTGACAGGACAGGATTTCCCATAACATTTCATAAACTTTAAAACATCAGAGAAGCTTCTGTTCAAAGTGGACAATTGTCACTAAAGAGACTGACACCTGGTAAAAGTACAGAAAATAAATGCGTGTTGAGTGTTCCCAACTCTAAGTGGGGCATCTATATCAACCCCTAAAGGGATGAGCAAGCATGGAGCAGAGAGTGGATGGGAAGAACATAAGAGTAGAAGGAAGGCAGAAACTGCTGTGGACACTCTTTGGGAATGGCATGGTTCTTGCTGTCTTGAACTTTAAGCAGCTGTAATTGTCTATACATAATTGGGACCATCAACATTCTATCATGGAAGGGGAAAGGATGCATAATGGCCCCATGCTTTGCTGAGAATTTATAAGCAATTGATGTTTACTGGAGAAGGGAGAAACATTTTCTTCAGTGGTATACAGTTGTCTGTGTGTCTGTAAATTACCCCTTGCTAATGCTCCTGTAAGCAACTTTAGTGAAATTCACTAGTATAACACACACACACACACACACACACACACACACACACCTATGTAAAATACATCCTTGGATAAACTATGAGAATGAGAAACTCAATGAGTAGCAAGAAACTACAGGCTGGAGAGAAAAAGGCTACAGGGGCTGGAGGGCACTGATCTTGGTCACCTGGGAGGCACCCTCTGTGACCACATCTGTGGAAATGGGGAACCCAGAATGGCCAATATGCAGTATCTTAACCTCATAGCTGACTAGAGCAGATCCCGGCTCCAAGCTCTCTGCATAAGCCTACCACCACCCTGCTCTGAGCCTCCCCAGCTGCCTTGTGCTCAACTGAGTGGGAAGAGGCCATAGAGGAAGCCAGCCATTTGGCAGGGCTCCCACACACCAAAGACTCAGAGTTGCACCCTGGCAAAGCTCTCAACCATTTCTGCCTTCTTCTTCTTCCCCAAGCAAAAAAGATCCTGATTGTAAACATCACTTTAAAAGCATGCCATCCACCAGCCGGCTCAGCTGCAATACATCAGCCTGAATTGTACTCATTTATGGTGAAGCATTGTATATTAATGTTTTCATTGCTTATCACAGACACTGGCTTTAAAGTGCTTAAGCCAGCTGTACTGAGTTATTTATTAGGCTTTCTTTTATTCAAGTTGCTTTTTCCTTAAATAAAGTGTTTGTTTTACTTTCATATATTTAAAAATCCCTCTTGTCTCCTGAGCATCACTTCCCACTGTTGTTGTGCAGGCACCCTATATTATATTACAAAATATACTCAATGCTATTGGACTAGGCAAACTGAGGCCAGGGAAGCCCATAGAAGAGTAAGATTCTGGTATAGCAAGCAGTCTCTCCATAGTCAGTTCTCCTCTTTGTTTCCCTTAGTCCCCAAAACTGGATTCTACTTCCACTGTTATATTAAAGATCCTCAATGGTAATATACTGTGAACTGCTTTGACTTCTGAAGTTAAGCTACATTCATCTTTCTTTTCCATGCTCCCCTCCTCCATTTTGATCATTTTTCTGGTTCCATCATTATACCCTCTGCCACAAATGTGACATTCTTGAGCTGTCCTCCTCAATAGAAGCTACTTCAGTACCTGAATGGTGAGACACCTCCCTTTGTTCTCCCTGTGTGCCCCCAGAAAGTCATCAGCAAGACAGAAAGCTAAAAGTGTTGTCTATATAAATTTAAAATTTTAGATTTGAGATTCTAATGTTGGGAGTCTGAGTTGTGGGTTAACTAACAAAGTTTCCAAGATGTGGTTCCTCACTCTTGGAATATGAACAAAGTACTACACAGCACATGGAAATCTAACAAAAAGTGAAACAAAAACTTAGAAGACTAAGAGAAAATAAAGCAAGAAGTAAAAAAAATGAAATAAAAACTATAGTTAGAGTCTTCAGAAAAAAAAATAGCCATGTAACAAGAACAGAAGGCTATTGTAAAAGAAAAACCAGAAAGAAAAATAAACTCTGAGGGTATAAAATATGGAACAAATATATTTAAAAATTGCACAGACTTCCAGAGGATAAATATAACTAATATCTAAGAATTATATAATGGTTAATATGATACAGTAGAAAAGAATGTTGAAAAATTAAGGCATAAAAGAGATCCAAGAGCCCTTTAAAGGAAATTTCAATAAGAGCTTGATAAATGAGCCAATTACAAAGATAAAATGCCAAATGTATCTCAGAACTGAAAGGTTTTTTCACAATAACCAGGAACTGGTATCAGCATATATGTCCATCAGCTTTGGAATGGATAATGCAAATATAGTACATAGAACAATAAAATATTATTCAACAGTAAAGAACAATGAAATTATTAAATGGGTGAAGCTGGAAATAAAATAAGCGCACAGAGGAAATTATTTTAGTTTGAAAGATAATGGCCCCCCATAAGCTCATATATGTAAATACTTGGTCCCTAGTTTTGGTGGCATTATTTGGGAAGGATTAGGAGGCATAGCTTTGTTAGAGAAGGAATGTTACCAGCGATGGGCTTTGAGGTTTCAAAAAACCATGTCAGGCGCTCTCTCTCTCTCTCTCTCTCTCTCTCTCTCTCTCTCTCTCTCTCTCTCTCTCAATTAACAGCGGTGAAAACCAGGACAGTACTAGAGTCATGAGTAAAAAAGCAGTGGTCTGGAATTTGTTGCCTAGAAAGCTCTAGCTGGAGAGCTGTACCATCAGAACCCTGATGGGTAGGGCCTCATTTCCATCCTAGAGCATCCCATTAGATTGCTATTTTGCTTCTGCTTGAGACAAAATACCTGAAAAAAAGCAACTTAGGGGAAAATATAGTGAGAAGAAAGTGCAGCTGGGATTTCAAAAATATTGGTGAAATGGAAAGTAGAAAACATGGAGGAAGTGTGGTCAGGCTATCAAACATAAAGTTCTGCCCTCAATGACCCACTTTCCCTCAGTGAGGCTTTATCTCATAAAGGTTCTGATGTCTTCCAGATAGTGTCCACCAGCTGGGAATGAAGTGTTCAATGCATTTCATGTTCAACCCACAAAATGTATATCCACCCAATATATATGTATGAAAAGACAACTGTGAAGAACAAGCAAAGACATTTAGGTAAACAAGGATCCTAAAATCTCATTTCCACATAGTTCCATAGAAATCTACAGAAAAAGGGTCTACGTCAAAGTAGAAAAACATGTAAGATTCTATGGAAAGGGTAGCCATTAAAGGAGTGACACTTGGGAGACACCAAGAAAGGACAGAGGCAGAAGGCCCAGAGAGAGCCTCCAAATGAAATACAAAAGTGGGCTAATCTAAGAAGATGAAACCACATTGTTCCATGGCCCTATGGGCTTGACTCAGTATAGAGGACTTCTATCCCTCTGCCAGACACTGTAAGGAAGACTAGGTGGTACATACACAGGAAACTAGACAAAATTTCAAATTGGACAATTACTAACTTATAAAAAATATTTTTTTAAAAATCATATTTGTGAATTATCTTCATAGGTAGAAAGATGAAAATGCTACACATTTGTTTAACAGAGAATAATACTTTTCCATAGCAAAAGAATAGAAGGAAGCAGAGGTGATTCATTTGCTATAAGGAAGCTTGTGTTTGTGGGGAGCGTGCCTGCCATAAACCACTAGGCATGCTGAGGTAAGATGGGTGACCAAAAAATTGAGGCCAGCTTGAGCTGTATATGGAGGCACAGGAATTATATACAACCCCTTTCTGACCCTGCATCATCCAGCATAGCCATTTCCTTAATGGACTCCTACACACACACACACACACACACACACACACACACACAATTTCATTCACGGTTGAATTTGAAGGAGAAAGTGCCTTTTTTTAAAAAGATCAGAAGACATTTTTTTAAATCCTACTGCTTCTACTTCCTTGCCACCAAAAACATCTTCAGCAATTGAAAGTTAAGATGAATTTTCCAAGCATTTGTCTAACCAGGATGGTTGCTGGTCAGCTTTATGGAACGAGAGAAGTGTGAACTAAAAAGAAATATACTGTCCCAAAATATCTCCCACTGGCCTGAAATTTATTCCACTTCATAAACATGCCTGAATTTCCACCAATTAGAAATTCATTTACAGGCCCCACTTGTAAAATGTGCAAGAGTGATTAGCTTTATTTGCTGCCATTCTAGAATCTAAAATTAGGACCAATGGCTGGGCCTAATAAAGAAAAATTGATGGGCTTTCTTTTTAAGGAAAATGCCTCTTGTTGGTTCTCTCTCCTTGTAGGGGGACTGGCAGCTCCCGCGAATTGATAGATGGTCTCTGAAGACGAGGCAGTCTTCTCCTCTGTGTCACTCCAAAAGAATAGAAAGTTCCTCCTTATGGTGGATTAAAAGTCACTTTCTGACATTCTCAATGGTTTGTCTTCATTCTGCACTCAACAATACAAAAATCTAATCTTTGGCACCTTGTCAAATATTCTAACCCAGGCTTCCTCATTCCTGGGAGCTCCTGCTGCCTTCCATCAAGTCTGCCAGCTGATCAGTGTATGAGTGCTACCTTGGTGAAAAGAAGACATGGCATGGAGGAGTCATTTCCCACCCCACCCCCTGAAAAAAGTCTTAATTAAATAGGAATCGTTGGTTATCTTTGATCTAAAATAGTCCTGTGTTCTCTATCTCTCAATACCATGGTGTAAAGATGTACAGGGCTAGAAGGACTAACTAGACACCAGGCCACAATGGAGAAGAAAAATCGGAGACAAATGCTCAAAAAAGTATACTTTGATTGTGCATTCTAATTGGACAAGGATTTCAGTTTGTGTACAAGAGAGTTGAACAGCATGCTTTGCTGAAAAGTCAGAGGTTGTTATTCTGTATTTCTCAATGAAGCTCTGCTCTGCTCTGAAAATTCTAAAACCTAGCTGTGTTTGTGCCCCAATTCCTCACTAGTTGGAGACTCTAGTCTAAGCAGACTTCTCAGCACCTGTGAGTTCTCATTCCTAAATGAAAACTTCTCTATCTACCTGATAGTTTTATCAGAAGCCTGTTGGAGGTGAGCTTGAGGATGCTTGGAAGGCAAAGGACCATGAAACACTCAGAGGTGGAAACCAATGTCGGCTTCAGGTTTGTGGCAATAACCCAGATCCACATCTGAGAATTGTAGGCAGCAGGGGCCCAGGCATGCTAAATGAAACACATTTCTAATTTAAGCAAAGTCCGAGGGGCAAGGATTCCAGAATCACAGTCATTGATCTTTGCTTTCTTGTACCTTTCAGTAACAAAAGTGTATCTGAAAAGACAGCAAAAGAGTGTCTAATGAAACTCCATAAAGCTATATTTTCCCTCAAACTGTATTAAGGTCCAATTGGCAAATAAAAATTGCTAATACTTTAAGTAAGCAATGATGTGATTTGATATGTAGGTATATGTGTGTGAGAGAGAGTATGCATATACATATATACACATTGTGAAGCAATTATCACTACTAATTCAATTAATACATGCATTGTCTCATCTTTTCACTGTTTTGTATATGTATGGTGAGAAAATTTAATAACTACTCTCTTAGGACATTTTGGATGTACAATGTGTTTTTATAAAGCATAGTCACCATATATTTTAGATCCCTAGACCGTATTCATACCTATTCCCTTCATCAGCATTTTCCTATGCCCCTTATCCAAGATCCTGGCAAGCACCGTTGTACTCTCTGCCTCCCAGTTTGACATGATAGCCCCTAAGTGGGAAAAGGATCTTGTAGCTTTTGTCTTTCTGTATCTGTCCTACTTTACTTTATGACCTCCAGGTAATAACATCTGACCTGACATGCTACACAAAAATACAAATGATAAGGTTGGTCCCACAGTACAGCCAGTTGTGTGATGGAACATCACCTGCCATGAGGGTTGTGTTCATCACCTGAACAAAGGAAGAATCTATGTGGACTCACAGTTTGAAAGTGTGGACCATTACGGTGAAGAAACCAGAGAAGTAAAAGCAAGGGTCAGCTAGTCATGTTACTCTGCTCTCAAGAAGCAAAACAAGCCAGGTGGTGGTAGTGCACACCTTTAATCCAAGCACTCCAGAGGCAAAGGCAGGTGGGTTTCTGAGTTTGAAGCCATCCTTTTCTACAGAGTAAGTCAGGACATCCTGGGCTATCCAAAGAAATCTTGTTTCCAAAAAATAAGAGAAGAAAGAGGAGGAGAAGGAGGAAGAGGAAGAGGAAGGGTCAGGATGAGGAAAAAGAGGAGTAGGAGGAGACAATAAATCAAAAAAAAAATTCTGGTGGTTTGTGGGACTGTGAAAGGTAGCTTGGTCCCCAGTTAAACTAAGGCTTGAAGCCCTGGAAAGCCTGAAAGGACAGTAGGTGCTTCACCTGTTCCCAGGCACCAGGTCCCTGTCACTAGCTGCAGCCCCCCATAGATTTGTGGCCAACAGTCACATATGGGCAATACCCCAAGCCTCTCCACATGTAGAGGACATGACCTGTGGTCAGATAGACTCAAGACAGATCTCTATTTTAATGAGGTATCTAAAGGCCTGCAAGGCTTAGCCAATTAGCTTTCCTTCCCAAACATTCCTTCCTGAAAAAGGTATTTAACCTCAAGCCCAACCTGAGAAATGGGGTATGGTTTTATTCATCCACTTTCTACCATGACAATAAATGCCTTAAAACCATGTACTGCCTCTTTAATTGGGATCTGCCATGGGTAGCAATGGAGTAGGCCTTTTCCTATAGAGCTGCCATCTAGTCTCATAGAAGGCCTCTCTGTGCTTCCAGCCATGGTCACCACCAAGCCCAAGCTCAAGCCCAAGCCAACCATGTCAAGCCAAGGACTATCACCTAGTGACCAGCCAGAGCTCCCCTTACCCCGCCCCCTGCCCAGGGCTAGATCCAGCCCATGGGCCCCCACTCCATTCTCAGTTCTTCTGTGGCTTCCAGCAGCACCTGGATGTCCAAGAGCCTGAGAACCAGAAGGCTCCAGAATCCTTGCTGGCCTGGGGACCCCAAAGCCAACTCCAGCAGTCCCTCACTTCAGACAGTACTTCACCACCCCTAAGAGGTGTCCCAGGGCCTCCCTACAGCCCAACATCCACCCAGCAATGGCTGGGGTAAACTGGTCAACTCCCATGTCCTGTCTCCCTGAGTGACCAAGCCCTCTGGCAGACTGGACACAGAACCCATAACCCTACAGTGGTTACCTTATTTTTTCCATTTTATTCAATTCAAGATTCCACCTCATGGAATCACATTTAAAGGTCTTTCCAGTTCAAATAATGCTATCTAGAAATCCCCACAAACACATGGCAATAGGTTCTAGATCCTATCACACTGATAAACAAACATAAGCATCACACAAGCATATAGAAAACACATAGAGACATAAGTAGAAACATGTCCTGGCTGCTTACCCATTGATCCTGAAGGGAATCTTTAGTTTCATATATTGGAGTCAGAGAAGGAGGCAAGTGAAAAGCATCTCATGAGGGAGGTAGAATCAGAGACATAAAAAGGAGGCATGTTTAGGCCTGGCAACACTTTTCACAGTGAACTCACAGCAATCTCTTTGATGATCTGGTTCCATGTGGAAATTAAGACAAACCCATCAATATTGTGGTTTGTCTTTTGCCTAAATCTAAGTGCACCTTTGACAGTCTTGGAGGTCCTACTATACAGCCTAGAGAACTGTCTGGATATTCTGCTGTAACTTCCATTTTTACACTTGTTCCACCCCTGAAACTGTGGAACATTCTTCATTGATTCAACCTTGGCCTGGGGATATGTCTCAGTGGTAAAGTCCTTGCCTAGCATGCACAAGACCCTTTGTTCAATCCCCAGGACTACAAAATAAATCAATCAACAAATAAAAATACTTAGTCTGAACTTTGATTACTCTAGGGGACCTTTGTATTTTCTCTAGACAAGCTTAAAGTTCCTGCTATAAACTACCAAAGCACTTTTACTCCATTTTGAATGCCCCCATTGAATACTGTGTGGCTGTATTTTTATAGACCAGTGTGCCTGGGGCAGAATTAGTATACAGTAAATTAAAAGTGAAAAGTGTAAGAAAGAAAAGTGAAGCAGAGATATCTCTCAGAATGTCAGTGGAAACACAGAGAGTCAATTGGACTGAAGAAAGGATTGAACTGTTACTGTAAGCTGTAATCACAGACATTGGCAAAGCATCTCTAATCAAGTGGTTGAGACTTGATTAGACACACATATGTGTGTATGTGTGTCTGTAGATAGATAGATAGATAGATAGATAGATAGATAGATAGATAGATAGATAGATAGATGATAGATAGATAGACTATAGGTAGGTAGGTAGGTAGGTAGAGAGATACCTGAGTATAACCTGCTCAGTCTATATAATATTACACTGTATATATGTTTTCAGGATTCACCATTGGTATTGGATAATTAGTATGTTCTTCCCTTGTTTAATTTAGTAGGTTCAACTCACTAAATTGTGTTTGTTATGTTAGGAGCCCAGGGCCATTTTAAGGGAGAAACAACATAAATCCTAATCCCTACATTCACAAGTCTCTTCTTGCAAAGCACATAAATCAGTACCCATCATCAGAAACCCTTCAATCAAAGTAGAAAACAGCTATCAAGACCTTCAGAGATGAAGCTATACCATATAATCTTCTACGGAAAATCTTACATCTAGCATCTCATCAAAATTTTGCAACAACCCTATAAGGTGATGTTATTTTTCATTTCCCCATAATAAAGAACAGACATGATGTCATTGTCCCCAAGATACCCTCAAGTTCTTTAGCAAGAAAGAACTACTATGGATCTAAGAAAATTTTCCAAGATTGAGTGTGAACTAGTGACAAGGACTCAGTGTCAAGACCTAAGGAATTCCAAGAGGATGTCTTGGAGAAAACTTTGAGAAATAGTGACCCAGAATATGAGCATGCATATAAGAAGACCCAAGGCTAAGAAAGCCCAGCAATAGTGTAGAGGGATCTAGACGGAAAAAAAAATTGTATAAGGTCTCTAGGCCAGGTCTCAACCTTCCTAATACTGCAACCCTTTAACACATTTCCTCATGCTGTAGTTTGTTTCATTGCTACTCTATAACTGCAATTTTGCTACTGTTAAGATTTGCAATGTAAATATCTTATATTCAGGACGATCTGATATGCTACCCCCAAAGGGGTTGCAATCCACACGTTAAGAGCCGCTCCTTTATGCAAATGTTCACCGCTACCATAGGCTCTGTGAACCACATAGAGCAGACATCATGCCCCAAGGAGTGGTTATTCCATCATTTGAAGGAAATGTATATGCGATATGAAGTGCAGAATTAGAATTTCTGATAATAGAAGCAGTTGGGGTCTTAAGTGATTGGTCGGGAAAGTAAAAAGGGGAGAACTATATTTGTACCTAAATTAATAGTGGCTGTATAACTATTTCTTGACTAGAGTTGCTCAGTTTGTAAACTGGTTCCTATGTTTACCTTGCAGTTACCAGTGTGCAAGGTTGTTGGGATGGACACTAGGATCTCTGCTTTTCAGATGGTGGAATGCTCACACAAGGTAGATCATGGAACCAGCAAAAGGTGAAGCCAAGATGCTAGCGCACGGCTTCTCTTTCTGGATCTCCAATTCCCTTTCTCTCATCCTTGGCTCCTCTCCATACATATGAAAAGAGTTGCAGTGATCAGAGAGAGAGGTGCATAATTCAGATCAGAAATCAAAGCAGGGACAGGAGTGACTCATCAAAGGAAAACCCCAACTCATAGAAGGCTAGAGAAGGACATCGTGTCCCCAGTGACTCAGTGATGGCTTCAGGGAAGAGATGGGAGCTGCAGCTTGATTGATTCATTCAAGCAACTCTTGGTTTCACAGACAAATGATTCTCTGAAAAGTTGCTGGTGGATTCCATACAGTCATTTTTTAGCAACAAGTTGCTTGGGGCTGATCTACAAAACATTTTGTTCCTTGATGTAATCCATTTTAACCAAACTTTGTCATGTGCTAAACAAATTGTGGTGATACTTTTCATGCTTGTTTGTTTGCTAACTTAAAACAGCAACTTCTCTAACACAGCAACCTCAGCTCTGCCCTGTCCCTACCACTCATCTCTCCCCCTCTACACACATACACACAACACACACACACACACACAACACACCTGCCACTTCTTGCCAGCCTCCAGATGATGATGATGATGATGATGCTTTGATACAAACATGACTTTCTATGAGTGATCAGAAGAATGACCCAAGCAAGAAGATAACTCCTGGCATCAGAAGTCAGCACTCTGGAAGTAGTTTTTAGGGAAGGGAAGAGAGAAATCACTAAAATGGGAAGAATTCTCATTTCTGGAGTTGTGTTTAGATAATAAATTGCTGAAGCCTAAATATCCACGGATTATTCTATCTGAGTTTATCTTGTTGCGACAGATCCACATACTGTAATCAATCACACTGCATATCCATAAAACAGCTTGATAGTACACATGTATTCTCCTCAAAATAAAGTTGTAGCATTTACACATAATAACTTACTGGGCTGCAGGCTCTGCCTGACGTATGCTCAATATCATCTGACATTTTATTGGATCCCACACAAACTTTTGCCTAATACAGTCATTCTACAGAGAAATGTTAATTGAAGCCCTGACTATATAAAGGGACATTTTAAAAGAAAGGAAACAAACCGTAGCAGCCTGCTCTGGGGGCAGCAGAGAAGCCAGAGTAGATGAGACATTGAGGGAGATTTGAGGAGGTGAGATTTGGAGCCTCCATCTGCTGGCCAGGTAGAAAGGGGAGTTCACCATTCCAGACCTCTGCTGATTCACCCACAAAGGCCAAAGGCTAAAATGCACATTCTACAGTGAGAGGGGTTGAACAGCATGGAGGGATTATGGGAGGGAGTTCTGAAGCAGACACTAGTAGGCATGATTGGCCTATGTGTCACAGAGAATGGAAGGCCACTTCCTCTAATTTTCAGTTGTTGGTGGTAAGACAGTGTGGTAAACAGCTCACAGCTCTCTCTTGTGACTGCCGTCCTCAGCCGGAGCTGTAGTCTATTCATTTCTCAACATGTACTAAAATCTGCACAAATATTAGCTATCTGTTGACTTACATATTTTCTCTCTCTCTCTCCACCTCATTCACCCCAGTTCCACGAGGCAGAAGGCATGGCTGTCTTGTGCACTGTGTGTCTGCAGAGCCTTGCACTTGCTAGATGCTTTCCAAACAACTAGTGTATAAACAACAAATGAATGATTGCATGAACAAATCAGGTTAGAGTGCAACCCTTCTGACCTGTCAGAGAACTGCTGTAGGATCCTACACTGGCCAGCCTTCTGACTACTGACCCTGTGTCCCACCTATCTTCTCATCTCCATCTGAAGTCACTACCTTGGTTCCCAGGCTCCTGATAGTATAAGCAAACTAAAAATCAGAGCCTATAATCATGTTGCCCTTTGTGAACAATGTAGGTGTTCCTCTGCTCTCTGATTTGGACAGGGAAGATACAAGATATAGAGAGTTATGTGGACGCACCTTAAGAAAACATCAGGACGTAGAAGTGTCGTGTCAATAATACTTTCTATGCTTCAGAAGCATCTGTGCACTAGTTGTAATCAGAACACTTGTGTCATTGCTAGAGCTTGGTCACCTTTCTACCCTGGACTGTGCCCTTGAAAGTCCTTATTTGGTCTAAGATTTAAAAAAAAAAAATGGGCATCCATCATTCCAGAGTTTTCACAGATAATTTTGCCAGGCCCTAGAGTCTAAGCCATTTGACAATGGGTTGGGTCTGTCTCTTCCTGTTTCACTTCTAAGTATAATTTCTAAATGATCTTTGAAAAAGGCCAAAGGCCAGTATGGAATGAATGGATGAAGGCTTTCTGAAACACAGTCAATCTTGAACAAAACAAGTGACTCAGACACTGAGAGTTTAACATCTGACCCTTCTAGTTTAATGACAATAAATTTGAGTTTTTCCTGCCCATCTTTGGTTCAGAGAACTTTCTAACCACTAATATTTGACAGTAACACTCTCCAAATCATATTTATCTGTGTGGTAAAATAAGAGAGTTTAGCTAACCATGTAGAATCAACTGACAATTGAACATAGAACCTGTTTGGATTTTATCTTCCTAAGAGCTTGGAAATTTGCTTAGGATACTTCCTTCATATTCATTCAGTGAGCAAATGTGATTGGCCTTTTCTATGCAACAAGAATTGTGTTCGCTATTAAATATAGACCAGTGATGAAATACCATGGTCCATGCTTCATGCTAAGTATTATTGCTTATGAATAGTCACCAGTGAATTATTTGAAGAGTCTGTAATACAGATAATTCACCTTAAACATTATGAACAATGCCCTGGTGTTTAACCATTCAGAGGTCCAAGGTTTCAGCCTCATACCTTAGTGGAAATCTTAGTGGTTAAGACTCATTCTCTCAGGTGAGTCACCTTTGACTCAGAAAAATATACACACAATCAGGTTGAGCTCAGCTTCAAATTAAGGGACATTTACCTGGGAATTGACCTGGTGCTTTGACCTCTCTGCTGCCTTATTTGGAAGTTGGACTTCACATATTCAAATACCTATTTACTAGACTTGTTGCCATGGCTATGAGATGAGGAAGGAGAGCCAGGGCATGCCAGGCACAGGCAGAAGCCAATCACCCTAATGAATCAGGTCGTGGGGATAATCACAGGTATTAGGGATCAGGAGTTGCTGCTTTTCATATCAGCTCTTTGTCCGTGTGTAAAGCAACTGGAAACAGCTTTGCACTATCCTGGATCAACCCAGATCCTGACTGAGAAGCACAGACTTGGGAATTCTGGGCAGTTCCTATGATATTCCACTCATTTCCAGCCACTTTCTTTCTTCCTTCTCTGAAAGAGCCACCCTGTCCCTGAAGAATACTTTGAGCAGTGATAGGGTGACCCCCTGAAGCTGGAAACATCTCACATCAGAAGGATTCTATCTCGACACGGCAGTCAGATGCATTGCCTCATCCCAATTCCAATGGCCAACAAGTCCCTTTCTCCCAGCCAGAACCTCTGCTATGCTCAGGGCGTGGAGGCCTCCCAAGTCATCCACTGCACACAGCCTTTCCTCTTAGTTAATCGAAAGCCAAGCTAGGAGTTTCCAAAGAAACTCTTATTAAAATCCCTGGGAGCACAAAGAAGAGAAATAGATGAGCACAATAATGCTGCTCATTTGAACAGCGCTTCGCAGTTTCCCGGCCACTCACACATTCATCACCCCATTTACCCAGCATGGCTCCCATCCCCTAACTTAAGTAAAGCCTAGCTAGACATTGGCACAGGCTCTGCCAGCCATTTATTCCCTGCCTCACTGCCATTTCCCAGATCCAACCCAATAGCCTACAGCACTGGCAGCCTGAGTGGGGCCTGATGGGACCCCCAAAATCTGACTCGTTTTCTTAAGGCCCAACCAGCCCTCTCCTGTTCTGGAGATTGTGTCCTGCAAGCACTGGATTGTTGCTTCTGGAGGTACTACTTGCTGAGGAGAATCATTATTTGCTTATAGGACAGCACTGGGCTTGGTTGCTCTTAACTCCCTTGTGAAGAATGATAACAGCTAAAATCACAGGACCCTTTCTGAGTACCGGGCCATGATTTCTATGTACATTAACTCATTTTTCTCCTCCTTCAAAAAAAAAATCCATCTGGCAGACAAAAAGAGCTCCCCTTACAGGTGACAGAGCCTTATGAAACATGAGCCATATTTTGTGTGATAAGGGTAATCAATGGATTGAGTGTGAGGCAGAACACTGAGACTGAGACCATTTCCTCCATAGTCATTTCACCATGTGAAGGCACACATTCAAGATGCATTTCCCAAGTCTCTGCTGACTGGCTGGACACAGCCATGGGTGCAACAGTGTATTGGTTGAGGCTCAGTCCTGAGGATCTCATAGGCTGGCTGTCAGTAGCAGCCTCTTCTAGTTAAAACAACATAATAGGTGCTATCACAGTGGTTGGACCTTGTCTGGCCCAGAGGAAATTGCCTAAAAGACCTGACATCAATAAGGAAAGAAAGAAAGAAAAAGTCTTCAAAGCCATGGAGTTTAGAGTAAGAAACATAACATATATGGAAATACCAAAACCTCTGTGGCACTGGTCTTGTGGGGTGCAGTGTGCTGTGTGCTGAATTAAGGGAATTGGGTTTTACCTGAAATTGCTACAACACTGTGAATGGGTTTTAAGCAGAGAAATGATACAAATGGACTTTCCCTGGAGTTATTTTTTTAAATTAAGTCTTTGCCTCTCATCTTCTTTTCCCGTGTTTGCTTCTTTCCAATAAAAAAAAAAGTCTTCAATGGGGACTTTGATAAGTAAGGCTCTGTGCTTGGTAATTAGCAAAGGTTTCACTGACCTGAGTGGTGGGAGATGGGATGATTGTCTCTGTCCCTGGCCTCTCCTGTCCCCATCAGTAAGCAGAGACTTGAATCACTGAACTCGGTTGCACACAACTAGCTGAAAGAAACCATTGTACATCCCTAATATAGCTTCTATTTCCCCTGGACATAACCTTTTTAATAATCACCTGCTTGCCCACAACGCTGTCTCTACTTACAGTGCCCCACTTCTCTGGCAGTAAATAGTTTGTGTCACTATCAACCAGGCTGAGTGCAGCTGAGCGCCTCCTTAGAGCCTGGGAAACTCCCAGAAGGAGGTACAAGGTTGGGCTCAGAGAAGCCCAGACACTGATGATGCAATTGACCCATGCAATTTCTAATGGTACCAGATGGAAGAAACATAGGAAGAAGGGGTTGTTGCCTGCGGGTCAAGCCCAGAAAGTCAGTTCTGGTGAGAGATGTAGCTGTGGATGTCTTGTCCAGCTCCCTCTTCTGGCTAGAACTGTATTTTATGTTGATACAAAGTGTTCAAAGCCCTTCATTCCCAGATTACAAGTAAATTTGTCTTTAGTTGGTGCCCTCTTCAGAACCAAAGTCCAGTTTTGTTTGTATAAATCAGGTGTGGCTTCAGAAACTGGGCTCCAACCAATCTGGGCTGTGTTGCAACCGTGAGACATCAAATTGTGGCCATTGCCTTTTTGGGGGTTAGGATTTAGCCCCTGAACCATGATGAGTTCTGCTGAGAATTGCACAAAATTCATTTGTACAGAGTGAGTATGCTATGATGCTGTCATCAGACCCCAAAAGATCCACAGTTGCTCAAAGGTTAATAATCAAGTTTGGAAGGTGCTTGCCAATCTGTACACATTGACCCTGCCACAAACCTCCAAGCCCAAAGCCAGCCCTCCCCACAGGCAGCCTGCCCAATCACATCCAGTTGACCCAACTAATGCAAACATGGCAATAATTTATTTCAGTTCAAAGAAATGCAAATTGGGTTAATATCCCTTTCTCTGAACCATCGCGTATTCAGCGCAAACCAATTCATTTCCACAGCAGTGAATTTTTCTAGAAACAAATGATACTCTGCTCTGCACAATTGAAACTCGCACATTTTTTAATGTAACAAACATTTATAAACCACCCATTGCTCCCCCATCCTTCGTTCCTAAAAATACCCATTGCAGCACCGACTTTGAGCATAGAGCCTGGCATCCCAGAGTGCCATATTGTATTTATATAATGGGACTGTTTCAATCCCAGTCATCAAATTACCCTGTTTATTATTATCCCCATTTTACAGATAAAGAAACTAGGACACAAGGAGGTCAGCTGACCTGACTTCCCCAAGTCCCACATCAGGGCTGAAATGGAGAAGTGTTTCCAGGCTTCCATATCCAGAAAAGAGCACAGGAGGGAATGGGATTGCTTTTAGAAAAATGAAGCATTTAGGGGTGCCAGTGCCTGCTGTCACATGGAGGGGTAATGAAGACATGACTGTGCCCCCCAAAAGAGTGAAGTACCTTCTAAGCCACCTCCTATAGCACCTCAACCACACAAGTCTCTGTGACCACATGTAAGAGTTCTGAGAAAGCAAAAAGAGATCTTGAAAAAATGTGTCCCTTTGGAACTGGTCTGATAGTTTGGGGCCATCAGCCTTAACAGAAGCTAACCACTGCCCCACACACAGGGCTCAGCCTTTCCAGCCTGTACCTTCCTCCATTCTCTCCCCTCTCTCACATTCCAGGCCAGTTGCTTGTAGACCAGCAGGCCTCCCATGGGCAGTGGTTCTTCAGGTCATAATTGTCACCAATTACGTCAGCACTATCCCTCTGTTCAGATCATTCCAGGCTTATGTCAGGTCAACTTACCATAGTTCTACTTTTACAGTGCTAAAGAAGCAATAAGCACTCATAGAACTGAATTTAGATCTCCTTCCCAGATCACAATATGCAGAAAACTTCTTCCTAGTAATGCTGAGCAGAGAGGCAGGCCACAGGTTCAAGCCACCCCCATGTACCCAAGAAAAAACAGTCCATCTGTTGACCTTTGGGACTTCTCTTTCTTTTGTAAAACAGGGATGATAACAAACAGGACAACTTGATGCCTGGGCATCACATTGCATAAATACAATATGGTTTCTTAGAATAGACTGGCTGCGGGCTCTATTGCTAAGCCACTCATAGGTTAAATGTATTAAAGATATTTTCAGTGTATAGCGTTTTCAATTGCAATGACTGAGGAGTAAGGAGCTCCAACCTGTTTCAAACAAGCATAGGTAATTTAACCTGAGAATGTGAGTCTTAATTTAAAGAACTAAGCCCTATAGGTAAAAATATCTTTGGCCCTCTTCCAGCACTACACAGAGGAATCTAGAAACTTCTTGGGGTCGGCCAAGGTTCCATGTCCTCACAGGTACCTCATATCCAAGAGCTAATCATAATCTGTCAGCTGCAGGTTCAAATATTTGCCTTTGAACCAGTACACACACACACACACACACACACACACACACACACACACACACACACACACACACTCACACTTCTTCACCGAACACACCCCTATCGAGGTCCAGCCTGAGGTTTCCAACACCCTGGGCCTGGATGGGGTCAGCCAGTGGTTGTGTGGTATCCACAGCATCAGCACTCTCCCACAGCAGGGTGAGTTATTAATAAACACGCTGCTTCGAGCATTTGCTCACGAATGTTTGATATTTCAGTTTTCAGTAATTTTCTCAGTTAATAATTTATTAAATGGATTATTTGTCATTTCAATTTATTAAAAATTGATAAAGGGCTCATTTCTTTTTTTCCCGAGCTAGGACACAGGAGATATGTACAGGCCAGAGCACAAATTAAAAGCCCCATAATCCCCTTTCTTCCTCTTTTCCTATGTAGCCACCACCCAGTAAGGACCAAAGGTCCCTTTCCTGGTGTCAGCTGAATGATAGGACTGAAGAGGTATAACCCACCACTCCAGCTGTCTCCACATACAGGGATTCTTAGCTCAGATAATTTGCTCAAGTCACAGAGAAAACCTTCAGCTTCTCAGCCCAGTAGGGGAAAGGCTGAACACACCACTGAGCATGAGAACTTACAGCATACTCAACATGGCAGTCTGCTTTCTTTTTCCTGTGGGGCAAAGTCAATCCTGACCATCCCACTATCTGGCCATGGGTACTATAGGTTCATTGGTAACGTCAATATTCCAATTGTCTTGCCTGTGTTTAGGGGATGAGAAAGCAAAGGCACTTGAGGGAAGAAAGCTTATGAGAGGAATCTAGACCTAGCCTTCCATCATCTTCCATCTCCTGTCTCCTTGGTCTCCACCCAAAAGCTACTCTTATTTGCATCTCCCTTCTGCTTTTCTTTCTCCTGTTCCAGGTTCTTTGTTTCTCTTTCCTGTCACTCTTCATATTTTTCTCCTTTCAACTCACCTCCCTTTGTTCTCTTGTCTCTGTGGCCTCTACTGTTTCCGCCATGACTTAAGCACTGCCCCCCATGCTTCTCCTGTCTGTGAACTTGGCCTCACTGTAATGGCTATGAAGATTTGTTACCAGTGTCCTGGGGCCATCATGGCTCTTTAGATGTTTCCAAAGTGAGAGCTGAGTCTCAGGTCCAGGGCATAGGCATGGGTCCTACCCTCTGCTTCAGAGTGTCCACCTTATCACAACAGGAAGAAATAACGGTATCTTCTAGACCAGAGATGGCACTAGTAAAGGTCTGCCTCAGCCTCAATAGACACACAAAGGGTAGAAAGAAAGAAGAAAAGCCTGGCTTGGCAGGTAGATGCCTGGAACAGCTACAGCTCTCAAAGTCACTTTAACCATGAGCAGAGCATGCGGTCATCATTTTGCCATCTCTGTCTGTGTTCGCAGGCTCCTTGAGATCCTGTGTATCATTGCTTTCCAGAGCACTTTCCCCAGGATGAGTTTAATGGCCTTATAAAAGTCACATTGTGCACAAATTGGGAAGTTTCTGAAGCACCAAGCCAGCTCTCATGCATATACACTCGCAAAGTTCCCGCAGCCGAGCGGAGAAGGCAATTCCAGACACAAAAACATCCTTGGGTAAATTACTTCCTATTAGTATGTCACATATTTCTTAGATATGACTGTAGTTCCAGGAGGTGACAGCAGCAGTTGACAATAAAACTTTGCACTCCTTTTTATTTATCTTTTCCAAGCCTTTCTATTTTGCTTCTTCATTTTTTCCCTCTTCCCTTCCATAGTACATAACAGCACATCTGGCTTCTCCTCTTGGCTTTGGGGAAACAATGATCCCAAAGCTTGCTGGATTCTCTCTCTGTGGGGCTGTCCAATACATACAATGCTAAGAGTCAAGAAAGGACTTTCAATGAAAGGTGTCCTAGCATTATTTAGACAGAAAATTAGGATGCTCCCACAATTGTTCACATTAGTGCCCTAAACACAATTTTTTTTGCCTCACTTCAGATCCATATTCTGCACTCAGCACCAGTCCATGATTGTATATGGTGAGGGAGGCAAAAGAACAGACTGATTCATGCCTAGCTCCTGCCGATGCCCCACCAAGTATAATAGTCTCTCAGCCCTGTCCAAACACTGACATTGTCATCTACAAAGTTCACATTCAAGAAACCAAAAATCAGTTTATTGTCTTGCTTGTTCCTTGACTATTTGCATCTATTGTGTTGTTAGTTCCTCAGCCTAGAATTGACCTGAATACTTGCATATAATTAAAATGATATAAAAGCAGATTGGTAAAAAAAAAATAAAAGAAAAAGAAAAAACCTACAATCAAATTACCAAAAAAAAAAATATGTACAAAAACCTCCCCAATTAGTTACCACGTGCTGACAAATAAAAATTCCAGCATTGAGAATGGGTCACCTTTTTTTTTCCCCAGTTGTGGTCTGTGGGGTCCCAAATACTACAGACTATTGCCACTCCTCTTGGTTACAGAACTGTGATGCAAAATGCAAAGAACACTATTAGAGGAGAAATGTCACAATCAGTCTTACCCATTTGTGAATGCCATAAGCTAAAAATAATGAGTGGCCTAACAAGTTACGCTCACTGATGTAATTGTGGTATGAATGTCAAAGAAGTAGTCAACAAATTTCCTACTGATTCCAAAGCCTACATTATAGCATGGAACCCAAACCTAATACTATTATTGAAGCCAAAAAAACCTATGTAAAGATTCATTATAGGCCCTTTCTTGGGGACAAAGTACTACTGTGATTCTGCTAAGAAGTCACAGAATTAAAATGACTCCTATTGAATTTTTGCTATACCCACAGATTAGTGCATCTCTCAACCCTCATAAGAGAAGCATCTTCACGTATTAGATGGCAACTAACACAGAGACACACAACTGATCAATATGCAGAGAAAAAGAGAAGCGATCAGCCATAAATGGGGTATCTTTTATATCATACTCCCCTCTCAAACGCTTGAGGATAATTGCAATAGACGGGACAAAAAAAAAGTCTAAGAGCTAGAGGTAGTGAATGATTACCAGGAAACAGCGTTTTCTGGATAGAGCAGGGCAGTTACAAGAATGAACTCACAGCAGCTGTGAGAGTATGCACGAGATCTCTGCAAGCTCAAGCCAGACTGGATTCTAGCATGGAGAAGGAAAGGTGAACATAAATCCTCACCCTTAACAGAGGAACTATTGATATTTAATAATTGCTGGGAGAAGTAAGGTCAGTTTTCTATAAAAGTGTGACCCCTGGTAGATCAAGAATGGTCCAGTACAAGTTCCACTTCCAAGAATACAAGTTTGGAGTTTTAAGAAAGATTGGAGAGAGAAAAGGGGGGGACAAGCAGGAAGTTGGGTGGGTAGGGAGAGATCTAAGATGAATCAGAAGAGGGGATAAATATGATCAATATATATTGTACAAAGCTGTAAAATTAACAAAGATACTATTTTAACATCTCAAAGCAAAGATGTTGTTCTTTGCCAATGTTTTATCTGGATACAGAATGAGAAGTAAACCTCTGGCTAACGTATCCAGAAAGGAATTGATAATGCTGATCAAAATATTGTCCCAAGACCTAAAGAAATTCCTCCAGCCCGGGGTGTTTCCTGTTTGCCAGGCTTTTGGACTAAGAATGCATGAGTGCCTCTGGCTTGTACTAGCATCCACCATATTGAGCTCCGGATCCTCATCTTCATCCCTAGACTATATTCAAGGACAGACAATATCTGCAATGTCTGCCAAGCCCGTGAACCCTTGGGAACCTCTACGTCCTCCAGGGATGGTTGCAAACATATCCAACTTTTCAGCTTTATAACCTAGTCCCTCCTCCCACAGTATGGAAGATTCAAAAAGCCTCCCTGTCCACCTGGGCTTTGGATCTCAGGTCCGATGGACCTCATCCCTCTGATTCCAACTCTCTCAGATCTCAGAGCCTGATCCCTGTGGGTCTCATCCTCAGCACAAATTGGTGAGCCAGTGGTAGCCCTTTGTCAGTTTCTTCCCAGTAGAACTCAGCTCATTCTGATCCTCAGATATTCAAGTCTAAGCAATCACCTTTTTCACACTCACAGCAGAAGAGGAAGTTTGGTTGTCCTAGAATATTTTGATCCTGCCCCTAGAAACAAGAAAAAAATCTAGCCTCTGAAAGAAGCAGAAGAGCTAAGGAGATGGATTATTAAAACAAAATCCTTGTCTTGGCAACATAAATAACTGAGTCTGATATCCAGAGCCCATGTTAGAAAAAAATTACACAAAAATAAAACCAAAACCAGTCATTGTAGTACACACACTTGCAATCCCAGCACAGGAAAGGTAGGGACAGGTGGAGACCTAGGACTTGATCTTCAGCCCATCTAACCAAACTGGTGAGTTCCAGGTAAAAGTGAGAGACATTGTCTCAAAAAAAAAAAAAAGTTAAATGATGTTTGGAAGAACAACATCCAAGGTCTACCATTGGTTTTCACACACACACACACACACACACACACACATACACACACACTAACCTGCATAGACATGCACTTTTAGTTGGTTAATTAAGCATCAGCACCATGATCAGACAGTTCTGTGGTTATTGCTATGGAAACAGTGAAAATAGGATAGCTTTTGAAACAGAAGCTTGGGGTTTATGAAAAATGAGGTCATATTCTACTTAAGTAGACAAACAAATAGGAACAGATTATTGAACAAAGGTTAAAAGAGAGAAGAGGCATTATTGTTCATACAGGCTAAAACATGGTGACTGTCATTACTTTTGAATTCTTAAGCTCAAGTTTTAGCTTGTGGTGCTGGGAATCAAACCTAAGACCTTGCACACAGTAGGTAACCCATCCTCGAGTCCTTTACTGAAAGCTTTGATACAGCCTTAGCATCATTAGAACAGTGTGGGAAACCATATGACTACCAAAACAAATTTTAACTTTGCTATCTAAGCCCCCTGGTTGTGAACTGTCCTCTCCTGTGCCTCTTTTTGTGGTCAGTGTAGATGCATCGTGAATATTTTAGGACCCTGTAGACCTCAATTCTCTACCACTTATAATTCAAAATTGCATCTCCCCCTGCCTTCTCCCAGGACTCTTAATTTCTCTTCTCTCTCCACCATTATTTATTTAAGCCTCCTAACTGTATTATTTATTTTAACACCATATCTGTATTATTTATTTTACTGTAGCTCTATAACGATATTATTTAAGTCTATAAAATAAAGCTTTCTCCCTTGAACTCTCCGTGCAAAATAAAATTGTATTGTACTGAAACACTCTTTGAACTGCCCTTCTTTGCCACTGGGTAATAATAATAACACTTTGCATTTATACAGTACCTTTCATCCTGGGATTATTTAAGTCTGCAAAAGCAGTTTGTCTGAATTCTCTATGCAAAAATCAAGTTGTATGCTAATATTCCTTGAGATGCTCCTTTTTTCTCACCACTGCTAGTAAAGAAAAGAATGATCTTTGTGCACAATGTTCTGTCTTTCTCTGTATATGAAACCCAAAGCAGTTTCCTCACTGATGTTTACTTACACAGACATGGCAGAATAGATACGGCCTCTACTACTTAGGTTGTGAAATGACTCTCAGAAAGCAAATGTCTCGAAACCAGAAAACCCTGGGAGGAAATATATCTACCATTCTACCTGGATCTTCTCTGCCACCAAACAGCTACTCACAGCCTACTTTCCTACCCACCGGCATGTATCAAGTGGATACTGATGGTTCTGGAGTTGATCTTCCTGATGTAAACCTCTCACTCCAAGTTCCACACTCTGAACCAGTTTCTTCCACTCTAGACACTTCTTTTGGTCAACTGCTCAGCATCTATCCACACCACCATAGTTTTCTCAAGTTCTCCTTTCTACTCCACACCACCTGTCCATCCTTGACTTCCTCTAGGTTGATCTCTAGAAAAGAATATTTTAGCCACTTAAAGTACAAACAACGAATATCATAGATTAGTTGTCTGATAAGCAGGTCTATAATCCTCGTGTCTAAGAAGTCTAAGATTAAGGTGCTTTTAGACTTTCAGTCTTATGAAAGTTCACACTCTAATTTGCAAATGACATCTTCTCATTGTGTTCTCACATACTGAATGACCTTTCCAGCTTCTTGAGTGTGTGTGTGTGTGTGTGTGTGTGTGTGCGCGCGTGTGCGTCTGTGTGTGTGTGCATATATATGTATGGGCATATGTGCCATAATCCTAGTAAGGGGATAACTTGCTGGGTTGGTTCGACTTCCACTATGTGGGTGGGTCACAGGAATCAAACTTTGATTGTTAGCCTTGGCAGCAATCACATTTAACTCTATCTCATCACCCTCCTTGGGTTTATTTTACAATGGTAAGTAATTCCCTTAACTAATCCTACTTATATCCAAATACCATAAAACTTAGGGTTTCTAACTTGAATTTTGGAACAAATATGAACCCTCAGACCTTATCAAAGGGCTCTGATAACCCTTTAGATTCTTCAGTGATGATAGCTTGTATCCATCCTGTTCTCTGGGGTTTGAGAATGCATGGTTGTATTTTGTTTTGTTTTGAAGTCAACTCAAACAATCTCAGTCTATATAGAGTTGACCCGCATTCTCTCTGTAGTTGGGGTGGGCCTCCAAATTATAATCCTTCTGCCTATGTTTCTATATTAGCACCCACACTTGGGTGTCCATTTTTTATTTTTTATTTTTTTAAATCTTCTTGGACCTTAAGTTCTAGGCAACATATTCTGGAGCTAGTTATGTTTATTTTGCACACTTTTTCACTGTATCTTTTAATATACATGTTAGTGTTGTTTTATTCAATAAATTTTCCTTGAGTCCTGTATTATTTTTCTCATTGCTGTAACAAAAATACCTGACAAGAAGTAACATAAGGATGGAGAGCTTGTTCCAGCTTCCAGTTCAAGGGACTGAGAGGAAAGCATGGCAGCAAGAATCTGAGGCAACTGGTCATATTGCAGTCACAATGAGAAGGCAGAGAGTAGCAGAAAAATGGTGTTCATTATTTTGCTGCTTTGCATTCAGTACAGGACTCCATTCCATGGAATACTGTCACCAATAGTTAAGGTCTACCCATGTAAAATAACTTAATCTAGATAATCCCTCAGAAACATGCCCTAAGATTTGAAGTTGGCTCCTAATGATTTTAGGCCTTGTCAAGTGGACCAGCAGTATTAACCAGCTCACAGATCTATTTCATCCTTTTTGGTCCTAAGAATATAGTCATGAACAAAATGTTCTAGCAATTTGTGAGGAAATATATCCATCAACAGTCTATAAAACTCAGCCATAGCATGTCTCATGAATTCATCCTCTCAATGCTCTGAACACAGCCTGACATACAAAACAGAAAAGCAGAAGATACTTTCTACCTGATATTAAAAAGTTAATGATAAAAGCTTGATAAAGCTTAGTTGGTAGGCTGATTTCCTAGCATGCACAAAGCCCTGAGTTCTAGCCTCAGCACTGTGTAAACTACATAATGGAGCACCCCTTATAGTCCCAGCACTTTCAAAACAAGGGCTAGAGGATCATAAAGTCAAGTCATCTTTAGCTATATAATAAATTGATGTATGGCTTGGCCTACATGATGCCCTAATTTTTAAAGTGTGTGTGTGTGTGTGTGTGCGTGCGTGCGTGCGTGCGTGCGTGTGTGTGTGAAAGAGAGAGAGAGAGAAGTTCAAAATAATTTTAACTCTTTTTTAGCTCCTCAAACTAAATTTTAGAAAGTTTTTTTTACTGGGACTGAAGAGATAGCTCCATGGTTAGCAGCCAACATTGCTCTTCAAGATGGTCAGAGTCTTATTCCAAGAAACCACATTGGTATTTCACAATCACCTGTAACCCCCACTCCAGGAGACCTAAAGCCTCTGGCCTCTGCAGGTTCTGGCACCTATATGCACATATATACGTACATACACATAACTAAAAGTAAAATAGATTTTTAAGACAGCTGCCTTCAGCTTCTAACTAGTCATCAAATCTCTATTTGTCCAACTGATATAAGTAACTCTACTACAGAGGTACACCACCATGAAGTCTCCACACACTCTAACCCTTTTGCTATTTACTATTGCATGAAATGGTATCTTCCAATATCCCTGGTAAAAGCAATGAGACAGTCATTCAACATGCCAACATCATGCCCAGCCAGCAGGAGCAGCTCACTGAACCACAGTGCAACAGGATTTCCCATCCTGAAGCTCTGATCCCCACAATGAGTGATATATCTGTACATGAGGTGTCTAACCTCCCAAGAAGCTTCTTCCCTTGAAAAGATACTGGAGCATAGGAAAGAATGCCTCCTCTTCTGTGGTGAACCAGATCCAGACATGTGACAGCCTCAGCACAGACACTGACAAATCACTCTCATTTAATTTTTCCCCTTACTCCCTCTTGCCTGCACCTATTGTACTCTCCCAGTCCCATGTGCTCTTTGTATATTGTGTGGTGCATCCTCTTGGTCCTTTGTTCTTCCCCATGATGTCTCATCTTAACCAATGAGCAGGCAAATTAGGGTTTTCATCTTATTTCAACTCCATCATCCGTGCCAGGAGAAAGAGGGACATTGTCAATTTTCAGTAAATATCATTCTCAGGCAATGGGTTTCACTGAGTGGAATGTATGAAGCTGTTATAATAGTCTTCATTTTTAAAATTACTTTTATTTTTTTTATCTCAGTTATTACCACTGCACCAGTCCATCCTCTCACAGTCCCTCATCCCATTCCTTCTCCCCTGTCTGCAAGAGGATGCCCCCTGCACTGCCAACAGGCCTCGCCACTCTCTGGGGCCCCAAGTATCTCAAGGGTTAGGCACATCTTCTCTCACTGAGGTCAGACCAAGCAGTCCTCTGATGTGTATGTGTCAGGGGCCTCGGACCAGCTCGTGTATGCTGCCTGGTTGGTGACTCTTTTTAATAGATGATAAGGGCAAAGACACTTTTCTCCAGCTCCGTTAATTTCTACCTAGTTTTGCTTCTTTTCCTACAAAAAAATGTAGCCCTTCTCCAAATCTTCCTATCATGTGTCCTACCTCCGTACTTTTAGGGGCCCATTATTACATTAAAAAATTAAGAATGCAATAATGGAACACCTACATGTCCCTTCATACAAGAAACATGGTCTACTTAGGGAGCTGTATAAGACAGAAAAAAAAATGTGTGAAAATGGCATTGGAAGAATCCAGGGTCTCCAAGGGCCGTGATAGTATGGTCTCCTAAATTAGCTCGGCCAAGATTTTCTGGCAATGCAAGTGATAGAGGTGGGGAGACAGAGCACAGCAGGCAGGGACAGTGCAAAGATACTGAGATAAGCAAATGAGGATGAAAAGCTACAGTAGTCTGGAGTTTCCAGAACTGGGTCAGATCTTGAAGAACTTTAGAGCTCCACTAAAGAGTGAGAACTTTGCCCTGAGGTTATGAGAAAATATCAAAGCCACTGAAAAGAGAGAACGGCATGAACAAACACAAAGAAAGCGCCAATGAGTGCTGGAAGGAAGCCCGGGGGAAACGAGGGGGTGAGGGACAAGAAGACCTGTGAACAAACAAGAGAGGATTTGTTTATGGAATACTGTTAAAATGTTTCTAAAAATAATTGTGTATATAGAAACCACTAGAGATGGCCACAAAAATAACTGTTAGTGCCAATAAACTCAGCAAGTTAGATACAAAATCAACATATTCTATGTACTAAAAAGAAGCAATGGGTTGCATTTCTATACACTAACAATGAGCAACACATAAAGCAAGTCATAAAACAACTTATTGTCCTAAAAGAGAGAAGGAAAATTAAAAATAAGCTTAACAAAGGAGGCACAAAAGATTTGGCATGCTAAAGACAAAACAAACAAACAAAATTTTAAAAATCCCAGAAACTAAAGAAACTGGTCAAAGAAACTACATCTTATGTTCACAGAACAAAAACCTCAATGTTTATTAACATGTAAAACATTACCCAAAGTGCCTACAGGTTTATAATGTGGTCACTATCAATATCAAACTCTCAATGGAATGTTGTTCAGAAACAGAAATTTTCACTTTATATAGTCAGAAGGAGAATCTAAACAACCAAAACAACTTTGAAGAAACTGAAAGCCTTACATTTTCTGATCTCAAAACTCACCACAAAACTACAGGAATCAAACAGTGTAGAACTGGAGGAAAGATGAAAGCAAAGGCACTATGTACACTCTGGTGTATGTAGTGAGTTCATAAACCCTCATGTATGGCTAAATAATTTTGGACCAGGGTGCCAAGACCATTCGATAGAGATATCAAAGACTCTTAAATATAGTCCTGAGAATAAGAGACTGGAATGCTGAGCCTTAAATGGATCATATATACCGCACCCTCCACTCCAGGCTCCATAGCCTTCTCCTAGGAAGAGAGGGCAGAAATAGTACAAGAACCAGCTGTGGCTTAAGTAATCACTGTTTTCCAGACACAGGAAGGCAGTCACATGAATAAACAGATAGTAGATGTGACAGCATGCTGAAGGCCTGCACAAGTTCAAACCAGAAAAAAAATACCAGTGGAGACAGGAGGTGTGCACAAAGCCCCACCTCTAACTCAGGAGCTACTAACAAATGATACATGTTATGAGAGAAAGAGGGAGTTTTCTTTAGGTATGTGTCTCCAGGTAGGTTGACCACACTCTGGAGCAGGTCACATTCCCTAAAGTAGCTAGCCAACACAAACTGGATTCTATGGGATTAAAAATACAGAAAAGATGTAATCTAGAAGTTAACCAACTTCTAGATTGCGATGTCAAGGTGGAGAGTGTGGATTTGGAAGGAGTGAGAATACTGGGGTGAATATGATTATTAATATAGATGTGAATATGGAAATATATTGTATAAAATGTTCAAAGAATTAATAAAATATATTTTGAAGTATAATAAATGTTCAAAGTAAATGTTCAAAGAATTAACAAAATATATTTTTGAAGTATAACAATGAATATCCACAGGGAGGAAATGAAATTAGGCCTTTCACCCCAAATTATACAATCTAGAACTATTTTATTAAATTAGAAGACAACAGAGAAGAAGCTTTATAACATATAATATATCATATATATATATATATATATATATATATATATATATATATCAGTGGTTTCTTGGAGATGATGCTCAAAGCACAAGGAATGAAGATTAGAGCAGAAACACTAGACTTCTCATAACTAAATGTTCCCGTCCATCAGAGAACACGATCAATAAAGCACACTGACAGTTCATACAATGTGATGAAGTATTTGTAAGGAACATATTTGATAAGGGGTTGATATCTAGACAACAAAAAGTATCTCTACCATTCAAAACTACTTGACTGAAATGGACAAAGGATGAAAATATTTCTTAAAATAAGGTCTACACACAGCCAAGAAGGACATGAAAAAAATAGTTCTACCTCTAATTGTTACAAAAATATAAATCAAGACTATGGTGATACATCCTCACATACCGAACTACAGAGTGAGTTCAAGGCTGACCTAAGCAACTCAGTGAGACCCTGTCTCAAAACAAAGATGACAGGAGCTGTAGTTGGGTGATAGAGTGTTTGGCTAACATGTGTGGGGCTCTGGGTTCAGTCACCACCAGAAGAAACAAGCTTTGTAAGAAAACAGAAAAACTGGAATGTATACATGTCTGTGTGTTGGTGGGAGTGGCTGATGGTACAGCACGGTGGAATGCAGTCTGGTATATCCTCAGAAACAGGATCACTTTGTGATTCAGTAGTTTTGCACTGGGCTTTGAGAGATACCAAAGGGCTACCCAGTATACCCACTGATCTTCTGTTGTGACACAGAGCTGGGCAAAGTTTTATTTTTGGCTCACACTTTCAGTTTGAACTCCGTGGTGACTTGGTCTCATGGACCTCAACTGAGGCCATGCATCATAGTGGGAAGGATGTGATGGAGAAAACTGGCTTACCTCCAGACATCCAGGAGACAGAAAGAGAATTCGCCAGGATACCTAGTGGCCTCTACTTCCAACTAGACTCCACTTCCTAGCTTTAACCTCTTGAGATGAATGTTATCAAATCATAAGGCTATCAATTGCTAAACCATTGATTAGGTCAGAGCTCTCATGACATAATTACTTAACAACATATCTGTCTAAGCATTCCATTGTGAGCAAAGATTCTGACAAACACATGGGACTTCAGGGAACACATTACATCCAAACCATGACCCCAAGCAGAATTAAAAGCAAAGTCACAAAAAATACCTGCATGGTCATACTCACAGTGTCAGGGTTCATGATAACCAAAAAGTGAAAACAAATCAACTATCTACTGGCAGATAAGTAAGTAAATAAATGGAGTAGTAAAATAACAGAAATTCTAACATATCCCAGGGCTACTCTGCTAGGTGAAATAGGACAGTCACAAAGATAAACACTGCCTGGTCCACATCTATGTTGTACTGAATATACAGAAACAGGAAGCAGAATGGTTGCTAAGCACCAGCATGGAGGGGAGTTGTACCTTAATGGGCATAGTTTCAGCTTACCAAGATGAAGAGTTCTGGAGATCAGCTGCAAAGTAATGTGAATGTGCTTAGCACTGTCCAACTGTGCAGTTAAACATGATTAAGAGGGCAAATTTCATGTTGTGTGTATTTTACCAATTTTTAAAAAACCATAATGCCTTTGAGAAAACTTTTTTTTCTGAAAGAATGCTTCTGATACTCAGTTTTGCTTCCAAATTCGATGCCAAACCATTTTCTTCTCTTGTGCAATGTGATGCATATTGCTAACATCCTCCCAAGAGGACACAGAGTGATGGACGTGGCTAAGAAAAGGAGAACCTAAGGTCTTCACCACCACAGCTAAGAGCCAATCATACAAGATGGCTTCAGTATTGCCATCAAGTAAACCAGTAAATCTTCCACTCCTCCTGTGGTTTCAATGTGAAATGTCCCTCACAGGCTTATGTACTGAATATTTAGTCCACAGATGATAGGGATGTTTGAGAAGACTGTGGAACCTTTAAGAGCAGTAAAGACTCTGGATGAAGTGGGTTACTCAGGTTTATAGCTCAGTCTAACTTCCTCTTAGTAACTCCAAGAGCAACATGATCAGCGATGCTTCTGCAGCCATGCCTTGCTAGCCATGACTGACTATGTTTCTCTTTAAACTATAAACCAAAGAAACCCTCTTCTCCTTTAAGATACCTTTAATGAGGTATTTTATCACATAAGTGACAAAGTCCTTAAGGTTGAGTCTCCACAGCTGTCTTTGCTCTTCATATTATGATAGAAATGAAATTCTACAAATGGCTTGCCTCTGACCAGAAAAAGAACAAGGCCCGGAGCTCAGAATCTTCCATCAGCATAACCCCCTCCCAGTGACTCATCTCCATCTTTCAAAGAAGGAAGCAAGACTGAGAAGACCACAGGACAGGATCCATTGACTTGAGTAATGAGTAGCATGTATTCTCCACGGGAGCTAGAAGGCATACAGATTCATCCAGACCAATATTCTGGAATAACAGCAGGTGTAGACTCCCACTTCACTGACCTACACTGCTCCTTGTTTCCCTAGATCTGTTTCTGTTTTCAGATCCAGGAAGGAGCCAGAAGACCCTGAACATACCAGGACATCTCTCACAGGCTTTATGAAGAAAACTCCTCCAAAGTCTCATCAGAAACTTGATGTTGATTAGCACTGAGATTTGGTTTTGATGAATTTTCCATCTAATAAATAAATGTCCCATCTAATGGGACATAGATTTATATTAGACTTGACTACTCTAAGGTTGAAAGCAGCAGCTAATACTCTGACAGAATCAACCATGGGAAGTGTGCTCCAGGAAGGACCAGGAAGTGTGTAGCAAACACAGGTCTGGTTAGGGGTCATCAGCAACAGGAAACAGAGTATCCTTTGTTCAATCACCTTTTGTATACACAAATTGAGAGCAAGAGACTGGGTACATGTAGATAAGTAAATGGAATTGCCAACTCTTTCTTTAAGAGTAGAGTACTCAAACACCTTCACAACCAGACTAGACTTGGTTGATGCCAAGTGGCAAAAAAAATGTAGCAGGTCCCTGAAATGACTGCAGCTCTTAGGAGACAGCTGTAACTCTATTTCAGGACTTGCTGGCAAGGGGGAAGAACAGTGGTAGAAGCCCCTAGCCCAGTGCAAAGTCTCCCTACTAACACATGGTACCAAGTACATATGGTCACCAAGAAAGGAGTAGCTCATATTTGGGAGAATTCTAATGCCCATACCCTGGGCTTCTTTGCTGCATTTATTTGTTTTATTTTGTTTCAGTAAATGCCATGACCAAACAGCAACTTGGTTTATTTCATCTTCCACCCTATGGTCAGGACATCATTGAGTAAAGCCAGGGAAAGCACACAAGCATGAACCTGGAGGCAGAAAATGGAAACTGTAGAAGAAAATTGCACACTGACTTGCTTTTCCTGGCTTGTTCAGATATTTTTCTTATCCAGCCCCAAACCACCAGCCTAGGGATGGCATCACCTACAGTAGGTTGACTCTTCCCATATCAACTAAAAAGTTGTAAAATGCCTCACAAACATGTCACTGGCCCAATCTGATCTGAGAAAAATTTTCAACCGAGGGTCCCACTATGTCTCAGGCTTATGTCAGGTTGGCAAAAATTAACCAGCACTGTTTCTGTGACTTAAGTGTGCCAAGAGAAGAGATATCTTCACTTACATGGAAGGATACCACAACTGGACAGGCTTAAGAGTCCACCATGTGCATACAGAAGCTGGGAAATAGCAAGGTAGGCTGGTTCCCCTAGTGAGGGCTCCAGAAAAAGGCTAAGCATTTTATAACGAACATAATTTAACACTGCTGATTGAGAACAGTAGAGATTTTTCTCACAACCCACAAGATGATACTGAAAAGCCTTCTATCTTCTTCTAGGTATGGCATCCCCCACACCCTACAGCCTAGCCTAAGAATGTGAGGCCTCCTGTTCTAGCATTGGATCTACTACATAGCTGTGACTATCACAGAGGTAACCTCCACCTCACCCCAGGCCATGGAAATTGTTTAAGGAAATTTTTAGGAAAGACAGATCTTTTCAACAGGCCAGTGTCATTCAGCTGATTTCCAGAATTGCAATCAAATTCACCTTATAATGAGCATAGCATTCCCCTCTGGAGCCAGGGGGAGAATCAGGAAACATGTCAGGAGAGAGAGTAAAATACTAGGCTCCTTCATGTATCTGTGGGGTTTTAGGATCAGAAAGGGCTGTCATCTATGCAGTCAGATTCTAAAACAAGGTCTGTCAGCCAGCATGGGTCACAGGGCCACCAAGGGGTGGCTTTCTGAAGAGCTGAGTTCAGAATCGATTAAGCAGCAGGGCTATTTATTGACCATTTTAGATTTCATAGAAAAGAAGAAAAAATAATCCACTATGAAAATGAAATTCTGTCAGTAACCCCAATAGGCTTGCCCACCAACTAACGAGAACAAGGTAAATTTGAGCTCAATTTACTCAGATGGATAATAAAACTTTCAATTATGGCTGCATTATTTGTTGCTATATGGTTGAAAGATTAGGTGACAATATGCAAAAAATAGTTTCTTCATATTATAATATTTAGTAATGTCATTTTATTTTTTATATGTTTCATTAAATTGTTTTGTGGCTTTATTATCTACCCAGATGCACAGCCCAGAAATACAATTATTCAGATTTAGAAGCAATAAAATTTGGCATGCATTTTCTCGTATTCAGAATTCCTGCATGTTAAAAAGAAATTATAGCATTCTTCCCACATTGCACCACTCTGAGGCCCTCACAGACCCATTCATTAACCAAAGGCATTACAGAAAGCACACCATTTAGGTTAAAGGGCCCTTCGGATAACAGATAGGCAGACGCAGAGCTAATATTTCATTGTAGCTCCGCCTTTTGATTATGACAATAGCAGAGGCAACAGAATCATGCTCACTGTAACGTGTAGCCATGATGGATCCATGAAGTGCTGAAATTCTGGATGCAAAGCAGAACACAGGGAAAGCGTGGTGATGGCAAAACTCATCTCTAACTATGGAGGAGCAGGAGTCTCCCTACGGGAGAAAAACTGATGGCTTTCTGGGGACTTGTATGACAGGTGAGCTCCATAAGATGTCAGCGTCCTGAGTACTTCCATGGCACATAGAATGTTAGGCGTGACTGCGGGAGTTCAGGGATA
>NW_021604688.1:6455369-6455948 GCF_004785775.1 Grammomys surdaster | reverse complement strand
TCCATGGCACATAGAATGTTAGGCGTGACTGCGGGAGTTCAGGGATAGTGGCTCTTCTGCTCAGAAATATACCTCCACTGAAAAGTCACACTTTTTTAAATTTCTACTAAATTATAAAGAAACACCTGAGGGTCTCTCATCTGCCATTGGCACTTTAATATATGTTGAACATATAATCATTTAAGATCATAGAAATCAAGTTACAAACATATTTGGGGATGAACACCAAACTATGTTGAGTCAGTTTGGGGGCTTTGTCATTATCGTTGTCATTGTCATTGCTCTTGTGTCTTATTTGAGGTAGCCGATGGTACTAAATGAAAAGATATTAGGTCAAAAAAAACTTAAGAAAATGTCAAACTACAGTCTTACTGCAAAAAAATAGGAATTACAAACTATATGTGTGTGTGTGTATTTGTGTTATATAGATGTTAAACATCTTTAACCTAAAGCTCTAAAAGTCTCCAAACTCTGAAACTTTTTGAACACTGGTATTATACTCCAAGCTAAAACTGTGTATCATACACAAAAATTACTTCATACACACACACACACACACACACACACACACACACACAC
>NW_021604688.1:6431022-6454969 GCF_004785775.1 Grammomys surdaster | reverse complement strand
CCCTAAAAGAATTCACTACTCCTGAAGCGTACCCACATTCAGTTTCCAGCACCCATGTCATGGGGCTCACAATTACCTATAACTCCAGGAGATACAATCTCATTTTCTGGCTTCCATGGTCTGCTTGCATTCACATGAACACAACTACATGCATTCAGACATCTAAGCATATAATTTAAAAAATAAAATTTGAAAGTATGTTATTTACAGACTATGTGTATAAGGTGTTTATGAAACATAAGATTTGTTTAAACTTGGATTCTGCCCCTAATATATTTCAATATGTGTTTGCAAATATGCCAAAAAAAGTCTCCATCCCAAACTCTTCTAGTCTCACACTCTTTATACAGTATATCCAAATGGAGAGACTGATATAAAAGTGTGTGAGAAATTGCTATAAGTCCATTTAAAAGGGACAGACAAAAAATAAAAAGAAAATGGCAGTAACTTTGCAGAAGACTCATATGAACAGTAAACACTTAAGAGTGTATGAGGGAAATGAAAAATGAGCAACCTCTGATATCCATTTATTTGACTGACAGAATTGAGAAAGACAACATCATGAAGCGTTAGGGACCATATAGAGACATGGGAGCACCCAGGGAATAAGAAGTAGTAAGCTTTGGGAAAGAATTTAATGTTATCTTACAAAGTTAAATAGTTGTATATCCTACAACTTCATATTTCCACTTATAGATGTATAGCTCTAGAAAAAAATCCCAAATATATATTAAAGTATGGAAGCACCAGAGTGTTTGCAGTACCATTCTCAGAAACAAGAACCTGGAAATACTCCAAATGAGGACATAAATTCTAGTGCACTCCACAGTAAGGTATTGGGAGACACTCAAAACCAATGAAACTCAACTATACACAATGTGGCTGACTCTTACCAATACAATATGACCGAGATTAGAAGATGAATGAGTTTCTTTTCTAAAAAAAAATACACAATATAGTGTTAGGAATGTGTATATATTGTGAGGCTGTGTTTTAAAGTTTATGATAAAAATCTGACTAGCTCTCCTTGGGCAACCAAGCAATGAACAATGAAAGCTGCAGAGCAGAGGAGGAGACAAGCTATTGGCTGCTCTCTGCAGCTTATGATGTCATAAACATCCATAGAATAGAAAGCAGAGCCCCCCCCTCTCCAGACTGTGATGAGAAGGTACCAAGGAAGGAAGCCCAATCCTAGTGAAACATGGGATAACATCATTCATGCCCCTTTGGGGTGTGTGCATGAGAGAGAAAGAGAGAGAGAGAGAGAGAGAGAGAGAGAGAGAGAGAGAGAGAGAGAGAGAGAGAGAGAGAAATGGTGTTTCATATAAGCATAAGAAACATAATGTGAGTTGCTCTCAGAAAGTCGTGTTATTATTAACATGATAAGACATTTCAAGGCATGCTGTGCCAAAAATCACAATTATCAAAAAGCCTGGGTGGGCTGGAAAGATGTCGAGAAACCACTTACTTCACAAGCATAAGGATCTGAGTGTTCGTCCCCAGCAACACATAAAAGCCAAGCATGGATGTATAAGCCTATAATCCTTACACTGGGAAGACAGAGACAGGAAGATCCCAAGGACTTGTTGGCCAGCCAAGGACTAGTTAAGCTAATCAGAGAGCCTCAGGTTTAGTGCAAGACCCAATCTCAATAAGGTGAAAATTCGAGATGTCTTTGACCTCTAGATAAATGCACATATACACACATATACACTGAAAAAACAAGGGGTGTGTGTGTGTGTGTGTGTGTGTGTGTGTGTGTGTGTGTAGTATATGTATATATGTATAGGCACAGGGGAACTTTATGGAAAGAAAAGGCAATGTGGAATCAGCTTGTGGATCTCACTTGCAGGGTAAAATTTCCCCTTGGAAACAAAGCAATAGAGAGTAAGTAGAGGCTTGAGCAAGAGAGAGAATTTTGAGTGCCTGGTGTTCTTCAATCCCACTGTGTTTCAGATGTACCTGGTAAACACAAAACATCCCTCATATATAAAATGAATTGCCTAAGCCAAAAACAACTGACCCACAGAGAAATAATCATATCTGAAAGCAGAATTTCTGGACCAATGTCTTCCATCGGCAGGAATAACTTTGGATCAGCAATTGTATCCTGATAAACCTTCTTTTTCTCATCTCTAAAATAGGCAGTGTGAGGTAGAAAGAGAAAGAACAGAGATGCTCACACACTATTTGACTGCTTCTCCTGTTTAGATTCTAGGCAGGACAAGGCTAACCTCAACAAAAGGGACTTCACTGCTGTCATCCAAGGATCAGAACACTGATTAGGACATCATTCCTAGCTAGTTGATAACCTATGTCTAGGGAATGGCTAACCAAAAGGTTCTTGTAGTTTAGGGCTAAAGAAAAGCACGTGAGAAGCTTCCCGTTAAAATGACTTCATGAATTCTCACTTTAATAACCTTCTCTACTACCAATAGTTAAAATATTGAAGGGAGGAGATGGGATCTCCTGATAAGCAAAGTGCTTTTCTTGCAGGCAAGAAGATCTGAATTTGATCCCACAGAGCTCAAATTTTTAAAAAGCCAGGAAAGTTGTTGCTACTTATAATCCTAGCACTTGAGGGCAAAGATAGATGGATCCCTGCAGCTTTCTAGCTAGCCTGGATTACTTGACAAGATCTAAGTTATTAGACCCTTTCTAATAAAGCAAGATGGTTGGTGACTGAGGAACAACACCTAAAGTTGATCTCTAGTCTCGTATGCACCTACTCGTGTGTGTGTGTGTGTGTGTGTGTGTGTGTGTGTGTGCTCGCTCTCTCTCTCTCGCTCTCTATCGCTCTCTCTCTCTCTCTCTCTCCTTCTGTCTCTCAAAACTAACAGTAATATCAAATTTCTTTAAACAGGGAAAAGAATAGGAAATTGAGAGGTTAAGTAAATGAATGTCTCTAGACTCTCAGTAGGAAGCTCTATTGTCCTGGAATCCAGTTTGTACTGGATAACAAAGCTCCAAGGAGCTCGTGTGGGATGGAACACTAGCCACCATGGTGTGAAATCAAGTCTGGGACAGAGTTCCATTTGAGCAAAAGGAGCCCATGGAAAAATAATAGCCTGCTGTCTGGAACAAGAAATGTCAGAGGAAATCTGAGAGAAAAGGAAAATATAAGTTAGTATCTATTAACTAAAGCTGTAAAAGCACATAGTTCAGCAACTGTGGCTGAGAACAGGATCCCCAAATATTCCTAGCTAGAAGCCACCTTAACATTCTTATGAAATGAGAAGTTTCCTAGAAAAATATTAATTCCTAAAGTTGACTCAAGAAGAAATAGAAAGCCTGATTGACCTTGTAACTGTTAAAGAGGTGTGATCATTTATCAGCATACCCCTCTCCAACACACAAAATCATCTATAATCAGACTTAAAGATAAATTACTTAACAAATATACAAGGAATGGATAATTTGTGCTTCATTCAAAATATTTGACAGAAAGGGATAAATGAAGAAAACTTATCCTGTTCATTTCATTGATAGTAAAATGTGCCAAGCACCGTAAAAGTAATGAAGTGATAAACCATTCTGTTGAATACAGAGTTGAAAATTCTAGCTAAAATATAAGCAATGGGATGGGGATGTAACTGAATACCTAGATGGCTCTCTTAGTGTTCATGAAATCCTGGTTCAACCCTTAGCACAACATAAACCATGATTGACAGTACATTCCTGTTACCACAGCATTTCAGAAGTGAATGCTGAATCAGAATTCTAAGACTATCTTCAGGTGCATAGTGAGTTCAAAGTCAGCCTGGACTATACAAGATTGTTTTTAAAATATGCAAATCAAACATATTTTAGAAGTCATTTTTAAATGGGATAATTTTAATGAAACTTGTGATTTATATATCTACAAAATGAAGGAGGAAACAGCAACAAGAAAGGAGACTGTAGCTCAATAAGGAAAGGTTCTACTGATCGTTGTAGGCTAGAGTTGAAACACCCACCTGAAAGTTTACCTTCCATAACATGCCATATGATGACCCAGAGCAAAGATAATGGGATGGTGACAGTGGTGGACTTGGCTGAAGAAATAGTTCTTTCCTGCTAGGGAGATAATATGATGTGATCTTGACGTACTCATGCCCTTTTTCCTGGTATAGCAGGTGGGCGGATAGTGGGAAGGGAAGAGTGACTAAATGTGTCAAGGAAATACAGGGATGTGCTCAAAGATAACTAAGAATTACCACATAGCTTTCTCAACATTGAAGAAAGCATTTTTACCCCATGTCTTTGCAAGAAACTGCATCATGATTAAAAAAAAGAATACAATACAAGAATCAAAAAGGAGTATTCAAATATCTTTGCTTTTAGTATACACTTACATACTTAGAAACTACACATATCTATTCACATGCAAAAAAGTGAAGGCATCCTTTGTTTTGTCTGCTTTTTATCATTCTGCATTATATGTCTTGAAACTGGTGTGCCTTTGTCATACATCCATTGGGAATCTGTAGAGTATGTTTTTTTAGGAGAAATAATTTTTCACATGGCTCTAGATTAGACTAATATTCAACTGAGACAGACTCACCAGTGACATCTTGATTTATGCACAAATGATAATCTTTAAAAACTAATAAAGTTGTCCCTCTATACCTACTTAAAGAAATGATAAAATGAAATCAAAAATATAAAATTTGTTTTGTTTTGCTTGTTTGTTTTGAGATATGGTTTTTCTACATATCCCTGGCTGTCCCAAAACTCACTATGTAGAGCAAACTAGCCTTGAACCCACAGAGATCTCCCTTCCTCTGACTCCCAAGTGCTGGGATTGAAGGCAAGTGCCACCACATCAGGCTTCAAAAGAGTAAATTTCTTAAGAACAAAACTTAAGGGTTTAGAGGATTGAGTCGGTGATTAAGTGTACTGGTTTCTTTTGCAGAGGACTCAGATTCAGTTCCCAGCACCCACATAGTGGCTCACAAAAACCTGGATCTCCAGTTACAGGCAATCTAATGATCTCTTCAAGTTCCTACAAACATTAGACATGCACATGGTTCACACACACATGCAGGCAAATATTCAAAAATAAAAATAAATGTTTTAAAATAAATATTTTTTTATTTTTTAAATATGTTTTCATTAATTTATTTTTTCAGTTTACATCTCAGTTGTAGCCCTCCAACTCCTCCTGGTGCTTCCCTCACACAGCCCTGCCCCTTCTCCTCTGAGAAGGTAGACCCCCCCCCTCCAGATATCAACCCACCATGGCACATCAAGTCACTGCAAGACTAGGCACATCCTTTCCCACTGAGGACAGACAAGGTGGCCCAGTTAAGGGGAATAAATTATTTTTCAATCTACTAAGAAACAATAGTTTCAAAACGTTAATGAAAATCATGAAATAAACAAAAGTTGGAAATGTTTGATCACATAAACAATACATATATTGAATACAACTTAATATATAAATCAGTGCAATTACAATCAATTTTGGGTGGCATTTTTTTCAATGAAGCTATACATGATGACCCAAAAATCTACATGAAAGAGTAAAAAGGCCAAAATTGTTTAAAGATAAAACTAAAAAGGAACATGAAGAAACTGTACCGCCTATAACAAATTTTATAATATATGTGTTATTGTTTTAGTATTACAGTGACACTGTGGTACTAGCCCACTGACAACACAGCTGGACACAGGGTCCACAGAGGCAGATTCTGCATGGCACAGATGTAGGAGGGAGATGGGCCTTGAGTGACGTATGCAGGCTATGGCATTACCCACTAGAGAAGGGAAGAAGATTGGTCTCCTTCATTCCACACATGAGCTTCAGATATCTGTGAAACCTAGACTGAAGGAAGTTCCCTAGAAATTGAAAAAGAAGGCAATTTAAAATCAAGACTCATAAAACCATTACAGAACATATCACAGTGACTCATCAAAAAATTAAAACTTGAGATACCATATGATCCAGGACTCCTTTACTGATGTAGAGCCAAAGAAACATAAATTGATGTATCTAAGAGATACTTGCCACATTCATGTTTATAGCAGCACTAGCCACAACAGGCAAGATTTGAAATCAACTCAAATATCTATCAGAGATGAATGGATAAGGGAGATATCACAGCCACCCACAAACACACACACTCAGAATCTTCTCACCCAAAAATCTTCTTCTGTATATATACCTTCTACATAAGAGAGCAACATAGAATGAGCTGATAATTACATCTTGCTAACATAGTGGGGTAGGAAGGACAAAGGTCTTATCCTTAGACGTATGTGCATTCTTCCTGGAGAAGTGCAATCATCCCTAGAGCCAATTATCCAAAGAGATAGCTAACACCTGAAAGGCAGGCCTTGGGCAGGGAAGAGAATATGATTTTTCATGGACCCTCACCTTTCAGACTTTTTCATGACTCATGATGCTTAGGATAAGCTCTAAAGTGACTTAGATAAACAGGTGCCCACCATGAGAGACTAGCTAGGAAAGAGATAAGACAAGCACCATTCTGTGTAACACGGATGTGGTGTGAAGATGGGCCTTGAGTGAAGTATGCAGGCTATGGCATTACCCACTGGAGAAGACAGGAGACGGATCTCCCCCATTTCACACATGGACTCCAGATATCTGTGAAATCAAGTTTAAAGGAAGTTCAACACAGAAAAATACCTAGTGCTAGCTGGCCAGCTGATCCTGACAAATCAAAGAAGTGAACTCTAGATTCAGAAACAAAGCCTTTCTTAATGGAGGGGGATAGAGGAAGAAACCTGACGTCTACCTCTGGTCCCCACATGAACACTTGTATAAGCATACCTGCACACACATGCATCCATACATAAGCACATACATGTACATATAACATATACAAATTTAAAAACACCTTGAAAAAGAACTTAATCCAACAACCATGCTTAGAGATGAGACTTTCAGGAAATGATTAAGATTAAATAGAGTCATCACACTTGTGTAAGATCGAGAGGTGAACATAGAGATGTGTGTGTGTGTGCATGCATGTGTGTGTCCATGCACGTGTGTGTGCAAGTGCATGCAAGCTTTCCACCTCTTGCTGTGTGATGTCCTGAGCCATCTTGAAACTTTATCGGTTGTGAGCCCATCACCAAATGTTGTCCTCAACCTTGGATTAACATCATGAGTCTATGCCTGTCTTTTTTCACTATAAGTTATTCAGCCTCTGGCATTGTGTTATTAGCAACAGAAACGACATTTTAAAAACTCCTTCTCAGTTCTTCAGTCAAGTAGTAGTGGAGTACACCGGACTGTGGACCTGTATGTATATGTGTCTCAGTGTGCACACCTCAGCATAAGAATTAGTAGAACCATTTTCTGTTCTTTAACTCTTATGGTACAACCAGGATTATAAACACATGGCATTACATATCTTCCTATAATTTATTGCTCACAAATTCTCACCAACACTCTTTCCTCTAATAGAGACTTCCATCCCATTACCAACTTTATCAGTCAGTTAGATTTGTCTGTGTGAATAAACTACCCCCAAAATGAGTGATGTGAGACCCTACTCATTATTACAAACTCCTGCACATACCTGTTGGAAATCTGGGCAAGGCTCAACAAGGACATTCTTTTGTAGGAATCCCCAGGTCTCACACATATAAGACACATAGCCTTCAGATGGAATGGAAACTTAGATCTAAGATGGCCTCATTCATGTAGCTGGCAGTTGGTGGCTTCCATCTCTGGTGACAGAATTAGTTGGGCCATGCTAGGATATACCTAGCTCAGGCACATGATATTTATGGTTGGTCAGAGTCCTAAAAACTTCAGAAGAGGGCCTTGAGAGATGGCTCAGGTATTATAATCACTTGATACTCTTCCAGAGGACCAAAGTTTGGTTCCCTAGCACCCTTCTCTGAAAGCTCCCAGCTGTCTGTAATTCCAGCTCCAAGGTATCTGATTTCTTCTGCTGGATTCTGCTGCTAGTTCCACTTACACACACACACACACACACACACACACATTTATACACATAATGTTTTAAAATAAAATATTTTTAAGGAATTGAAGACAATTTCAATGTACAATTTTTTTATTAGGTCTATGAGTCCCGTGTGGTAATAATATACCACTAATCAAAGAAAAGTACATGGACAACCAAGTACATGATTAGAGTGGTGCTGGTACCTAGGTATAAATATGGGGAAAAAAATCATTTCAGCTGTTATTTCAAACAATTTTCCATTCCAGCTTTGAGTAGCCTTGATCTCATTTTATGACACAGTAATAATTTCCTATAGGCACATTATGGCCGCACACTCACATCAGCACAGGCACAGAAGAGGCATTACATAGTCTGAAAGGAAACGGAGAAGCAGTGGATCTGAAGGAGAAGGGAAGTGGGGGTGGACCAGGAGGAAGGGAGGGAGGAGAGACTACAGTTGAGATTTATTGTATGAGTGAAGAATAAGTAAATCAAATAAAATAAAAACACATGCAGATTCATATCACTTTTACATACGCACTCAAACATTAGCAGAAAACCACAGGGAAAGAATCACGTGGAGATATACGTAGAATCAATCATGTGTATAGGCACCAAGTCCACCTTTGAGGCAAGGATTTTCTGTGCACATTCTATTTAATTTTAACTCTCTAAAGTTCTTTGATAAAATGCACAGTAGCATATTTTAGAGAAGGAATCCACTGTTCCCAGCCATCCTTTGGTACAAAGGGTTAAGTGATTAGAGATGACCCGGGCTGCCAGCTGCAGGCTGGTCTCTGTGGTCTGATTTCTCAAGATGATTCAGCTCACTTCCCAGCAGTGATTGCAAGATTTAAATCTAAGTCTGGAGAGAGAAAAATGCAATCCTTAGTATGGTGTTAGTTAGAGCACAGCTAGAAACAGCATAAGCAATGAAGAGACAGACTCCACAGAATTGTTTAACCATTTGACTAGATGGGAAACATGAAGAAGCATTTCTAGGCAGCTTCAGATAACGGCCCTTCACAGGTCTCCTGGCAAGTTCCTTAGGAATATAAAATGGATGTAAATTCTGAAAAAAAAATGGGCTTTTTAAAAAATGAAGCTCTCTTTACTTTCTAAAGAGGCTCTCACATCACTATGCATATATTATCCACAATTTATAATTAATAACTATTTACATTCATAAATGTTTTAAGTAATAATATTATTGAAAAGCAAGTGCTAAAAAATAAGCTAATGTGCATTTCTTTTTCTCCTGAGTTCCTAGTGGCTTTAGAAAAAGAATAAGACCACAACTTCTTTCCCCTCCTACGGGGGCAAAATTTCTAGAAAATTTACAGCTGAACAGACAACTGAAATTCAAATAAGGACTATCCTTTGAAACTTACTCCCATCTTCCTGTAAAGTATCAGCCCAGACAGGTCTGCACCATTGACTAAGCCACCTGTCAGAGTTGACACCTTTCCTTGTTTAATACCTAATTCTTCCCTGATGCTACTCAAAGACACAGCCCACCTGTTCTGCTGCCCAACTTTGTTAGCTGCTGATTCACAAGCATGCCTGGAAATACAGTGGGAAACTATGAAAGCTCAGAACAGGTGGAACATGGCTACATTGGTTTCCATAACTTGACTGTGACTGACAAAGTCTTGAAGTGCACATCACTTCACCAATCAGTTGTTGTAAGAGCCTGAGGAAACCTGCAGAGCAGCTCAGGACTGCAAACTCTAGTGTATGAAGGTGCATCCAAAATCCAGGTGCTTCAGAGCCTGGAGACAAGGGATCCCTTAGACCAACCAAATCAACCAGCTTTGCTTTCAAGTGATGAGAGAGATACTGCCTCAATGTATAAGGAAAGGAGAAAAGGCAGCCAAAGAAGATATCTACACCAACCTCTGTTTTCTACACAGTCGAACACATGGGATCACGTGCAAGAACATGCAAGAACATGCAAATGGGAGCACATGCAAGAACATGCATACACACACACACAACGCATGCATGCACATGTACACACACCTACATGCACAGGGATCTCCGTGCATGAAATAACAGAAGTGAAAGTCAACTTTCACCTTCCTTAGACATTTGATCTGACGCCAGGGAATCTTGATTCTAAAAGTAGTTTCCTGAGTAGGGTCCTCATCTGTCCCTTCCAGTGCTAGACTCTAAGGCCATGGCTACTCTTTGTTTCTCAGCTGGAGAAAGCAACCCCATTGAAACACAGTAAAGTATTTAAGAATGCAGCAACTTCCCAAATTAAACTTTGTCCTGGTTTAAACTTGTCCCTCAGGAGAGCCAGGTCTAAGTTCTGCCTTATTTATGACTGATTTTTACAGGGACAGGCCCTGCAGCCACAAATCTCATAACTGATGTGTCCCAACACTGCCAGCTTCCTCTTCAGTGGGAACAGATGCCCATGGTGTGACGCCCTAGCATTCACACATTTAGACACTTGTATTCAATATTTAACTATTAGCATTTTTTTCCTTTGAAGCAAAGTATTCAGTGTCAGAGATTTCCTGACTCCATAGGTTCAAGGTGTCACCTCTCCTTCCCTTGGCTGAGGATGACAGGGAAGTTGTCAGGGAGCTGCCCAGGGAGAGTCCAGAGAGTCCACTCCCATCACTCTACTACCCTGACAGGGCTGTTGCTCCCAATGGGCACATGCCTATCTTTAGTATATCATAGAATTGCTTCATTGTCCTAGCTTTCCCTTTAGTGGACTCTTCCTCCCCTCCCCCAGGGGAATTCCTTGAGGGCAGAAGTCAGGTCTTGGGTTGTCTTTCAGGTTTTTATAGGGGAAAATGAATGAATTTGTTTCAGGTGTAAATGTAGGTACTTGTATCACCTACTGATGCTCTCTTATCAAATCTGATCAGCTTATAAGGTGGTCAGGATTTGAGAGAAAGAACACTAGGAAACAGACAAGAAGACATGTCTTGAGAGAAATCCAAGTGGCCACAGGCAGGCTGAACTGACAAGGGCTTAGGAAAGGTAGGATTCCCACCCCGACCACTAATGCCTGAAGAAGCACTAATAGCAATAGTAGTATTGATTGCTTGCTTGACTGCCTCTGGTGCTCAGGGTACTATACCAAGCACTCAGTGAGTGTGATCTTATTTAACCCAGCCAATAAAATCACAAGTAGGCTATGTTCACACCAGTTCCTCAGGTATGAACTCTGAAGCTCGAGGCAGACAAGAAACTGCCTGTTGGCATGTATCATGCAGGTGAAAGAGTCAGGCTCAAATCCAGGTCATCTATTCTATAGCCTTCCTCCTCACTGCCTATAAAATTGTAGGCCCATTGGGTGGGGAAACACACATTTACATATAATCACACTGCATAACTCAAATCATTTTTGTCTATAGGAAGACATCAAGAAAGAACTTATAAGATAAATAAAGATCTTAACAGATTAATCCACACATTCCAGCCTCAAGTCAATCCTGCCTCTGAATGAGAGTGTCCTTTGGAGGGAGATGTAGGTGGCAGACTTCCAGAGAGACTGATAGTATGGAACACAAATTGATAGAAGAGAGCAAGAAGAAGTGGAGGTTCCCAAGGAAGAAAAGAAAATCATGAAGGGAGTCCCCAGAACTACACACTCTATCTTCACAAAGCCCCTCTGCCACTCACTGCTACTCTGCCACTTAGGAGGTTCATGACTTTGCTACTCACAGTCACGAAGCTTGCTCTGCTCCCAGACCTTACCACCCCACACAGCCTCTCACCAACATTAGATCATGCCTTTTCTTTCCTCCAACACATTCAGGGATTTCCACCGCCTTCTGATTAAAGACTAAAATCCTCAGCTCAATTTAAGGACTTTCACACTCAGCCACCATCCAGACAAACAGATCTGTCCTCAGATACTGGCTCAGACATCCCAGGCTTGTGATGAACTCCCAAAATATGACTCACCACATCCCAAATGAGCTTGGTCCTCCAGCTTCCCCTGTCTCACTCTTCCCGTCTGCCGGGAACACAAGTCTCTTCTTAGGTTGCCAACAGCATTTGCTGAACACTTTTTAGGTATCAGGCACAATCCTGGCTTGGAAGATCAGCCTTCTCCTTCAACACTTGGTCCAAATGCCACCTTCTGCAGGAGATGAGAGTTGGTCTCTGAGGAGAAGCAATTCATCTGAGAGCAAAGTGTATTCGGGGGTTTGTATTTGGACTTGAGCTAAAGGCTTATGCCTAGCTTCCCTGGTATGGTCCGCTCCTTGGTACAGACAGTATGAGACTTATGGTCATGGTGAGGTTCAATCCAGGCAGTTCTACCATTTTCCATTCTCATTTTCCTTTGGCATATAAGTTATGACAATATACACCATCTCCACAGTCATCAAAATACCAAAGAATGAATTCTTTCAAGCATCTAATCGTTACAAAGACAAAATAAAAATTGCCCAGTCTCCTGGATAATTTTGATTTATCTAACATTTTTCTGCTGCACACCTATGCAATTAAATAAGGTGTGTAAATCCATAACACTTTGTGCTGTCAGAGAAGGGCTATACAAACCATAATCTTTATAAAGAAATGTTGAAAATATACTGTTTATTACTTCTTGTACTCAGATTCTAACCTGTAATATTAAAAAAATAAAACCATGAGCCTACCAGATGACACTAAGAGTAAAGGCATTTGTCACTGAGCCTGACAACCTAAATTCAATCACTAAAGCCCATACAATAGAAGGAGAGAATTAAGCGCATCAAGTTGTACTCTGAGGTCCATAGATGTAAATTTTAAATGTAAAAATTAAAAGATTCAAAATAAAAATAGTCTCAGAATCAAGGCCTGGTCTTTCGTGAACTGGTTAAAAACCCTGTGCTAAATGCTTGCTGAGTAGAGTCTGCACATTTGACTACAAATTTAATGAACACCTTTTTTTCCTCCATGTATTTCTATTCTGGTCTAGAAAACAAGACTTACTTGGATTAGAGGGTTCATACTAAAGTAAACAATTCATAAGCGAAGGACAGGTAATATCAAGTATTTATATGAAACCTGAGAATCCAAATTGAGAAACAGTTGGAGAACAAGTTGGAAATCACCAGGAAAAAAGCATTTGTTTCATCTTACTTTCTCAATAGGGCATAATCTTCAAGTCTCAGAAAAGCTGTGTTAAACCACCTTTGGGTAACAAGTCTAGAGGGTTTTGTGAATGGAAGAGACCTAACAGGTACACAATGTGTCAAATCCTTTAGGCCTTCTGTTTCACTCATTCACTCAATGAAGCAACGGATTGTTTGTAATGTGCCAATCACCTCGCCTTGATTAACAGCAACATAGTGGGGTACAAGTGGGACACGGTCTTTATGACCAAATATCATTTGGCATGCGCCATGTAATAGGGCAACTTTTCCACTAAACCTTGTGGGTACAGGTTGGTAGTCTGCTGAGCTGACCAGGCACAGAATGGGATGGGGATGCAGAGGCAGAGAGATGGTAGGAACAAGCCTTCCTAAAAACAAATACCAATTATCATTTCAGATAGGAAGAGGAGTGCATGGCAGACAGAGGGGGGAGGGAAAGGCCTTGCAGAGTTCAGCATCAGAATCAGCCCTGCCTCCACACCCTCAGGCTCAATCTTGGCATTGTTGCCACCAACAACAGAGCCAAAACTGGAGGAAAAAACAATGAAATGAGCCTGCCATCAATGAGGAAGCATCACGCAATGCCAGCTTTTGATTTGGAAAGTGTTCATGAGGCTTTCTTGGCTGGGATATTTAAGACAAAAATAGAAATATTCTCATCAATGATTTATAAGATTTCTTTAGAGAGATGGGGCAGAACCCAGTATAACAAAGAGCAAAACAACACACCCCTGCTTATCACTGTGCTGGAGAGCATGGGTCAGGCAAGACAGAGTCATGTGAGGATGCTCTTTGTTCCTAGCCCAGAAATTAGAGTTGAGATAAGCTACCAATTTAGCCAGTCTGAACTTTTTAAAACCTGGTCCATTTTTGGACTCTTCCAGCTGTAATTTTCTTCTTCCCAGGGGTCAAAACCTCCAGACAAATCATCAGAAAGCTATACATGTATTTCAGAGATTAATGATAATAATAAGGTAGCTTCCAAACAGATAGGAGTATCATCCCAAACAGAGACTACCATCCTCTTCTGCACTCAGCCTTTGTAGGAGGTGGATGAGAACCGAGGAAAGGAATCAGAACAGGTTTAAAAACGGAGTGGATGATTGCCTCCCCAAAGTAGGGTGAGGTCATTTCACAGTTTCGCGACAAGCTTATTATAAACCCACTCTTGGATTTGGTTTGCTTTCAATTATGCATGAATTGCCTCTATCTCTTGGACTCCATGGGACGCATATGGGATGGGAGTGGAAAATGCACCTCAGCCTCAGTCCCTGATAGCTAGCTAGCTCCATGCCTACTCCATTCTGCATGCAGCTCCTCTGCCAACCTTCTTAAGCCTAAGCCATCAATTGGGTCATTACCATATTGGGGACAACCTTCAACACTCCAATACTAACTTATATAATCAAGATCCCACTGGCTCTGACATCCAGGCATTCTTCAGTCATTTAATTAGTCAGTATTGCCTGAGCACACCAGTGTCAGGTACTAGGTGTTCAGACTTGAGCAAGAAAGGAAACAGAAAACTACCCTTCAAGAAGCTTGGGGTCTACTGGGGTAGAGAAAGGAATTAGCACCAAATAATTAGCAAGTACAATTATGTAAATGGATGGTAAGGGCTTTTTTTTTTTTTCAGAGAACCCAAAGGCTACATATTTGCTGCCTGTGAGGTCAGACAAGAGACACCTCCTTGCAGCCTTGACATCAGCAGAGAGGTGACCACTGAATGTCAGTTAAGTAACAAAGTAGTAGGAGTGGGTTTCTGGAAGATACGTGGGATATTCACAAACCAATGGGAGCAGAGAAAATGAGCAATATAAAGCATAAAACACATGCCTTATCCAGAACAAAGAGAAGAAAACAGGAGATGAGGAAGGGTCCCAAAAGGAAGGCAAATGGGACCCATATGGTCATAAGACATACAAGTGGATGAAAGTGAGCTCTGTCTGGGAGACAACAAGGACAGTCTGAAAGCTGTTGAAGATAGATCTGGAAGGCCATACTGTTTTAGAAATTCCATTTTGTTCCCAGAACCAAGTGTATGTGGGTCAGATACAGTAGGGCCAAGAGTAAAGAAACCATTCAGCAGACAGGCAAGCCAGTAAAGCAGAGTTAGAGTTGGTGGGAGAAAGATAAAGTTCAGATGGAGCTTGCAGGTCTCAGTAAGATTGACCTCTAAAATGAGAAAAAGGATGTTGCCAGGAAAGTCCTTGTCCTGGCTTAGATGATAGGACCACTCCTCAAAACAAGGAGTTTGCAAATTGGAGAGGTGACTCAGTGGATAAAATACTTCCCATGCAAGTGTAAGGAGCTGAGTTCTGATGCCCAGAAACAATACAAATGTTGTGTGGATGTGGTGCCACCTATTATCCCAGCACTCAGGAGGCACAGACTCTATTCTCAGAGCAAACTGGCTATCTGGATTACCTGGAATTGCTAAGTTCCAGATTCATTAAGAGCCCTGCCACTTTAGACTTCCACAGATACATACATACATGCATACATACATATGTACATACATACATACATACGTACGTATGTACACTCACACACATATGTTCATGCATGTCCATACATATATGAAAACTCATACATATATGCATGTATCGCTCTCTCACATATGCACATACACACACACGGGGGGGGGGGCACAAATAATAGTAGAAGAAAGGCTTTCTTTCATAGATGAGCCTGAGTTTCTTCTCATGGAGAATTCTAGAAGTTGTGAGAAAGAAGAAACAAGACATGCTCATTGAAACCGTCAGGGTGTAGAGAATTACCCCCTTGTGATAGCAGATAAAGCCTAAAATGAAGAAAAGCTCAAGGGCAGAACCAGGGTAGCCCCAATATTTAAGAACTGTGGGAAGAAAGGATTTTCCAATGAAGACATTGTGAGAAGTGACAGGTGGACAAAGTGAACTATTTTCTTGGAAGAGGAGACTCTTTTGAAGAGAAAATAGCCAACAGCACTCATAGGAGGAGTACAGATGGCTACTAGGGCTACAAGAAGAAGCCACTGGTGAGTTTCGTAAGAATAACTCTGGTGAAGTAGATGGAACATGGGGGAAACAGCTCTAATAGTATTAGAAACAAAAGGGACCAAAATACAGAGAGCAAGCAAAGGCAGCTGCCTCTTTACAACCCTATGGCAAAGCAAAGGAGTGAGACAAGGGGTTGTCTCTAGGGGAAGAAATTCAGATTTCTTGAAACAGGTGGCTGCCATATGAGGAGATGAGCTCCCTTCTGCCAAGGTAACTAAGCATACTGGAGAACCTTCTGGACTGCGGACAACAGATTTCTCCAGTGAGTGCAGGAGTAAAGGAGAGAATGATGAGGTCATTCCAAACCTAGGACTCTGTACCTCTATGGAAAATGAAATCAGTCAAACAGTTACTTCTACTCTGTCATTTAGAACTGAGTGTCAAACTCCAGGATCAGCAGAGCAGGATTAGAGAGAGGGGTTTGTTGTGCCTTTGAGATGCAAGACAAATAGCATGTATTCCTTTCCTAAAAGGGTTTTTGAAGCAGAATCTAAATGACTAGAGTTGGAGGAAGGAATGCTGAAAGAAAGAAGGCCACTGGGCCACTTCCTTTCTTCCTCTTGAATTGACCAAGCCAGGTCCTGGAAGGAAGGACCCAGGGAAGAAAAAGCAGGCTGGAAACAGGTTTTGTAATCATGGAACCAGGCCTCTCCCTTCTTCCTCCTTGCTTCACCCAGAGAACAAAGCATTGCTCCCTTGGGCTCCAGACTTACAGGAACGACTGGCACTAGCTGAGCCCCCCTCCTGCATGGTCCTGTACAACTTCTAAACAGCCTTCCTGAAAGCAGCATCGCCCCTGCCAGTCAGGATCAGCTCTGGCTGAGGACACAGAGAATGATGGAGAGGAAAAGAGACAGACAGACTGGTAAGCAAAGGAGTACACTAGAGTAGGAGGATTGAGTGATTGGTTGGTTGATTGATTGATTGGTTGATTGATATATCTGACCCTGAGAAAAATCACTTCATATCTCTGGCTGCTAATTGCCAAAAGAATAAAATGAGAAAAGAAGGTTAGAAGATGCTTAGCGTACCTTTCAGCTTGGAAATCCTAATTCTCAAATTGTTTATCTGTATATAGAGAGCACCCCCAGAGGCCAAAAGCTTTAGCAACACAAACAAAATACAGTAAGTCCCAATGAAGATGTATGTAGAAACATATACACATGCATCCCTGCTGATCATGGACAAGCAACTTGTAATCACAAAGGAGCACACAACTCTAAGTGCCATAGTATACACACATATAGCCTGCCAGCCACATCCATACTCAGTCTCCTCTTGTGGATGACTAGGAGATGATCATTACAAGTAACCTAAACACTTAACAAATAAATTGCTTTAAGACATCAAGCTTTCATCATTAAGGATGATCAAGATGACCAAAATTGGCTATACTAGCTACCTTGAAAAGTTTTTTAATGTATATTTTTAAGCAGACTGACAACTCTGATATACCATAGGGCTCTCCAAGACACTAGTTTTCAAGTCCCCTAATACTCTGTTCTATGTCCCCAGCTGGAGCTGCACCCACACAACACTATAGGACCATTCTCCAGTGTCTTCTACATTGGGGAAAGACATTCAGAAACTGTCCTGATCTAAATAAAAGAAAAGAAAGGTCAATAAGGAGCTATACACTAGGCAGCCTTATCTTTCTATCTAAGAATGAACCATGAAGAGTTATGCATAGGCAGTATGGGAGAAGAAAGGGGCTGATTCCAAAAGAAGCATGAGCTCTCCCTCCTGTGGGGTAGCTGTGAGCAGCCTTGGTTTCATCAAGGTGCCAAAGAATAGTGAGCTTAGGCAGAAAGCTACAGTTAAGCACTAACCCCTAGCATCTCTCCATCCATCCTCTCTGCCTAGGTGGGAGGAAATTTCTGAGACTATCTGGTTCCCTTTTTGAGTAGAAAAAACAGAAGACAGAGTCGTCTCAAGGACACCTAGAAGATAGGCTAAGGGCCACTCTGCAGAGACTGTAGGTAGATGTCATAGCCACTTAGACCCAGAGGTCACCTGTGTGTGGTGGCTACCTAGTACCCAAGAACTATAGGCTAGAATGGAAATCATGGAGAAAGTGATTGTCACCTCTCATAGAGCCCATCATGGCTTCAGGATAGCCCACAATCCCTACCCACACATGAAAAAAAAAGCTTCCTGTACTGCAGAGGCCAGTTAGGCTGTGGGCATGGAACCTCTTTAGGTAGAGTTTGTTCACAGCAAATCAGATGACAGCAAAAGAGGGTGAGTGTTAGATACTTTTCCATATGTTGTGGCAAAATACCTGGCAAGAAGCAACTTACTTAAGGGAAAGAGGGGGGTTGTTGTTTAGTTTTCATTTTTTTTGTGTGTGTGCCTCTGGTATTTCCATTATAGGTAGGAAGACAAGGTGGAAGTCTTACACACACACATACACACACACACACACACACACATGAGCGCACACGTGCACATGTGTTATGGCTGTAGCATCGGGAGCATAGAGTTGCTTGCTCGTGTCTGGACAGAACAGGAAGTACACTAGCTGGAAAGCAGATGGCCCTCCCTACCAACTCACAACTTAGGCCTACCTCTCAAAGGTTCCACAACCTCTCAGAACAGTGCCACCAGCTGGAGATCAAGTGTTCAAACATGTAAGCCTGCATGAGCACACAAGCATTTTATACTGAAACCTTAACAGTTGCCCTAAAGCAGCAAATGTGAAGTCTTTTGCCTGGGCATAAGTGAAGGGAGAGGAGAATAAATCTGGAAGGAATGAAGATCAGTGTGTGACTACCATTCTCCCAGGCATTTATCCTGGTAGCTGTTCCTATTAGGGAATCCTTTCCCAGCCCCTTCCTGAAGAGACTTGATCCAGCTCTAAAGGCCAAGAGCCAACTAGTGGGCTATTTATATATAACCTAAAAGCAGAAAAAGAGGAGTTGGGGGCAAGAGGGTGGGCACTGTCTCTGGCTCCTTGAGATAACAGGCCCTCTACCTGTCTCATGCTACTCTAGTGACACAGAAGACAGAAAGTCCCAACAATTCCTTGGCAGTTTTCCTTCATGCCAGCCTTGAACTTAACCTGCAAAATATTATGGACCAGAGAAGGCCTCGGGCTGCCCCCAAACTACTTTCCAGCAAAGCTGCTTGTTTAGAAGCCTTTGCAAAGCAAAGAATTGCAAAGGGCTGTGGGTGGTAATGAGCTCCTGAGTCAGAAGGGAGACTTCTCAGATCATTGCTGGGGGGACTGGCCTGAAGCTGGACATAAGGTAGACTCTCCAAAAATGACCCAGAGTCTCTGCTTCTCCCTACACAGGGATTGCCAGTGGAACAGGAGCCTGGAATACTTTCCCTACACAGAGCTCTTCAGACTCTCACTCTGCTGCCAGCCCCTGGCTTTCCCTGACCTGGCAGTCAGGAAACTCTACCTATTACAACCCTAATAGGAACATCATCACCGCTGTGGTCTGAACTGTTTGAGTGCACCACAACCACCGCAACCACAACCACACCACTATACAATCAGCATTCCCACCAGGGAGCCTCAGAATCCACTCCTTTTTGCCTCCGGGCAATTAGTTATTAGATATGGGGTGGTATAAAAACAAGTGCCCTCAGATTCTGCAATCTCCCAATGATGGGGCAAGACCCATATGTTTTTCTACATCCTAGAAATCTTTTATTATTACCATCATCACATAGACATGGTCCACTGGTTGACCACACAGATGACTGACGTTCCCATCAGAGGCAGTGAGTGTTGGGCTCCAGGGATGCTCACACAAATGCAAGCAGGCAACGTTAAGAAGGAGGAGTTGTAAGTAGTGATAGTGATGTATCTGAATGCAGAGATGCTTCAGGAATCAAATGGCAGGACAGCTATCACTTCAGTGGTAGAGACAGACTTCCTGGAGCTGGAGGGAGGCTGGAGCAAAACCACTAAAGTGGAGAACTTGTTACTATGAGAGAAGGTTACCCAGCAAAGGTTTAAATACGTGAGTTTTGAATATAGTCTGTCACTTCTTGTTTCTGTAGCCTTTAAAGGGCAACAAACCTTTCTACTCTGCAACATTCCTGTGTGCAAGTTACCACTGCCTTCAATGGAAGGATATAGGAAAGAAGAATATAGCCTATAAAAGGCTGGTATACTTCAGGAAAACAAAGATACTGAGGCTAAAAGGATGGTATTGGGTATAGAGGAGCGGGGACTAAATGAAAAAGGCTGGGAATAGCCCAAAAGCACAGGGCTCCGGGCTAGATAAGACTGTGGCTGGAGGTAGTGTCCTCAGTGGCCCTGTCTCTAAGGAAGCTGCAAGCACAGTGGTGGTGCACTGCCAAACAGGCTGTCAGTTTGGCCCTGTCAGAGACTTTCTTCCCATTGGCTTTGACTCTGACAGGAAAATCAGCAGGCCAGCGGTACAAGCCAGGCAGCGCAACAGACAAGGCCCTGGGGACAGTTTAAGTGGACAATAATTGCAGGTTATTATATACCGTGCTGTGGCCAAAAGCCAGGCGGCTGTTAAGTGTGATTGGAAGAACTGATGGGGAAGAAGAGGAAGAATGTACCAGCTGGGTTGGTCTCTGCGCTCTCGGGGCTGCTCTAGGATCAGGAGCAGGACAGGTCAAGGGACACGTCTGTGACAGGGGACAGGTTGGTGACTGAGGAATGTGTTTACTGCACAGTACCTAGGAAGCAGTTTCTTGTCTTCCTTCCTCATCTCACAAGCCATCAGATTAAGGATGAAGGACACAAAACCAGTAACTGAGGTCCAAGGAGGAAACAGTGACCTAGAGCCCACAGGGAGGTTTTTCAGGGCTCAGGCCTTCCTTTGTTGTTTTCAGTGAGACAAAGAGGTTACTGTTCCTGAGAGGGTATGACCTGAATGGGCAGGTGGGAAAGAGAGCAGGGACTCTCTGAGGACTGGGAGTAGTCATATAGTTTCAAGGGGTAAGAGCCTAGCACCCTGGCCAGGTCATCCCAGTTAATGGCGACAGGGATTATGATGGACTATCTCTCAGAGCCTTATCTTTTCCTTAGATCCCGTTCTAAAACAGAAAAATTGTATATGCCCATTTAGAGATCAGTGTTCATGTATTTGTCACAGACACAGAATCAACTTCCTTACTCATTCATGACAGTCAGTGTGCTCCACTGCACATGGCATTGCTGCTTCAGGGGCCTATAGGCCCCATCCTAGACCTGCTATTGAGAAAAGTGAGCCTAGCTCTACCCCTTACCACAAGATTGGGGGAATTCAGGGATTGATCCCCAATACCTGGGATTTCCTTAGTTCTTGTAAGAAAAAAATGTCATAGGACCAAGTAAGCCCCAAGAACAGACACGCTCCTTAGAGAATGTGTGGATGACCCTTCTCTCAGCTCCTCCAAGCCTTAACCCAGAAGCACAAAGACTGGGTGTCTTTTCATGGAGATTCCAAGACAAGATCGTGCCACTTGTTAATTCACAGTGGTATTGATAAAAGCCAATAAGGGAATCTAATCAGGTCAGTGGGGACCAGACCCTCGTTCTCCAAAGACTGACTTTCAGGAAAGCCTTATAAAAGGTTCAGAGCCACCATTCAGGATGAACTCACTCTAGCCAGAAATCCCAAGCTACAGTTTGGATTCAATCTGGATCAGTAGTCCTGATTTGGGACACAGGAGAGCAGCCACCTGGCTCAGGAGGGATCAATTACACTGTGACTCAGTGAGAAGGCACAGGGCCAGCAAGTGAATTAATTATACAGCCTGCCCACCCTCCAGAGTGAGGAAGGGAAATTGGCCTGGGCGAAAGTCTCCCTAGACCATGCATGCAGGTGTCAGGTAGGGGACCTCTAAGAGATGGGGTTGCTGATTGTATACACTGGGGTAAGTCCTTCTCTGGTCTGAATGGAGGTATGAATCTCTAAGCTATGGTGGTATAAACCTCAGGGATGAGAACTTTTCCTGGTGCCCTCCTTTGCATCACCCTCATAGCTTACTAGAGACTCCTTCCACTAGCTTCTGGTGGAAGCAGGAACACCGGGCCCTCACTAATTATCCTTATCAATTACCCAACACCACTGAGAAGACTGCTCCAAAGAGGCCCAGACCACCTTTTCTTACAAACTCCCTTGCCCTTGTATCGGTTCCCAATGGGTGCTGTGCACAAGCTCATGTCCGGAAGAGAGAGGCTTGATTTGGCTGTAAGCATAGATAACATGCACTATGTGCCTACTCTGTGACCAGCACTGAAACATTGTTCCTCTAATGTTTCCACAACCAAGGGAAGCACCCTTCCTTTGGTTTTATGAGGAAACTGAGGCTCTGAGAATATCATTTGCACAGCTGTCTGGACCCTCACCCTTCTCTCTCTCTCTCTCTCTCTCTCTCTCTCTCTCTCTCTCTCTCTCTCTCTCTCTGGGGGGGGAGGGTTTATGGGAAGCACAAGTCATAGTCAGATGTCTTCCTCAATAATAGTATTTCGTGCGTGCGTGCGTGCGTGCGTGCGTGTGCGTGTGCGTGTGTGTGTGTGTGTGTGTGTATACTCATACATTGGTATCTACCTAGACCACTAGACCAAAAGAGGGCACTTAATCCCCTGGAACTAAAGTTAAGGAAATTGTGAACCTCCTAACACGGGTGCTGGCAAATGAACTCCCATTCTCTGAAAGACCAGCAAGCATTCTTATCAACTGATCCAACTCTTTTAAGCTCTAGTACACTAATGTTTTTATTTTTATTTTTATCTTTATTTTTATTTTTGAGTCATTAAACCTGGAGACCACTAACTAACCTAGAAATGACTTCTCAATAAATCCAAGAATACACCTTTCTCCACCTCCCAAGGCTAGAATGAGAGGCATGCCCTCCTACACCAGGATTTTGATATCAGAACTGGAGAGCAGAACTCAGGCTCCCATGTATGTACTCCAAATGTCTACCTACTGCACTATGCCCCCAACCCAAGCTGTCTCTCTTCCTAAGTACATAACAGGAACCTGTCCATGTGTATATTCAGCACAGAAACACATGCCTCATATACAGATTTTTAAGCAGTAAATGTTCAGCTGTGTTTGGAGAGTATATTTCTTTCAAACATACTCTCTGAGACAAACATATTATTGTGTGCATTGGACAAGGGACCAGAATTTGTACACTCAACTCTGCATGGACAATTTAAAGGATGTGAAACTTGTTAAAAGAAGGCTGCAAACAGGCAAGTGTTGAGGGGAATGCAGTGTCCTTAAAACTGAAGGGCTCTCTTTGAAGTATTCCTTATAGCAGCAGGACCCTATCCTTTGACAGTGGAAATGACCCAGAAGGGATGAACCCCATAGGGAGACCCAGCCCTTCTGCCCATGTGTTGGGAGAGAGGTGTTTTCTCTTTTGCATTTGTCCTTCCCAAACTCCTGATACCTTCTTCAATCTTGTGCCATTGTGTATGCTTTTCTATATTGTCCCTGGACAATAAACTCCTGATCATAGTGTCCAAATCCCGACAGCCTTGCTGCACAGCTTACATGCCCAACCCCACATGTATACACACAACTTGGAGCACAACTTGGAGCCTTTGTCTGTGCCCCCAGGCCCATGATTGCCCATGCATGTATTATCCTCATCTTCAACTTTTGCTGCCGCTCCCAGACCATATGACTGTAGGCCATTTGACAAGCTGTACCAAGGGTGTTCATCCTGTAACTGGTAAGACACATGCAGCTGAAAATAGTTATAATGTAGTCTAACATAAAATCATAAACTTACTTTTAAAAGAATTGTGTGATTATTGTTGGGATTTTTTTTTTAACTTCACTGCATGATTCTTGAGTGTGAACTTTGTAGATAGCAATGCTGTGCTGTGCTGTGCTGTGCTGTGCTGTGCTGTGCTGTGCTGTGCTGTGCTGTGCTGTGCTGT
>NW_021604688.1:6424411-6431012 GCF_004785775.1 Grammomys surdaster | reverse complement strand
GTGCTGTGCTGTGCTGTGCTGTGCTGTGCTGTGCTGTGCTGTGCTGTCAGAACACTGGACATGTCTGCAGCAGTACAAGTTTCAGCATGCTTGTCCAAGAGAATTCTACCAAAGTGAGCAAGTCTGAGGGCCCACATAACCATACTTAGAAACCTGGCCTGGTGAAGGCTCACTTTCCTAAGCCCCACCCAGTGTCCTCCTAGTCTCACCAGCTCTCATTCCCTATCTGCCTAGCCTGTCAGTGTTGAATCTCTTAACTCCTATACTAGATGAAGGACCATGCACTGCAGTAGCCTTGCAGCCATGGAAAAAGTTAGGATGAGAAAGCCCAGGTAGGACTTGCTGATTCAAGAGTATTAGAGAAACCATGAGTCATGCTACAGTGACATGTACCCACAGCATTTTGTGTGATAAATGCAACCTACTCTTCCAGCTTCCAAGTGAGCTAGTGTCTGCAAACCTCAGGGCTCATGTACAATAAATTAACATAATTAAAAACTAATTAGTAAAACATCACAATTAAAAAGACTTACTTCTGTAACACCTCTCAGGTATGAAGACGGGTCCAGAGTGCTAGCAGCAGGTACACAAGACCAGACCGCAGAAAACGGAAGCTGTGATCCAGCTTTGTGCTTCCTAGATATTTCTATCCCCAAGTAAGGAAATCAGAGTGCAATGTGTAAGCACATGACTGGGCACCTAGTTCTAGGACTCAACCCTGTGGTCCTGCAGGTGTTGGGAAGGGCTCAAGCATTCCCTCAGCCCCCAGTGGCCTGTTAGTGATGCTCCAATAATATTGGCTATCCAGACATTGATCTGAACACTTTACCTGCACTTACTCATTTACTCTTCACAACGACTCCACGAGGCAAGCTCTATTTCTCTGCTGATTTTACAAATGTGGAAACTGAGCCACAGAGACACTAAATAACCTGCCCAAAGTCATACAGCTAATAAGTGGGAGATGCAGGACTTGATGCTGGAAGGTGAAGACATCTGCTTCTGTGGTTCTGGGCACAGTCCTCCTTCAAGAGATAGTCATACTCTGGGGAAGAGAACCAGCTAGTTCCTAGCTCATTGGTGTCCTACAATGGAGACCATCAAGTCTACATTCCTTCTCCTGCGTCCTGTTTATACTTCAATCCCTACTTCCTCATTTTAATAATAAATTTTTACATGAAAACCATAGACGTATCACTGTCTCTAGGATAGGAGAGGAGGAAGGAAAGGGGGCTGGATAAAGGATTCTTGCTTCCATTTTACAGACAGGAAAGCTGAAGTCCAAGAAAATAACCTGCTACATCTGACTCTGTGGGCACACTATGCGTGATGTCCCAACCTAGACTTGAAATCCTTTTGTTCTCATGCTGTTCTTTCACTAGCAGCCTGTCATCAACAACACTGAGGGGTTGGTGTAAAAGCCTATAACAGGAGTTGACCAAAGACTGGAGGCTAGAGAGCCTCAGCCCCAACTGGACCAGGGAACTGTGTCCTTCAGATTCAGAAAGCAAGAAAAATGGCAGAGAGGACCCTTGTCTACCAGCCCTGGTACTAGCTAGTGTCCCTGGCGAGGTTCTATTCTTCTAAGAAGCCCTAGAGAACAAACACACAACTCCCATCTTCCTATTTTCTCCTTCCCTTTAATAAATTTGGTTCCCTGGCTAGGTTTGCTGTGGGCTCAGAACAGGACAAGGAGGTCTTTGGTAGTGACAAGATGCTGCTAAAATTAACAGAGGTGGTGAGAATTGTTTTTACTCTTCTTCACTGAGCTTGGTATCACAGAGCTTTTCCAAATTATTCAAGGGCAAGGAAGCTCTGAGCTTATGGCTCAGTTCACAAAAGGCTGAACCCTCTAAGTCCCACTCTGCTTCCTCACCCTCTATCTAATCTATGGGAGCTTCTGGGAGCCGTTTCTTGTTGCCAGAAATGCCACTGATGACTGTTCACTCCTGTCCTGGGTCACTCCAACCACTGCCTCAGCCCAGGCTGAGTGGTCCCTCCCATGGGTCCACATCATTGCCCTCTTCTCCAGGAAGTCTTCCTTGGCTGCCATTGTCTGCACAGCCCTCCCCTCTCCAAGGGTTCTTCTGACTCTAGGTGCCCTCTATTCTTGGACAATCACTTGAGTCAGTCTCTGCCCAAACACTTACGAAGGGAGATGCACTCAACCTGTGTTCCACACCCTCTGCCAGCCTAAGCCGGCCACTTTCTCCAGCTCTCTGCAGTAGAACACTCTGGCATCCTGCTTTGCAGGCACCTCTCTCTCCTCTAAGCCACTACCCACCTCACAGTTAGTTCATCCCACTTCGCACCCTCAACTTTTATGCTTTCTGCTTTCTATTTCCTCCTTGTGGAAATCCTCAAGCCTGGAAGACATTTAACCATCTGTTGCAGTTTGCTGTTCTGGGGCTTTTGGCTTGGTGTGACTTTGCTCTCTAACTAGACAGTGAGTGAGTTCTTTGCAGACCTGTCCTTTCTCCAGCCTTTCCCTTGGGAGATCAGAGGGGCTGCATGGATGCAAGGATGGCTGAGTGGTTATGTCTCCAAGCTAAGCCAGGCAAATTCAGGAGGCTGTGCTCCCATATGTTCTCACACATGACCCTGAATCCTTCCCACAGAGTGTTGACCTGGGGCCATAGCTCCCTATTCTAAAAGAGCAAAGGAATGAGCACAAGTTAAATTTATCAGTGAGCATTATCTTGAGCACCAATATGTGAATATCTCTGTTTCAGGGAATGGCAATGATAGAAGGAACTAGATTCCTGTTCTCTAACCAAGTAGAAGGGGAAGCTATAGGCACAACAGCCAAAACAGTTCTGACTATGTGTGATTCAGTGGTTATGGGAGAGAAAGGATGGTAGATGGGGTACCTGGAGAGAATGTAATCTCTCCTTAAACAGGAGAGGAGCAGAGGTAAGTGACCTTATCTGTCCTCAAATACCTTCACCACCACAGGACATCCTGACGCCCTCAGAGATGAATCAGCTACAAAGCAGTCACTCCTGAACCAGAAAGAAAACAAAAGCTGTTGCCCCAGGTTACCCTGCCATTTGCTGGTCTCCTCTCTCTCTCTCTCTCAGTGGATGAAATAATTGTGGCCATGGAGTGGCAGTTGGAGAAAAAACGGTTTAGATATACTTAAATGTCACAGTGAATAATACTTTGCCACTATCTTTCCCTAATTACATTCCTCTTTGATTATCTGAGGTTTAAAGGGGGAAAAACTTAACACTTCCTAGAATATTGAGGACAAGGGTACCAAAAAGTCAACCTAAGCACATGCCATACATTCTCCCAAGGGTCTTGCTCCTATATTCATTCTTTTGAGACACCTACTGCAATATTTTTACCCCTAACACTCTGCTGTGTCTGAAAACCAGAAGCCTACGAGTGCAGCTTGGCACCTTTAAGACAGCAATGCTTTGCCAGAAGCCTCTTAGACTGCCATTTTCACGTGAGGGGATCTGGAGTCCAGAATATTTCTGAGGAGACCTATAGTAACTCTCTAGACACCTGTCAGAGAGACAACGGATAATAGATGCTCTCCTCATCCAAGGGCTAAGCCCAAATCCAAATGTGTCACTATCACCAGGCAGGCTGCAGAGGAAGGCAGAAGCTCACCTAAGTAGGAAGTCATTCTTTCCAGCCTTGGGTAAACACATGAAGAGACAGGACACAGAGAGGCAGTCTTGAAGGTAGCATGAGAGGTAGCATGTGAATCTGAATATCCAGGTGACCCCTTTCATTAACACCCTCAATTATTTCACTTATTCCTCTAAGACACTACTGCTCTGACTTACATAGTGGTAAATAATAATAGCAAGAATAACTAAACACATGTAAATTATTTCCTTGGACATGGAGTGGTGTTAGGAAGAAGATGGTGACTGTTCTGGGGATCTCCTCTGATCATTTCCTTCCCTTTCCTCAGCTGGCTCCTTTTACTTCCCAGCTTCATATCTTCAAGGCTTTGCTTTGGCAGGATGGAAATCAGGGGGAGAAAAAGGAACATCAAGTAGAAATTATTTTCATTAACTCTCCTGTTATGGAAGAAAATACAGTCCACTCCACAATGAGATTATGAGGTCCAAGCACAGCAAGATGCTGTTGGATGATGAATTTGAATAATCCTTATCTTTTGCTCATGTGTCCTGGGATATCCTGGCCAACATACACACACACAGGAGGGAGTACAGACAGCACATAGTACTAACAAGAGATTTGCACACACCTGTCACATGCTGTCACACACTAACAAACACTCCAGCTTGCTTACCAGAGACATCCGCACATTATTATAGCGTATCAGAGACACACAGAACACACAGCCACGCTAGATCTCCTCTGCAGATGAGGTTCTTCTCCATTTCACCAACTTCAGCGATTCTTAGATCAGTTTCTAAGACGGGATAATACATGCCTAGGAAACTCACACACAGCTTCAAAAAGCAAAGATGGGAAATTGTTTTAAATGAACAAAGCTCTGCTCTTCTCAGAATTATTCTTGCCGTTGGGTTCGGGACCCCATCCTCAGAAAGGAGTGTCTGGAGTCAGCTTTGTACTTGGGACTGTCAACCTCAGGGCTGAGAATCTCTGGGCCCTCTGACCAAATCTGCCCCTGGAGTGTACAGCCTTCTGGTTGTAGCAAATGCTTATCTGTTTTTGGTTTTTGGCTTTTTGGGGGGGTTTCGTTTGTTTGATTTTTGTTTTTTTGTTTTTTGTTTTTTGTTTTGTTTCTGTTCTTTTTTTGGTTTGGTTTGGTTTGGTTTTGAGGTTGGGGGGGTTGGTTTTTGATTTTTTGTTTGTTTTGTTTTTCAGGCTGTTAGGGTAGCGCCTCTTAAAATTAAAATTTAAACACGACGTCTAGTAATGTAATTCAGGGTTAAGAACAGAAATCCCTGAAAACAGTAAAGTGGCCAAAGGAGGCCTAGCGAGGGGTTGAGAGGGTAGCCTAGCAGCTCCGCCTGCTGTCCCAGCTTCGGGCTCTGCAGCCTCAGGGAGTATGGGCGCGTTATTTTAATTGGCCGGGTTTCTGAAGCCTAGAAAAGCAAACGTTGGAGAGGATGGGGGTGCAGGCAAACACCGAGAATGAAAATCGGCTGCCCTAGCCAAGTTCGCTACCACTATTCGCCCCCAGGGGCGGGACAGCTCTTGCGCCAGCCACTCCCTCTCGCGCGCAGTTGAAGCTCTAGCCCAGGGGGCCCGGCTGGAGTTCCGCGTTGAGCGATGGGGCAGCCAGACTTGGCGCTCCAGACTCCCGGCTTCACACCTCTGGATGCGGTGGTGCAGGGGAGCACAAGCCGCGCCAGTCGACCTCCAGCTGCAGCTGGGTTGGCTGGCGGATGGGGGACGGAGCGGGGGAGGGGAGCATCATTTCTTTGACAGTGAATTAAGAAAAGAAATTTCCAATTTGCCACAGTTTTAAAAAAAAACGAGGGCAAAAACCAAGCCTCTCTCCCGAGCTGGCTCTCCCTCCACCGCGCCCAGACCTTTCCGCCGCCTCCGCTGCCCGAGCCGGTCAGGGGAGGGCCCCTACCTGGCTCCTACCTTCCTCCCTCCAGCCACCGGCTGCACTGGCTGCCGCTCTCCGGACGGTAAAAGTCGTCCGGGACTGAAACATGCTCTCCCGCCTTCTCAGAGGGCTGGGGCGGAGACTCTGATGCAGCCCGGGCTGCTCTCCTAGTCCCATCCTCTCGGGTGGATCCGGTGTCGGTGGATGCAGAACAGGAGGAATTTGGGGTCTGCTCTGGCAGGTTGGGAATTAAAGAAGGAGAAAAGGAGAGAGGTACAGAAAGAGCGCGCGCTAGAGCTCCTGACTATAGATCTACCCACATAATATATATTTATGTAGCTTTTTCTTTCTCTCGACAGTGATCAATGGACACTCAGATATCTGGGCGGACTCCTTCCAAGCCGGTTGGCTTTTTCTAGTCTAAATAAATAAATAAATAAATAAATAAATAAATAAATAAATAAATAGAGCCAGATGGGAGAGAAAAGCGCCCATTCCACCTCCACCACCGCCTGCGCCGCCGCCCCGCCCGCCCGCCCGCCCTGCCTTCGCTTAGCCCGCCTGTCGCCCTAACAGAGCGCAGCTAAGTGGATAACGCCCCCCTACCTGCCCACACGAAAATGAAAATCAATGCTTTGAAAATACAAAAGGTTGCACCTGCTGCTATTACAGAAAAAAAAAAAAAAAAGACCAACCCCAAAAAGGCAAAAAGAAGAGACCGAGAGCCCTGGTAGCTAACAGGGACCCGCTGCCCGCGGCTGCGGGGCCCGGAATCTCAGCGCCTCCCAAAGAGCCATGCGCCTGGCGCTATTTATAGCTGGGGGACGTCTCGGACTGTACCACTGCCGCTCCGCGGGGCCGCCGACGGGGGAGGCGCGCGAGGCCGGCGCCGCCCCGGCCTCCCTGCCCCCGGCCGCCGCCCGCCGCCGTGCGCCCCCCAGCGCGCCCACTTCTGGTCCCCGCGCTTCCCTCCTCCTACCGCGCGCCCTCGCCGCCCCCACCCCTGGTCTGGCAGGGAACTTGAACCGGTCCAGCCTGTTTAAACCGAAAGGACAGAGATCCTGTCTGTTCAATGTAAAAAAAAAAAAA
>NW_021604688.1:6385685-6424011 GCF_004785775.1 Grammomys surdaster | reverse complement strand
GTGTGTGTGTGTGTGTGTGTGAGTGTGTGTGTGTGCGTGTGTGAGTGAGTGTGTGTATGTGTGCGTGTGTGAGTGTGTGTGAGTGTGTGCGTGTGTGTGTGTGTGCGTGTGCGTGTGTGAGCGCGAGCGAGCGAGTGAGGGAGAGGAGCGAGAGAGTGCGAGCGAGAAAGAATAAAAGGAAAGATTTTTCTCTATGTATATAAAGATGGCCACGTTAGCAAACGGACAGGCTGACAACGCGAGCCTCAGTACCAACGGGCTAGGCAGCAGTCCGGGCAGCGCCGGGCATATGAACGGATTAAGCCACAGCCCGGGGAACCCGTCGACCATTCCCATGAAGGACCACGATGCCATCAAGCTGTTCATTGGGCAGATCCCCCGAAACCTGGATGAGAAGGACCTCAAGCCCCTCTTCGAGGAGTTCGGCAAGATCTACGAGCTTACGGTTCTGAAGGACAGGTTCACAGGCATGCACAAAGGTGAGAGCACCTTTCCCTCTCAACTTTGCCAGAGAGCAGGAGCGGCCGGGCAGCAGACTGGCCGGCAAGCGACTGGCAAGCGAGAGACGGGGCGAAAGCGAGCCGCGGGCGGGCGCCGAGGAGGGAGGCGCTCCGGCAGAGAGATCGAGCTGGGATGTGTGGGGAGATAGATGTTCGCCGGGACAAGGCTGAGCTTGAGGCGAACAGCCGATGGAAGCAGTGGTGCCGTAGAGAGGGCAACAGAGACAGGAGATGGGAAGAAAGAAGGGGTGGGGGTAGCAAATAGGGTTCGGGGTTTGGGATCTATAGACTTTAAAAATTGGGATGGGGACAGCTGCTCCCGGGAAGCCCAAAAAACTGAGCGGACTGTCGGGCGCTCAGCTTGCCCAGGATGTGGGGTGCTGTCCATCGCCGTGGTGCTGAAAACACTACAGGAATCGCTCTCCTCTCTGCATGGGCCAGAAGAGCAGAGTGCAGCCGTCTAAAAGGGAGAGGGATAACAAATTCAAGAGATATTTTTATTTTGCTATCAATTTAACAGTAAACTCTCCCTAGTGAGATTTGTGGCTCAGTAGTCTGGTTGTTGTGTGACTGGTGAGAAGGGGCTGGTTTCGATATTTGGAAGGATTGATTAAAAACCCAAGGCAAGAATTAGCAAGGAAAGAGCCATCCCCAGGGTGGAGTGATGGGTCTAGGAAATCTGAACAATCCCCTTCCCCAGTGAGGCTGGGATTTGGGACATAATATTATGTATGCAAGAGGTGCATTTTGAAAGGTAAGCTTTAATTTATCCCAAACTCACCATACTGTGAGCTTTATAGTACATTATTTCTCCTTAGAAGCAATCACTATTGGTGAGTGCCTCTAGAAGGTGGAGACAGAATAATCAAAGAATTAAAATCTAACAACTTTTTAGGAAAGTGGTCATGGGATTGTCTGCAGCCTGCCTGTTTTCTCTCTGTTTTATTATCTTAAGGCAGAGCCCCAAATGAGTTCAGTTGTAGAATGTGTGTGGGTGTCTTGTGGGTGATGAAATTAGCCCAGTGCTCTGCTCCCTAACAGTAATGTATAGGATGTGCACCAGGGATTAATCGGTGTTGGAGTTGTGTGGGCAAGTTAAATGCTTTCTGAGAGAGATTGATGGCCAGGCAAAGAAGGAGTAGGGAGCTAAGGAAGTTGTAGGGATGTATGGACGTTCCGTTTTTAATAAACAGTAGTATGAAGAGCCATAGAAGATACGGTGTTAGAGCTGGTGATTTTGAAGATGAAAACACACACACATACACCCACCCCCACACAGACAGCAGCCTCGTCTTTGGCCACAAATGGGCTATGAATGTAGCTGATCCTCCGGCACATTAGGTGCAGAGCGCAGAGCTGAGTGGCTCTCTAAGCAGCTGAGGGTTTTCACTACCACAACCACCCTCAATCCCAGCCCTCCCTCCGTGTGAATACTAAACAGAGCTCCAAAGTCTTCCTAGTTGGAGTCCCAGAGAGCAGTTTTTATTGGCTTTAGCATCTTCCAGCTTGCATGCTGAGGAGTAAATCTTAAAGTTAATGACATGTTGAGTAGCACAAAGAACACAGCAGAATGGAAATATACTAGATTTGTTGGTGTGGGGAGGGGGGGCTGTCATGGAGAGAGAAAGAAACCTTTATCCAATATGGAGAAAATGTCTGTTCAGAAGAGAGATTGGAAGGGGGAAGGGGGAAGGGGGAGGCAGGCTTCAAAATAATATTTGGAAAAATAAATACTTTCTTTTTCCTCCCTCTGGAGGCAACCATGTCTTTGTAGTTTTTCCCTTTCCAATCAGGCTCCCTGGAAGCTAATCAAGGTTTGTATCAAACCTTTGTCATTCTAATAGGTCCTCGGTCTTAAAAATAGCAATAATAAAATTTTAACAGCACAGAGGAGGGAGGCTGTCCGTCTTCACAATCAGTTCTTGTAGTAATTTAATATTTCAAAGTTTAAAAAAATCAGAACCCACTAGAGGCAAAAGACAGTTATGAGGAGCTGGGTGTTCTATGGGCTGTGAATTAGAGCACTTTACTGCTCCTCTATTTCCAGTGCAGATAAACTTTAACATTATTCCATGTTGTCTCCTCAGCAGTCTCTTGCTGCAGCCACTACTTTGTATCTAGTGTAATTTGAACTCTCTTATACTATAGTAAAGAATATTTATCATTTGCATAAGGAAGCTACATAAGGTTTAGCACAGACACACACACCATGTATATGTATATAATGTACATGTTTATACAAGATTCCTAAGACAGGCAAAACTTTATTTTCCAAATATTCTTCTTATAAACTGGCTCAGAATGTGACAGGCAGGACTGGTGGCTCTGACACATTGAGTGTCCCATTGTTGTCCCTTGTCTTCCATAATTTTGGCATATACTTTTCCTTATGAAAGGTCCTGCTTCTCTGTCCTTCTTATTTTTACAGTCAGGGTTGGGCCACCATGTCCCTGGCAGTCCTGAGAAGCTCCTGGAGAGCAGCGTGAATCCAAGCATCTCTGAGGGCTGCTTTATTCAGCCCTAGTGGAGTTTGAACTCCTGCTTCAATGATGCAGTCTGATTTATTAGCTAATCCTGATAAAAAATAAGCCTCTGGCCACCTTAAAAAAAATTACTTGCCTGCCATTGGTGATTAATTACTCTTAAGTGAAAAAGCATGATGAGGCTTGAAGGATGAAAGCTGCTTTTGGCTTCTACATCTTCCCAATCTCTAAACTGACAGCGTGAGGCTAAGGATGGAGCCATGCCTTTGTTAAGCCTTGATCCAGGGCATATTTGTGGTTCTTGTTCCCCTTTCCTGAGTGTTTAACTTCTAATAAACTATGATGGGATATAACTGAGATACCTAACAAGACACTGACACCCCCATTGTGGATGGCATTTGTACAATATTGGTTCTTTAAAATCAGTAAAAACGAAATGATATGCGTGAGGTTTCAGGTGGGTATCCTTTTCTTGGCCACCTGCCGTTTCAGGTAACTAAAAAAGGGAGGAGCTCCAAGGGTTAATAGAATGCCTGTCATGCGTAGAGTGCACCTTAAAAGGCAATTACTCCAGTCAAATTGGGAGTCCATGGAGGAGGGAGTGAGTGGGTGTTGTGGATCATCCTAACCCCTATATCCAGAAAAGGCTGTTGGATTGGGAAGCAGCAAATAGCAGCTGTGGAGTGGAATAATTACTGTAAAGGTAAATTTGCCCCCTAGAGACCAGCAAGCAATTGGTGAGAAGGGGATCTGTGTGGTAGGCGGAGAGAGAAAGAAAGAAAAAGGGCCAAATCAAAATTCAAAGAAACAATATGCACAGAAGAAAGCTCACTGTAATGCAAACTCTCGCTAACTGGAAGCTTCTCTTCTCCCCAATTCGAAGCACTTTTGGAAAGATTGTTTTTACAGGCTCCAAAGAGAAAGACATCGTAGTATTGATCAAACAAGAAAGAGGCCAATTCCCGGGATAGCAGCAGAAATGAGCTGAGGGCCAATTTCACCCTGTTTTGTAGAATTTTTCTTCCCTGAAAAAGCGAACAGGTCACCCACTTCTCATTTTTCTTTTACTTCTCTAATATTCTTTTTGTTTCATAGGGAACAGAGATGGTGACTGAAGGCATATAAATACACATGCATACCCATGCTTGTGTACACATGCACATCACATGCGAGTGTACACATATACACACACACATCACTGCATCACACACACGACTAAGCCAGAAATCCATTCATAACTTTGGTCCTGTCTAGCAAGATAGGAGGCAGCAAAGACTGAGTTACTGAGATATATAAAGACTAGTGCTCTCTGGATAGCCATATTATAATGCATTATCTTTGAAGTCATTTAAGTCCAATTTAAGTGGTATTTAGTATAATATTTATGAATTAATGTAATCTAAACATAGGGTTGTCCCCAAAGGTTTAAACTGCCTTTACCACTGATGTGCGCTTGTTCTGAGAGCCTGCAATGCATTATAATCTAAACAGTCAAGTCCCCAGAAGAGTCGCTCTTATTATCTGGTCAGGACAGCTCTACACATGAGTAGCTACTATGTTTTGAGATTTTTACCTATTGCATGATCAAAAATCTACTCTAGCAACAGATCAGTATTAGGGCAAGGGCTTCAGACCTCGGATCTGCTGCTGTGGGAGCCCCATCATCCTGTACTGTTGCACTTCATGCAGAAGAAGGGTGAGGACTGAGTAACAGAACCTCCTGTGAATTTGTCTCCAAGGAGGGCATCATTTTAATACATCTTCACCATCACCATCAGCACAATCTCTTATTTTATCTACACCTAGGTAGGAAAACACCTGAAGCCTCTTGATTTGTTATGTAAGTGGAGGAAAAAATGGAGGTTATGGTTATGTTTTGGTCATCTGTAACCATCTTCACAAAATTACATTTCATATTCTCATTTAAAGACACAAGCATTTTTCAGAACATCAAATTTCCACCTCTTGATTTTAGCCAAAATGGCTTTCTTTATTGCTGTGCTTATAGGTGAATTAAAACTGTAAGGCACTATCTAGTTTCCATTTTCAAAATGAGTCTAAAACAGAAAAACTGAGTGTCAGCATGTGTGTCAGCTCAGTGAAGATGAACTTTTAAAAATTACTTTGGAAAATAAAAAGTTAGTTTTGTCCAGAGAAAAAAACTAGCTGGGTGACTTGTTACACACCTACAGCTGCTAAAAGAAAGGTTTACCTCATCGGCAAGAGGAAAAATGGAATACCCAGAATAAGAAAACAAGAAAAATACTCTAAAATTTTCACGAAATAAATAAATGAGCAGTAGCAATCATTTGGAAACTAAGGGATATCAAAGAAACATTAACCATTTAAATGCTTCTAGATTCTAGATGTCAATGTGTCCTATTTAAAGGCAAAGAAAAACTAGGGGAGTAATTGGCTTGTTTTAAAGACTAGTGGTTATTTATTCTTTGAGAATGGTTTTATTCATCTTTAAAATGGATGTTCAGCAAATCAGCTCATTGGCAAATTAGCATGCACATGTGCACACATGTCTATCTATGTACAAAATGGTTGACTGCGTTCCACATATATGAACAGAGGGGCTGGGCTAGATTTCACTGCAATTCAACAGAGAGGTGCTAACATGCACCCAGCCCAGTCTGTAATGATAATTCCAGGTTGTATTGAAAGAATCCCCTTGAAGTTCCTTTCAGCCCTTCCACTACCTCCTCCAGTGGACCTGGGTATGTGGCTTCTCAAACACAAAATGAAAGAAAACCAAAGCTTTTATTGATTGAAGACATAGCTTGAAAACAATTAGAAAGTGCATACTAAGAGTAAAACTCCATAAACAGTCATGGAGAAGTTCTCAGTTTTTTGTTTGTTCGTTCATTCGTCCGTTTGTCTAAGAGCCGGGACATTTCTGACACCAGATCACCATTACCATGATTCGTATTACTGTCTTCATTGTTCTTGATAATAAACTAGGATAGAAGAGAATGCCTGAGAAGACAGACAGCTAAGACCTACCTCATAGTTAAGAAAAGAACTGATTCCAACTTTGCCTAAGACAGATTTAAGGAAAACACTACAGAGCTCACAACTTCCATGTCCCTGGAAGAGGGTCAATTTGACCAAGTGATCTTACCTGAGAAGGGCTTGGGGTGGTGTGGGTGTAAAAGAGAGGGAGATGTAACCATAAGTGGGACCTGACACTACAGGCAGAAATTTTAAAAAGCAACACTACAGAGTCCAAATGCCAGCTGGAATCTGGGTGTGCTGTTTGACAGTAGTTAAAAGCAAAGTAGCTTCTGAGCTTGGGAGGGAATCCCATGTGACATGCAGAGAGAAGAACCAGACAGTGGGTATGAACACCAGTATGCTTGTGAGTACCGGAGGGTGGGGTGGGGGAAGATGCTATGACCTGTGTGGGTGTTGTACGAATGTGTGTGTGCCCACACACATACACATGTATGCAAAGGGAAGAGATGGCAGAGACAAGTAGCACAGAGATAATGTGAAGGGAACAACACCAGGAGGAGAGTAATAGAAAGAACAATCTAGAGAGAAGGGCTGCCTTCCTTTTTATATGCATCTTTCCCGTCAGAACTTGTGGCTTTGGTTTGTCAGTGCCCAGGTTGCAGTGTGGAAGTATGCTTCTTTTTATTTGGATAGTTTTTCCACTCAGAAGGCCAGGTTTGGGAGAGAATCCCATCATCATCCCCCACCCATCACTCTTTGAAGTCTGGCCTGCTTCTCCTCACCCATTGACTCATTTTAGAAATGACCTTCAATCTGGGATCTGAGAAGGCAACCACAGAGCCCAGCTCTCTGCAGGACTGAGTCTCTCCACCCACAGCTTCCCTACCCCACATACTGCCCCTGGCATCCCAGCCTACTCCTCTCTCTCTCTCTCTCTCTCTCTCTCTCTCTCTCTCTCTCTCTCTCTGTCCCTCTCTCTCTCTCTCCTTGACAAGCTAAGTTAGTCCTAACAGGCCCACCGACCACTGAACTGCATTCTCTCCAAATGCAACAAGGGTGTGGCAGACACCAAATTACCCTCTTTTTTGAGCTCTTTATAACAAGGAAGCACATTCCTTTCTCCCTGACTCCTTAATTCCATTTTATCCAAGTCTTTCAAATGCTTGGTCTCTCCAAAAATGGCAGAAAGAATCCTGTCTTGTGCAATCTCTTCTGAAGCTGGGCTGGCGATCACCCTTTCCTTCTGGCTCACCCACAGCCCTCTCATCACCCATCACCTTTGCTCTCCCTCTTTTCCTCATCCTAGCTGTTTAAGAAGCCTACCAAACTGGGACTTGAAGAAGGAGGCAAACACTCCAACCGACCACATAAATGTGGAGTTAAAGGTGCTAGAACAAAAAGGCAATTGTAGAGGCAGCCAAAGCTCCTGCTCCTGATGGACTCAGAAACCAAGGTTGTCACCCACAAGATTCCCACATGATGTCCACATAGGTGCTTGTGGTAGAGCTGTGGCAATGTCATTGCACTTATCCAGGAGCCACAAGGAACTTGCTTCGTGGAACTGGAGCGGGCTCTCGCAGCAATTCTACCAACTCAGGAAATCCCTCTGGTTTCTGAGTCCTTCAGGAGTAGATGTTTTCAGGATTATGCATTCACAGGGTTTCGCCCTTTCCACTTGATCCAAATTTCCTTCCTCTTATCCCTGTTGTATCTCCTCTCCAGCATGAGCTGATTGAGGCTCTAAAACAGCTATTCCCAGCAGCTCAGCTCAGGAGCAGGTCCTCTGTAGCCTTCTGCAAGTATAAATAAATGGGTGCCCTCATGGAGAAAGACATAGTCCTAGATCTGTGACTACCAAAAATACTGACCAAACTCAGAAGGAGAAAATTGATAATGAGCTGACCTGCTGTTGCAGGGGCTTAATTGAGAGTGACTCCGGAAGGCTGGCTCTGGACAGCCCTGCACAAACTGACCGCGAGGTTACATTATGGCAATGCACTGCTTTAATTAATTATCATCTTTGTTAAGAAAGGCTATAGATCAAAGGTTCCTACTCACTTAACAGACCAGACCTCACTACCACAACTCCCATGCATCAGGCTGCACTACCACCTGCTAGCTAGGCCAGCAAGCTTCCCATTCTCTTCCCTTCGTGACTGTTGATTTTTCTCTTCTTTGTTATAAAAAAAACAGCCAGTTCTTCTGCACAGTTGTCTGTCCTAGGATAGGAAGTGTGATTGGTGGTGTTGGCTGAGGGCTTGGGGCTGTCTTTCCACAGCTGTTTCTAAAATTATACACCTAAAACTCATTTCACCTATGAATCTCGGTGGAGAGTGTGTTGGTAGAAGAAAAATAGAAGCCATGGAAACAGAGCTACTAGAAAAGGTGTGTGTGTGTGTGTGTGTGTATCTGTGCCTGTATCTTTGTGTGTATGTGTGCATGTGTGTGTGTGTGTGTGAGTACATGTAGAAGCCATGGTATACTGCCATATAAATATTATGGGATTAATACCTTTCCCATTTGCTGCCCACACCTCTTAACTTCTCCCTCTCATCTCTTGAGAACCTGTGCCTCTGCTGTATTTCATGCTGAAAAATATGCATAAAGCATGCATAAATGATGCTGTATTGAAATGAGTTTGAATCCAGTTGTGGGCTCTGGGCACCCAGTGAAGGACAGCCCTAATCTGGGGTAGGAACCCACTGCTCGGGTTATAACGAGAACATCACTTTCCAGTGTCCCCCACCCCCACCCCCTGCCAGACCTACAAACTGACAGGTGACTTCGTTGAAATTAGCCCATGGAGTTGTTCTAGGCAGAGTTGAATGCCATACGTGGCTGTTTGTTCATTATTCTAATTTAATGATGCAGTCACACCTAATTAATCCATGTCTGGTTTATTCATATGCTGTATCTGAAGATTCAGAAGATTTCTCTAACTAGCCAGCTTCCTTGCACAGAGATAAGTGAAGGACCCCCTAGAAGCATGTGTGGCCCTCTACAGGATAGGACCACTGTAAAGCCAGTTGGTAAAGACATGGTCTCTGACACTTCCCTATCCATGAAGGGAGGCCTTACAGCAGACCCAGAGATGCCCAGAAGTGAGGGCTAGGTAACTGGACATACATGCATGTACACACACACACACACACACACACACACACACACACACACAGTATGCCTTCAATCACAGAAATCCAGCACCAAGAAGGAAGAAGGCTGGACCACTGCATGCAATCAGCAAGGTCTGTTGGCCTGCCAAGCATTCTTCTGACCAGGGAATTGGTGCAGAGCATTGAGAGGCTGAGCTGAGTCAGCCTCCCTGCTTCTGGCCTTAAGAAAGTACAGCTGGATGAATTATTATTGCCTGTGCGCAGATAAACCAAGTCAGCCAGGAAGCATGCTGCTCAAGTCCAGCCTGTAGAATGGCCTTTGATGTGCCTTTCTGTGGCTGGTGCTGGCCAGACAGATTACAGTGAATGCCATCTCTCACCTGGCAGGTAAATTAAGAGAATGAGGTATCAGCCTAATAATATCCTAATAATATCTGTAAAAGTCAAGACTTCTCTCGAAAGTCCTAGGAGACAAGAGGCATCCAAAGATCAAACATGACACCACAGTGTATTTGTAGGGACTGTTTGGTTCTCCCACCTCCCTATAATGCACTATTTGATCAGCTCTAAATGGGCCAGTGTTCAAGACAGACTCTCTTTCTGTCTCTGTCTCTCTGTCTCTATCTCTGTCTCTTTCTGTCTCTCTCTCTCTCTCTCTCTCTCTCTCTCTCTCACACACACACACACACACACACACACACACACACCATGCATATGTACTCAGATGTCTTCTTGCAAACAACATCCATCCTACCCTCCCGTTTTATCCAATGTAGGTAGATTTTCACAGGTACTTGAAATAGAGAGCGCACACTGAAGAATGTATATGTCCTTCCTGTAAAGGGCTTATCAATACCTTTTAAAGAAATGTGACAGCCAGCCCAGAGTGATTCAGTTGTGTGGACAAAGGTTAGCATACAGATATCCATTATTAATAATATCAATATCTTGGTTGACCAATATAACCAGAAACGGTATCATGCTGCTGCTGATGGGAGAGGCCAGGAGGATTCCACAACAATAGCAGGAAATTGTGCCCATGTAAAATTAATCATATTGACTGGTTCTAAGAATATACAGGGAGGTGACGATGTTGGGAGTGTTTATGTAGTGGGAGAGGAGACCTTGTTCCCAGAGGCTTCATAAACTTCTGGGATGAACCCAAAGGGAACGGAGGCATCCCTCCAGTAACTGGTAATAACAATTTCCATCTTCTGCCCTCTGCTTTCCAGCAGGGTGAGGTGGAAAGGTGTTCTCTAGACAGGAAAAGAAAGAAATTCAATCCCCTAACCATTATCCATCCAACATATCCATGTCTTTATATCAAATCAATACTTGGCTTGGTCTCACTGGATGCAACATGAAGAGCATCCTTGTTCTTCCTCATAATTGTGGGAAGAGGTCTATCTCCAAAGAAGTAGAGAGAGCCTGAAGCAGTGGCTCCAATGGGCAGAGTAGAGAACTGGGCCTTGGAGATGCCAGGATGCACATCACAACCTGGTCCAGGAGGAAAAGCATTTGTTTGAATCAGTTACCTAAGTACGTTCTTGGGAATAGAGACTCATGCGTTCTCTGTATGCATTGATGACAAGGTGAGAATGTTCTGGAATCTAGAAAACTAGCTCCCACCTAGGTTTACCTCTATTTGCAATGAGAGATGAAAGAAAAGGTCAGGCTTCTTTGACCTTAGTATTGCTTTGAGGCTCACCCAAACCTTTTATCCTCCTGCCCAAGGAAACCCTGGCTCATCCTAGTGATATTTGGATGCCTTGAAAATGTCCACAAGAAGGAACAGAGATGAACTCCAGTGTTAGTGCTCCACCAGCCAAGCCCAAAAGAATATCTTCTCAACCCTTTTATCTTTTCCCAAAGCCAACAAGACTGTTTCGAGGGAGCCTTCGTTCACACCCAGGCCTATGGCAGTATTGATAATTGAGAGAGCAGGGCCATGCCTAAGATTGGAGCTGGCAAGTTATAGCTACCTATGGGTGAATGGATGAACAGAGAGAGGTGTCTCTTGAGGAAGATTCTTCTCTCACATAAACAAGTGCTCGTATCTTAGTATACTAGCCACATCAGATCCCAAACACATTTGTTCCCACCCACAGGAAGCCACCAAATGGCAGGTTGTTCTGCATCCCATTCAGTAGCCAGGACTCAGTACCCGGACTGAGTTCCCTCCATCTTGTTCATCAACCAGCCTTCTCACTAAGCCCCCTCAGGTCTCAGAATTTGAGTCTGTCTCCCAAAGTGGTCTTAGAAGGCAAAAGAGAAAGGTGGGTCCCGGTGACAGAGTATAGATCTCCCCAGATGTTTCCCTGCTCACCCCTCAGCCAGAAGTCACAGGTGTTAGCAGCTCCAGAAAGAACACAAGCAAGCATCAAAGCCCGACCTCTGCTTTAGACCCTTTGCATAGAGTAGGGAGGAGTCCCCAAACTGTGGCGGAGGGCTCATCTCCTCTGACTGTTGCCTGCCCTCTGACGGTGAGAAGAAGAACTCACACACCTCTGATGCCCTCTCGCAAATGAGCAACCTTCCATAGTCCAGGAACTCAGGCCCCCATGGAAAGAAGTAACTGCTGTCCACCTCTCACATCATAAAGGCGAGGGCTAGCAGCTCCCTGTGGGAGTGGATGACAGGATCCAGGGACACTTTTCTCTCTTGGCAAGTCAAGTCTGGGTCTGAAGCATGAACAAAATAAGGACACACAAAGTAAACAGAAAACTCAGAAAGTATTTATCATTCCTCAACCTATGTGAGCTTTATTTCATTTCAAAGCTAAGCAATGATAGCCTGGTTTAATACAGCGTTGATTTTTAATCACACATGATGAGGAAGTTCCTTGTGTTTGAGAAAGAACCAAAATCTTGTCAGTACTTAGGGCCTGATGTGGTTTGACTCCAAACTACCACCATCATCCTGGACTTCTGCAAGGGAATGGCCAAACAGTCCCAGTAGAGGCACATTGTGCCAGCACATCCTGTGTCTACATCCAAATCCAAGAAGGATGGATTAGGGATTGATTTATATACCCACAAGTCACCAGGTTGCATGCAGCACAGGAAATCTGGCTTGCTCGAGCTGCAGAGGCACAGGGCAAGAGAGTTGCCTCTGGCTAGTGGTCAAGGCTTTAGTTTCTTTTCTGATCTTAAGAAAATATAATTAACAATCATTTTATTTAAAAAAAAACTAAGACATGCTCAGTACTGTCACTTTGCTGCTGCAGTAAGCAAACCATTTCATTTGTTTTAGAGTTGATTCTATCTCAATTCTGTTGAGTAAGTTTGAAGATCTCCTGGAACAGAGAATGTGGGGGAAGGATGAAACTGGACCAGGGTGATCTAACTGGACCCTTAGGGAGGAGAGAGGAGCAGTAGGTAAATGGATTGTCTTCATTAGGGAAAGATGTGCAGTTAGGCTGAAAGATAACTGTTGGACAGACAGGTAGTAGTGTACTCTGGGCAAACATGTCTATACCCTTCAAACACCCCTATATCTTTCCACTCCCATTCACCCTCAGTGAATCAAAGTGAGGAGCCATACCAAGCATACAGGCTATACCCATGGGACTGGAGCCAGACTATGTCTCCTATAGGAGTGATGTCCTGTCCTCATGCTTCCTTGCCGGCCTTGGCTTGTTTCTCTCTCATTTCTCAAGTTTCTCTGCCAAATATTAACTTCAATTGTTCTGACCTTGTCTCAAATGAGCCAGTGATTTAGGAGGACTGGTCACAGCAGAGGCCAGACAACCAGAAGGAGAGTGGTCCCTATGTCAGCAGGGCAGGAGGAGTGTCACAGATGCAACTATAGAATTCCTCGGGTGTCCCAGCCCTCCCCCTCATTCACCTCCACAATGCACACAAATAGCTTCTTCAAACTGGTAGGAGGATGCTTGTGGGGAGGTATGACCTGCCCTATTACTGGGAAGTCCCTGGGTCTGATGGGAAGACACAAACCATCCTGAGGGAGGCCGAGGTTCACGTCAAGACAGTTTCTCAGGCCCTGACCTCACAAGGTGGGTACTCATGTTCACACTACAAAAATAACCAGGGGTATGATGATGGCAACCTCACAAACATAAAGCTGCCCAAAGAAAATGCCTTGGAAGAGGAATGTGGGAACTCCTCACAGTGAAGTCTCAGGGATGGTATCTGGAGTATTGTCACATCCACAGGTCTAAAGGGGCAGCAAATATCCCAAAGCAGCAAGAAGGCAGAGCAGGAAGCTGCATAACTGACAAGCCAGAGTGTTCTGATTTGTTCCAATCTGCTCTGGGTTTTGTCCTACTGCAATGAAGTCTCATTCTCGGGTTGGTGAACAAAAGAATTTCTCATTTCAAATAAATATGGAATCACCATCAGCCTGGCTCAGGGAGAGTGGACCAAGAAAAGGTGGTTAGGGTAAAGATGCTTCAGGGAACTCAGCTGCACGCACAGAACCTGCCAGGATTGTCCTTACTCCTTACCTGCTTTGGGGCTGCAGCAACCTTCAGCCATACCATCTGCAATCCACTGGGCCTAAGAAATTACTCCTGGAATATGTACACAATAGTCATGCTCCCCATAACCAATTCGGGCATTTAGATTGCCTACAAAGGCTCCCTCAATGACTTTCCAGTCTCACACACACAGGATTCTAGGGCTAGAATCCTTTTGCACCCTCCAACCTTCCCTGATGCAGGAGTAGCTGGAGAGCAGCCAAGGAGTGAGCATTAAGGCAGGGCACAGTTTCCTGGAGTGACACTGGTCTTGCAATTGGAAGAATCTTTACAGGTGTCAGAAAGTACTGCTCTCAGTGTAAGCAGCACTCCTGAGCAGGGGTCCAGGGGCTCCCAGGCAGCAGTGAAGAGCTTCTCCCATCTTTGGGGCGGGGGAGCAGGCAAGAACAGTTAGAAGGGATGAGGTGAGAACCTTCAGATTCCACTCTTTAGAGGGGAGAAAACCCCATCTTGCAGACCTTGATCCCAGAAGTTTTCATCCAGAGACCAGAGCCTGGATTCTCATTAAACTTCTGGGTTAATCCTAACTCTAAGATCTCAGAAGCATTTGGGGCTTTCAGTTACCTAGAGAGATATGGAAGTGTCTAATCATGTTCACCCAGAACCTTTCCCATTCCTGGTCACTCTGCCTCCTCCACACTGACCACACCCATTTTCCAAACTCTAAGCCCCAGGTCCCAACCCAGAACCCAGGACTCTCAGGCAATGAACACCAACTCAGAGTGACCTTCTTTTCTTGTCCTTCCCACGTCCAGCTTCTTGTTGATCTGACAGATTAGTCTGAGCAGAAATGTCCCTGGCTGCTAATGGACATTAATGTGTGACTGTCATCATGACATGTGCCTCCTTCTTATAGCCCAAGCTATAAGAAAAGTAGTATCTACATCAACCCAAACCTCACCAGAGGGAGATGAGGCAGTGCCAGGTAGAGATCCCTGAGTAACATGAGCCTACATATAGCTCAGAGCAGTGAGGTACACATAGAGTTATGCCCACAAGGCTAGAGCAGCAGAGGGACCCATGCCCATCACTCTGGTCCCCCATCAGGGCAAGAAGTCATGCCAAAGGTTTAAAATATTAAATGCAGATGGCAAATTTAAACCAATGGCATACTTGCAACACCAAATCCTTCCAGAGAGAAGCTCTGCTTGGGAAGTTTCTGGAACAGCCAGTAATCCTGGGTGTTGGGGGTGGGGTTTCTTTGCTTATGCCCTCCCCTCAGGGCAGCAAGGGAGAGAGAGAGGGACTGTGGTGGATAAGACTCGTGACTTTCCTCCTCTGCTCTGTTATTCATTACCTCTGATTTTTATCTAATCTCTCTCTGATTGTCCTGGCGAAACTTAATAGACAAAGTGAATTTTTATTACATCATCAATATAATCGCCAGCTAATCAACAGACACCGAGCCCACCGCAAGCCTATATCTCCTCATCCACCTTCATAAATAGAAGAAGCAATCGCTGACAAGCCAGGCTCCTCTGCCTCCTCTGGAAAGGGCTCGATTTCTGCTGCACCCCTTTGTCAGTCTTTGCCCGGATATTCTGACTTTCTCTGGACCTCACCTCCAACCAGTGTGCCATATTGCTGGCCAGTGGTGAAATTTTCCCAGGGCTTGTGCTTCAAATACGAAAAATGCCTAATGTCAACTGATTTTGATTGTACTTTTATGTGAATTGGTGAATGGGCTATGCCATAAAATATAAGATAATCCTACCAGTTGCAGAACATACCATAAACTACATCATATGCCACATTTAGTCATGTGTTCACTGTGCACATACAGCCTACATACAAAAGCCTTCTTGTCATTTCAAGTCACATCATCTTACACACTGTATGGTAGACATCCTTATATACATTGTGATATTATCATATGCCTTCTGTTTATATGACATTTTACCACACAAAATGCTTTCCTGTATCTTATTTCATTTTAGATCTGTTATAACCAGGTAAAATATACCTATTTTATAATGAAAATGGAATAATGAAGGAAAATTACAACCTGGTCATATCCTGCCAAAATGAACAAACCAGTTTGGGCTTGGGATATGTGAGTTAGGATTGAGGGCCTGGGCAAACGGGGGACAGAGGCAAGCTGCTGGACCAATATATCAGTGAAGATCTCCCCTTACAGAGCTGCCCTGTGTTAAAAGGAAAAATGTCTGTACCCCTTTCCAAAGTGCTTTGGTAGACCGGCTCCTTCTGTAATATCACTGTGCTTTCCCTGCCTCCCGTTGGAGATAGTCCACACTGCTCTGCCGTGGTTTTGGAAACCAGCACATGTCATCCAGGGTCAGATTTTGTAAATAAGTGAGGTGATGAGGCTAATGAGTCTGTCTCGGTGTTCATAACCCCAGATGATGGTCTGGATGAAAGGAAACTGCTATGTGCAGGTTGTCAGAGCCATCTCTGGGAGTGGCCACCTTCTGTAAGAGTTGTCTCTGGTTCCGTACAGAGGGTTGATTTACAGTCTGGCTATGTCAGGGATTCCTTCTGCTCGGGCTGTACACCTGTGAAGTGTTCTTGGTCTCATGGGGCCTCTGGATGTTTAAGAGCCTGTTACCCTGGATATTGCCTAATACAGAGAAACTGGTGTACCAAAAACACTTTGCACACATATCTGTTCCCTGCCATTGACTTTCTGTCTGAGACCACTCCCCTTCGCACTCACTCCAAGCCTCAGTTTCTCATTGTCTTATCTCATCACAATGGAGCTGCTCAGCTAACATTTTAGGCCCTTGTGGGGATTGGATAAGATGGGCACACATAGTATGAACAGATAAATTTCTCAGTTTATTCAACCAAATTATAGGCTGGTGCTCTCACGGAACACCAAGTGGCTCGTCTGTCCTTAGGATACAAAAAGAACAGAGGGAGCACTGAGCATCACAGGTAGGCAGGAAAGAAGATTGTTATTGTACCTACTATGTGGCACACATAGCCTCTTGCCAGGATTATCTCACCAAACCCTCATGTCAAAAGTGGCAGAGATGTCACTGTGCCCTTTGAGTGTGAAGAAAATGAGATCTCTGAGAGCAGCAGCCTGACATAGCTCCACACTCCCAACTCTTCTGCATTCTCAAGCCTCCGAATTTCCTTTGACAGAAGTCAGAGGCCATCTCCATCACTCACATCTGCAGATCAGAGAATGGGAGCCCTGTAATGTACCAGCTAATGCTCTCTCAGCCATCCCCTGCCATCTCACACAGATGATCTGAAGACGCAGACACACAGAGACATGTGGACATTCCTGCCTGCATAGAGATATAGCACACACAGACACTGTTGCCTGCAGATACACCACACACAGGAGCACATAATCAGACAAATCCACTTACAAATAAACACACACAAACACCACACACACACAAACACCACACACATACAAACACCACACACACATGCACAAACAGAGAGAGAGAGAGAGAGAGAGAGAGAGATATTAATTCAAATATCAAAAAGACTCATCACATGTAGAAACACTCCTAAATACACACTGACATATGAAAAAGCACAGAGATACACACAGAGACCTTCACACACACACACACACACACACACACGTCTCTAATGACAAAACTTAATTAATCAAAAGCACACAGTCAACTAGATGACCTAACTTGTTAGGTGATACAAAGCTAGCTGGTTTGGAGAAGTGGTGAAATGGTATATTCTAGGAAGAAAATAGGTACAGGGGACTCCTCAGTTACCTTCTAGCCCAGGCTAAAGGCCAAAAGTCCTCTGCCTGTGTAGCCCAGGAGTATCACCAAGCCTGAGACCACAGCCTCATTAGAAATCAGCAAAGGCTCAGAAAGCCATTACCAAGGGAAGGACACTCCCTCTGCATCCCCTGACTGTGTCAGTCTTTGGATCAAGGGTAGATTTCCGTTCATCTGACCAACACCAAAGGCAGGTCCTGAAGAGACTGAGGACAGACTTTCCAAGGGCCATACTCCACTATAAACTGACTCTGAGCATCTCTCTGTGAGGTAAAGAAAAGCACATGGACAGCAGAAATGGTGGCAACTGAGAGGAGTGGGATCCCCAGACATAGATTGTCCTGGAGACCATCACAGACTGCCACCTACTATGGCTCAGAGCCTGAGAAACAGCCCCTTGCTCACACCTAGTCTTCTATGACCACCTAAGGGTGCTCTCAGTGTGTGAGACTTCTGCTGGTCTTTAAGAATGCACTTGGTAAATGATTCCATTCAGCTCCAGTAAGAGAATGCTCACTGGGTTGCAAGAGTGGTGTGTGGTGGAAGGCAACTCTGGGCACCAGGGCAGAGTACACTGGGACACGTCTTCCAGGACATCCCATGTAGATTCATGTTACACCCTCAGGCTTTGCACAAACTCTGTTCTTGTGTGTAGAGTGCATACCACATACACTGGACCAATGTGGAGAAGAGCTGAGTTTTCTATGCTGACTCTGAAAAGAGAAAAAGACACAGAGCACTCTCTCACAGTTCCTCCAAGATGGCAAATCTCCCCTATCCTAGGAAAGTCACATCCTAGCTCTTCCTGATCTAGGACAATGTACATCTCGTGCCAAGAACACCTCAGTCCCCAGTCTGAATCTTGGGCAGGGTTCCAAAAAATGAAACCCTCCACTGTGGATGCATCAATAAGTGTGTGTGTGTGTGTGTGTGTGTGTGTGTGTGTGTGTGTGTGTGTGTGTCTGTGTGTCTGTGTGTCTGTAACAAATGCCTACATGGAGTGTGTAGTGTGTGTGCATGAAACTCCATACCTCCTCCATACGAGTACATGCCAGTCTCAGCCAGTAAGACCCAGGCAAGGAGACATGTGGACATGTGTGCTCATACATGCTGAGTTTATGCAGGCGTGTGTGGGCTCTGACGGCTCAGCTGAGCCAATTTTTAGTGACAGATTGTGTGTACGTCTATGACTACAGTTTCTACCAAGTGCATGGAAAAAACAGAAAAGATGAATCCAACTCCCTGGGTGGGCACTCCCGAAGCTCCAAAACTGTATGTGTGCATGTGTATCTCTCGACAGGGTATGGAGGGACTATGGTGAATAAGGGCTGTGCGAAGAGCAAACATGGAGTCAGACACTGTCCTTCAGACACAGACCTTGCAGCTATCCTGGATGCCTAGTTGATCTCTGTGTAATAAAGGGAGAGAGACACACACAGAAACAGAGACAGAGACAAACAGACAGACAGACCCACAGAGACAGACTGAAAGACAGAAAGGCAGCTACAATAGGGAGAGAGGCCTCCACCCAACTTTGTTCATCTGGAATATAACAGATGGTACTAAGACCAGATCAGGGATGCCAGAGGCTGTGCTTGGAGAAGGACAATGCCCAGGAGGACTGGGGTAAAGCCCATGGAATACCCTCACACCAAATGCACCTCTGCTTTGCTGGCATGGGCATCTCTTATACATACAGAGCCCCTAAGCCAAGCCACAGATGTCATGCTTCTCTGCCTCTCTCCTAAGTCCCCAGAGGCAGACTCCAGATGCCGGGAATCAACAAAGACCTAGCTCTAGACAGCCTCTGAGGCAAGCATAAACTCATTGTTCCCCAGGGAACATTGTTCCTACCTGGAGAATCTTGAGCACAGATTGGTAGCTAAGCATACACTCATTTAGAGACCTGACCAGTGTAGTTCTGGGGGTATGCCCCTATCCTCACATCCAGGCTTTCCAGAAGGCTCCACAAGTAGGTGGATCCTACTTGACTCCTGCAACCTGAAGGACTCACCCTCCCCAACATCCTGAGGAACCTGCAGTACAATTTCCTAGAAGTCTGGTGGAGTCCTGGCCTCCACACCAGACTTATTTCCCTACAGATGGTGGATGGCGTTAGGAATCTGCAGTTGAACAACAACCCCAAGGGATCACCTGTCCTTTGATCCATGAAGCCCTAGGCTCATTTCCTAGGCCACTTTGTCAGAATGCTGTGGCTTTCTCCTGCCCTGAAGAGGAACAGCTCAAATGTGCCATCCAATTCTAGTTTCTTCCCTAGGGATACAACTTGCCATGTCTCTATTCACCTGCACACAAGAACCTCAGGCCACTGCCATAACTATCATAAGGACACGGCTGCCCCCTGTAGAAATCCTACTCTCGTATACAAGAACATACACATATGCACATACATGCACACACACATACACTTACACATGCACGACTAAACATAAATCGTTCAGTTCAATTTCTTGGTTTGCAAGTGTGAAGCCATAAGTCCTGGTATTGTAGAGTCCCTGCCCTATTCCACAACTAACAGGGCTTCCCAGGACTTCCTAGACCCAGATGGCTGGGGATAGAATGTTCCGTGGTAGCACAGGTTAATAGCATGGGCAAAACTCACTTAGTTCAAGCCCAGCTGCTGCTGTAGGGACAACCGTGTGACTGCTTGATCCAGCCTCAGTTTCTCTCCTTAGCCAGTGGAATATCAAGTTGCCTAGAGAACTGTAGTGTGAGCAGGAAGTGCTGTAATCTAGGTAGAACATCTGGCACGGTGCCTAGGACATGGTGAGCCTGTAGATATTGTAGCTAAAGATCAAATGAAAGAGAGAAGTCAATAGAGTTCACAGCCCAGGCACTCCCCAGCCTTGCCGCCTGTGTTCTCTTCACTCACCTGACCCTTCCTGGGACATTAATTGTCCCCCAGCCTGATGTACTCTCTTCCTTCCCTCTTCCCTCAAACCAAAATTTAGCTGCTTTTAACAAGGAAGAAAGTATCCTTCCAGAAGCCTGTCACTATTGCAGCCTCCACAAACTTTTTGAGTCCCTAGAGCCTGAATCTTGCAGCCCAGAGCCTCAGACCCCCTTTACAGTCCAGCCCAGGCAGGCTCCACTGTGCATGCATATTAGGTCTGCCTCTCCTGATCCTGTAGACTTTCCACAGCAAGCCAGCACTGTGGCCAGGAACCCAACAAAGCTTCTTTGGATCCTAGATGGGCCTCTCTCACATGGCAGCTCCTTCGGTAATCTGGAGAGACAAGAGGGGCTATCACTCCACACTCCAGCAAAATCCACTTGCTTTTCTTTTACCATTAAGTTGATTTGCATCTATCCTTTGTTATGAACAGTGCATGTCATAGAAAAATATCTGGGTGGGGTGGCTGTAGGAGAAGAATGAGACCAGTATTCGTAATTCTCTAAAAAAGAATAACCACTGTGAATGTGTGCTCATGTCCATAGCCCATCCAGGGCAAAAAGCCTCCTCCAGCTTGGGCTGGGCTCTTGCTTACCCACTGCATCCTTAGCCTGGGATACACACTGTTGGAGATGTAAGAAGAACAATACCAGCCCCTGTTTGGAAGGTTCAGGACTCCTAGTGAGTGAGCACACAGAAAAGACTTCCCAAGCTGTGCTAACACTGCTCCTCTTTGTGACTTGTATAACACAAGTCCTCTTTGTGACTGACAGAAAGAGAAGAAGGTAGCAACTTAAAGAGGTAGGTCAGGTACTTGTGCTGGAAGACTTGAGGACACTTTGAGCCCATCACCTGTTCCTCTAGGCCTCACCACTTTCATGTGGGAACAGAATGTGAGACCCATGAAAACCCCTCACTCTCTAACCCTGCCAGGTGAGGTTCCTGCTGGTTCTGAGCCCTGGAGGCAGCCATTTAAATCCATGGGAGATACAGATGGATTCGACCAGGAGAGGGTCTAAGGACTGGCTTGGGACCACAGTAAAAACGGGGACAGGTGGAAAGGCTGTTCATACAGGGACTGTGAGGTGGGAGCACCAGAATCCAGCAGTCTGGAGGCAGCTGTCTGAGACACTACGTGAAGTCCAAAGATGTGGGTTTCACACTTGAGAGCTACAAAGATGGCTGTGTGCAATGGTTGTTGTTCTACAAGCTCCTCCTAACCTGTAAGTCGGGAATAATACCAACTCTGTGAGTTATCATGGCAATTAAATGAGAATGTGTAGAAACATCTAGAACAGTCTTGCATAATGGTAATAATCATAGCAATAATAATAAGAGAAGAACTGTTGGCATGTATTTATCAGTTGACAGTGCCAGCACAACATCAAGTATTCCAAAACACCATCTCATTTAATATTTCCTGTTTTCCTAGGATAAGTTTCCATTTATGTTTTATAAGCAGGGAAACAGGCATAAAGAGTTTGAGTAACTTCTCAGGGTACAGCCAAGACATCAAGCTGTGCACCAGAGAGTCATAGGCTAGGCAAAGAGTTCTGTTGCCTGGAATGGTTAAGTCCCTTCCTCCTCAGTGGATGAAGGAATCTTCCAAACTGGGCTTCAGCCTCCCTGTCTGTAACACTGTGATGAAAGAGCAGAGCAGCAGGCTCCTGAAGTTCAACGAAGGCACAGTGAGCACTCAATAAGGAGTGTTTATTTATTGCTTCTGTTTACAGCTCTATTCCCAAAGTGAATTGTTTGTTTAAGCAAGGAGCATTTACCTTTATTACAGTCATTGGTAAATAAAATTATATTTGCATTTCCACAAATATGAATGAGTTTAATTAGTCTTGCAGCTCGTACACAGGAGCCAGTCCAGGAATCGCATTCGAGAGCTCACATTTTACCCTGGGCGAAAGGCCTTCCCAGAAGAGTCGCATCAGAATTAGATCACTCATTCATTCGTTCAGAGACTGATCACCCATTTTGTGCCAGGTACTACCCTAGCTACTGGAGAAACAGCAGTGACCAAGGAAGATGAATCCCTAGCTCTCACACACCTAGGCTGACACGAGGAAAGTCAGATAATAGATTAAGCATAAGAATTAAACACCTGTTCACAAGTGCTGAGCCGAGAGTTAAAACCTATAGATGAAGAACAGCAAAGCCACTATATTCAGGGTGAGTGGGGAGAGGGCCCCTGGAAAAACTAACATAAAGTTGAGACCCAGACCAGCTGAAAATGGCAGAAAAGCATGAGATGGAGATGAAGATGAACAGCAGATGCAAAGGCACTGAAGCAATAGCAGCCTTCATGTGTTCCAGGGACAGAGAAGGACCACGGTGCTGGGAGTATCATGGGTTAGTGGGGAGTCCAAGGTAGAAGAAAGCAGAAGATGTGGTGTGACAAGCCTGGTGGGATGGAGGAGCTTTAGCCAAGTACACTTGTACTATATTATACTCTAAGCATGTTCTAAACACTCCCCCAGATACCTTTCCAGCTGCTATATGGAGCTAAATACCTAGAAGACAGCAGCGGCAGTCCTGAGAAGACAGGTAGCAGTGATAGAGTTGAAACTAGCATGAGCAGAGTGTTCAGGCATGCCTGGGTGGACATGGGTTGTGAAAGTGGAGGTCCTGAAGAAATGGAGGAGCCAAGGACAATCTGACCTGCTGCTCAGTGGTGAATGCTATTTAAAGAGGGAATGCACTTGGGGAGGGTGATCATCCTGGTACCACATCCAGGTACCACAGTTGTAAGTCATTTTAAACTGTACAAGTGAAACAAGACTTCCTAACTGCAATCCTTGGTCTTATTTGGTATGCACTGAATGTCAGTTAATTCACAGGCTGTGCAGTGTGCACTTTGAGATCACACACATGAATACTAGAGCCCAATTGTCCTATCTCCTAGCAAAGCATGCCATGGAGGTGAACTTATGACCACATCCTGACCCGTAGCCATTAGCAAAATCCACACGCACAACACCGTGCCCTTCCAATGCTCCCCTCCAAAGCTCCCATGCTGTACCTTTACTTACTCCACCTTTTGCTGGGCCTCTGCCCTCTCTTAGGGTGCCAGGGCTGAGTTCCACCCAGGAGGTAGAGCTACTGTCCAGGGGTGAGTCAGCCAATTCTCAGTGGAGATGTAGGTTGCTCAGCTGCCACCTCCCTTCCCTGCTGCTTTGACTAGAGCCTTCCACCCTTCCTGTCCAGTAACCCATCTCATTGTCACCTACATGCTCCTGCTCCACCTTCAATGGCCCCTGAAGCATGGTCTTACCTATAGTGACTCCCTTGAGAACTTCTGTTTGACCCCAGAGCCACTACCAAGTGTCTGAGAAGAACTTCTGGCTCTTTTTCTTTTAGAGTAAAAGAAAAAAAACAACACTAATAAGTCAATGTGGCCAGAGAAAAGCTGATGAGTTGCATACATGTTAAAGATGCATCTGTCAGACAGAACATATGACTCTGGGCTGGGAAGGACAATGGGTAGGCCCAGGCCTTCAGGAACACGAGCATCCCATCTAGGTCCTACTGGCTGCAGGCAAGTGAGTCTCCACAGTGGACTGTACCCCAAACTGTTCTTCCCAAACACAAAATCCAAAGCCTCCCTCTCGCCATCATCAAGAATACCTTGATAAGAATCCAGTATCTAAATGGAGGTCTTCAGAAAGTCCAGGTCCTGGGAAGGAAGAACAAAGGACAGCATGGAGACAGGGTGAGTCTCCTCAGCACATATACACTGCCGTTTATTGTTTGTATGTAAACACTCCAGTCTATGATTCCCACAAGACCAGATGTGCTCTGTCCAAATCTGAGACAGGACCCAGACCTGACAAGTCCTATAGCCAGTACATGTAGTTCTTTATGTTCATTTAAGTCAAATTTCCTTGTTTATAATTAGAAATCTAGTCCCCTCCCCCATGTCATCAGTCCCATCCCTGCAATGTCCAATGGTCAAAAGTATCTAAGGATGTCCTGGGCTTCCTACAAAGCTCAAGCTCAGTAAACCCAGCTGTGAGCTGAAAAGCTGAGTAGAAGATGCACTCAACACCACCTCCCCGAGCTCAGCAACATGGCTCTGGAGAGTGTGGTGGCATTGGCTCAGGACCACAGACTGTCTGGGAGAGACATGTGTGCTGCCACATCCTAACAGCACCACACTCAGGAAAAGAACAAGCAGCAAAGGGTGGTTTGTGTGTGTTGTCACTGATGTATGTATGCATTTGTATGTTATATGCTTTTGTGTGTATACTGGCACACTGCACACACATGCATGGAGCCATAGGTCAGTGTCTAGTATTACTCCTCAGTCAGTGCTCACTAAGCCTGGAGTTTACCAATTTGGCTGGACTGATCGTCAGTGAGCCCCTCAGGGCTCCTCCTGTTTGTGTTCCAGGCATGCCTTGTGTATGCCTGGCTTCTCTGTGGTAGTCCTAGTGGTCAAATTGATGTCCTCACACTTGTATGACTGACTGAGCCATCTCAAAGGACAACTCCTACTGTGTTTGGCCTTTACACTACTGTATAGTAGAAATATGCTAAGTGAGAGGGGTTAAACGGTATGTGCCCGTGATGAGCAGCTGTTCTAAGATGTAGAGGAAGAGCTGGGTGTTGTGTCTACACATACTGAAGAGTGCTCATAGAAACCAGCATGTAGGACCTCTGAGGGGTATGCTGTACAAGCATGTGTTTAGGCTGCTGTGCGTGAACATGTTTAAGAAGTATATTTTACCTTCTGTCTCGAGCCTCTCATCTCCAGTTGTACGAACCCAGGCTCCAGAATCTAACTGGCTGAGTTCAGATGTTCACCTTCCTATTTTCTAGCTGGGCTGTGTGGCTTTAGGCAAGGGCTAAACGTTTCTGTGCCTGAACTTCTTCTTTACACAGTGAGGATAACAACAGAGCCATTGGCCAGGTTATTAGGAACATAACATGAGATGACATGTGTGAAGCTCTCGGCACACGCTGCGCTGTTAATAAAGGTGAGCTGTTAGCATAGTCTCCAGAAGTGTGTGCTGTACCAGGGCAGCCTTGAAGGGCAGGCACAAAGGGAGAGCATAGAGAACAGTAACATGAGACAGGAGGGTGGCATTGAGGGTTTCACTGGGCAGGAGCCTGGGGCGCCAGTGGCCCTGGGTAGAGAGTCTGGGTCACCAGCCATTATCAGGACCACAGGAGCAAGGTGGTGCCAGGAAGAAACTCAGCCACAGCCACAGCATCCAGATATCCCTGCCCAAGGAGGGAGAAGGGGCCACATGTGTAAATGTTCCATGTGTCAAAATTGTTTTCTCTGAACAGCAAAGCACTAAACACTTTGCCTTCCAGGATCCCAAACCTTCCTGAGAAGTGAAAGAAACCCCAGAGAAACAGTTAGAATGCAAAGATCCGGGTCAGTGATGTAGCCCAGCAGGGGAAACACTCACCCCACAAGCCTGATAGCCAGAGTCTGATCCCTGGTGTTCACACAAGCAAGAAAAGAGAGAAGAAAGTCCACAGAGTGTTCTCCTGACCCACTACCCACATCTGAACCATGAAATGCATGCACTCACATGCACATCAAACATATAGAATAATTAATCATGATAATAATAATGATAATAATAATGATTTGAATGAAAGAAAACACCCTGCACAGGGGTGGGGGTGGGGGTGTCCTGGGGACACTCTTTTCTGAGAATACAAAGAAGCATAATAGGTATGACCTATTCCCAGCATGTGCTGGGCATGGAGTCCTGAGTGATATTCAAAAGGAGTCTGAAAGATGTGTAGATCTTCTTCTTGATCTTTACTGTGCTGCTATGTTTCATTTTACTTCTCGGTTTTTCTGAGACAAGTTTTCATTCTGTAGTCCAAAGTAGCATGAAACTCAATATGTCATCCAGAGTGACCTCAAATGTGTGGCAATTCTCCTGCCTCATACCCCAGTGTGATGAGATCATAGGCATGCACCACATCACCCAGTTCTAGGATTAAGAAGATCTTACAAGTAACAAAATGGAATCTAGTACGATTGGACCGCTCATCCAGGACTACACAGCTAGTAATAACCACAGCCCGGACATGAAAAGACACAAACATAAGAAGACATTAGTCCTTATGCAAATGCGCAGTGGCTAGCTCTGAGGGGACCTAAACTGCAACAAGCCCAGCAAACCCTCCCACCTCAGAAGGTCTAGCTGACCTCAGAAGGTCCCACCCAACGCTCACTACAGGCCGCCTGTGTTTCCAGATGTGGCCAGCAGAGGGCACCAAGACTACTGTACGATGGGCCAGGGACTTGACCACCTCAAATTCCACACTCTCAGTGCAAACCACTGACACTCTTGCCTAGTAGGCATGAGGCCCTGGGTTTATAGAACCTATTCTAGAAAGGAAAGAAGTCTCCTCCAAGAAAATCTTGTGCCTGGTGTGATATAAGATAGCTGTGCTTCCTGTGGCTAACACTTGGGGAAGGAAGAGGGCAGGGCCTGCCTGTGAGATGCCACAAGTGTGCATGCAAACCCCTAGGACCCAGTGGAGCAGCTTATACCCTCCTGCCAGGCCGTACACTGCAAGTGGGATAGAAAACACAATCATAAACATTTCCTCAGAATTCACAGCTCCCACCCCCAAGATGTGTGACATATAAGTGTTCCCTTTGATGGAGATCAGGCCAGGCATAAGCCTCCCTGCCATGAAGAGACACACACTTACCTTGGCACTCTGCCCCATGAATAAAGAGCACAACCCCACCTGAGAAACCCAGGCCTTTTGTAGTCTACGGTGAAATTATAGACACCAAAAGATCTGGTCTGAATTTGTTTTTTCCACTTGTGCTTCTGAGGACAAGCACTCTTTTGGGTTGGGTGGTGACAGTTTGGAGATTAAGGTGACAGTGATGCTGTGGTCATGGTAACTGAGGAGACTGAGGGGAGGGAGGTGTAAGGTAGACGAGAGCTGGGTTCCAGAAGGCATCATGGAGGCAAGGGCAAGATTGCAGGGTAAGGAGCATCACCAAGGCCTGTGTTGAGACATGCCAAATGATGGTCCCTCCGGGTCCCATCTAGCCTCAGCTAGATGGTGGGTCTTGTGAAAGCAGTTGCTACACACCCAGTCAGGGTGGATCACCTCCTCTTTCCCTGGAAGAACAGGGCCCCTGTTGGTGGTGAGGGTCACCTGCATCCCTTCCAGGTTTTGTGTGTGCGACTATGAATGAAGCCACAGTCAGCCCAGAGCCTTTGTATCTGAGGAGCCTGCAACTGTATGAAGCAGAGGTGATTGCAGTTGCCAGAGACAGGAAGCCACACGCAGTAACGGACTGTGACAGGACCTGCCTAGGTGGGGTCTTTCTGCCCTGATACAAGTAACCTCCCAACATCCCATCTGATGCACAAACCACGGGCTCCACCTTGCCCACCTCGCATAGGTGTCAAGATACTCCATTAGAGCAAGACCGTGAAGAAAAGGTGCCCACAGCACAGATACCCCTAGCAGACATGGAGCTGGGAAAATGGCTGCTGCTCTATCAGCTGCCTTTGGAAGGGGTGGAGAAGACAGGAAAGTACAAAAGCGAGGCTCTAGGGAAGAAAATGTTCGCATTTGTCCAGATTCAACCCATCCTCACGTCTGTCCTCAGAGATTCCAAGAGACCACTAGCCCTCGCTCACACCACACCAGCCTATACACTGCTCAGTTTTCCCTGGGGAAGCCTGCTTGCCACTCTACCCCTCCCAACACCCCTCCAGGGAACATTCACCCACCTCCCCCATTGCCACAAACAGCTGTGATTCAGAGAGTTATTTCCAAGGAAACCAAAAAAAAAAAAAAAAATTCCCAGCATCAGGGTAAATTTCAACAAAGCAGTGGTTCCAGAAGCACAGCCCCCAGGATGCAGCTTTGGGCTCCAGGCATCATCAGCTCCATCCTCCAGGGACAGATGCAGACAGGACCTATGCACAGGGGCGGCAGCAGGGAGGGGCTCCGGAGGATTCCCCAAAGTGGAAATTAAAGTTCTTGATCACATTTGTTGTTTAGCCTCGGGGTCCTTGAAACTACAGGGAGAGAGAGAGAGAGAGAGAGAGAGAGAGAGAGAGAGAGAGAGAGAGAGAGAGAGAGAGAGAGAGAGAGAGAGAGAGAGACTCTGATTGGAGCAAAGCCGGCAGGGACATTTTACTAGGGGGCAATTCTGCTTTCTCCTGTGCATGGCCAAATTGGATGCTGCCTGGCAGCATGACTTCTGTGAGTGGCCTTCTCCTGGTGGTTGCCCAGAACCCAGAAGCATTCAGGGCTGGTTCAGATCACACACTCGAGACCTAGGTGCTTGCTGTTTCCCTGGAACTTACAGTGCATAATTCTGCTCTTAAATAACACCCATGTATATTTTATCTCTGGGTAATCTCATTTGCATGCATGGCAGTATGCACCACACTGAGTGGTGGGGCTCACTGGCTAACTCCTCAAACCCACATTGTACGTATGACAAGCCAGTTGAAAGCCAGACCTGGGATCTTGCCATGTGGGTTGAGGTGTACCAGTTGTGCTGGGACAGGGAGTCTTGGTTGGGAAGTCTGTCCTTGCAGCCCCCAGGCAGACAGGAAAGGCAAATCTGCTCTGGGTGATGGTGTCAGTCTTATTTTAATCTTGACTGACAAGGAAAACAGCAAATAGACACAAGAAAACCCAACAGGCATGTATTCTCTCCTTTATTAATATCAGGAGGCTGTTTCTGCCTGTCTGGCATTATTCGAGGAGGTTATTCCAATTCTAGAACTATCACTCCTCCTCATTGGTGGAGAGGGTTTTTAGGTTGGTATGCCTCACGGGAGGACCTGCATACAGGAAGGCAGGCCACCCCTCCCAGGCCATGTGTGATAGCAGCATCCCCAGGACAAGCAGGACTACAGGGTAAACAGCTAAAGCCCTTCAAATGTTTTGAGGCTAGATAGTGCAGCACAGCCACACACCTGCCAGGCTGCAGCCTTGGTGGTGGAAACACCCAGCTTCTTGGCCTTGTGAGGCACATCACCTGTTCTCAAAGGCTGTAGCCATCCACTGTGTATGGCAGAGTAGGTAGTGACTCATTCATATTCAGTTCTCTGAGTCCCCTTCCCTCTCTTCTCCTCTGGCCCTGGAGATGTATTTTGCATCCTTTAAATGATCTTGTTTATTCTATGTGTTGGAATATAGTTATCTGAATATTAATTATGGTGGCTTTCGTGGAGTTCAATGGTTGAATGCAGGAATGCAGAATTCCTCCTTCACTTTCAGCCACCTGCTTTGATTTCTCTGTTTATCTGCTTGACTGAGCTGAAATCAGTTTCTGTAAGTGAAAGTTGGCTGCTTGAGGCAGATGTTAATACTCAGAAATAGTTTACAGGATGCTATTAGCATATGTAGCAAGAGGCTAACAAACAGAGTTGCACAGCGCTGATGTCAGTCAGGGTGGTGACAGGGACTAAGAGGTGGTAGCTCACCCCATGAGCGAGCCTGAGCCCTTCCCAGAAGCAGCAGCAGCCTGAGTGCTGGGCACCTTCTATAGGAGCTGGCCCTACCCTCCCCACCTCAGCACCCTGGTATACAGCCGGCTGGGGGCCGATGATTAATGACAGCAAGAACTGTAACCAAATTGTAGTGCCATTAGCACCAAGTCACGACTGACAACTAGATACATCATCTCTGAGGTTTCTATCCAGCTAACTAATTTAACTATGTGGATACGGGAAACATCTCACTGATGCCATAAGGCAAATACTGCCAGTATCCTGGAACAGCTCAGGAGCAAAAGAGACGTGAGGATTCCTGTTGGGTCCTGTGGTCAGGGTCAGACCTGTATTCTCTGGAATCATTCTGCATATACTCCCACTAAGCCAGGGCCCAATAAGCAGCAAAAAATCAGTCCCTGACTCTTGATCTTCTCATGTAGAACACAGATTTCCCTTACTCTCCCAAGGACAGTTGGGATGGATACCTCATCCCCACCCTGAATTTCTCTGCAGCTCCCCACTCCACTCTCTCCAGGAGAGGGACTTGCTGACAAGAGAGGACAAGATACAGGTGTGCCTGGCTCCTCACGGAGCTGTGCCAAAAATAGTGGATGCAAATTGTTATTATCTTCTTTTTGTCACTTCTTTTCTTACAATGGGTTCTATCTGAAACGTGCTGTGTTTGCTCATCAGAAGAGCCTTAAAAGGAATCCTTATAGAACCGATGCAAGCCTTCTGCTGCATGAATAGTTGCCCTTTAATTCATCTGGTTTATGAGCTGGGGGAGAGGGGCTGTCCCACAAGTCTGTGTTTTTAAAGCCAGTCCCTGAATTATCCGTTGATTTGTTCTCCAAGTAAACAAGTCCTCTACTCAGGCCCTCTGCCCTCTGACTACTGGACAGGCCCCAACTTGGGGGTGGCTAAGGGACAAAGATGCTGACTCCATGACTGAAGCACTCAGTTCCCAAACTTCTCAGATGCCTTGCTGGGTAGGCTGTGTGGATCAGCAAATCTGGTCCTTTGTCTGGGATAACCAACTCACAGCCTGAGAACTGAGGACAAACTCCGGGAATAACGTCTGTAAGCAGACGTTTAGGAAAACTCAAGGCCAGCCAATGGTGGAAAAGAGAGGATCCTACATTTGGTTCCTGCATAAGCAAACACATAGCTCACAGTGAATTCAGTCCTGCACCTGGCGGAAGTGGCAGGGCGTGGCATCTGGACCCAAAGAGCCAGCTTGCTGGAAAACTCTCATTCTAGAAGTATCCACCCACACCAGTAAACTCAGAAGACAAGAATGGCAACAACCCAGATCATTCTGGGAAATTTAACTTCCATGAGCAATGTCCCGATAATGGAGATGGGAAGGAAGACTTTGGCACAGAACAGCTCTGGACCCTCTTGCTGGAACAGGCACTAAATAGATAGTGTCAGGTCACTGATAATTACCTAAACAGATGAGCACACTCTCCAGTGTAAAGTACATTCCCTTCTGAAGTTCTATCTTCTCTCATGTGACATTTCCCACTGCCTCATGAGTGTGGTAGGTATGGCATTCTTATGCCAGTGGACATATAAGCCAGGTTTAAATATGTGTAAGCAAAGAGCGGTTGTTTGATTTGCTTATGCCAGAAATTAACACTGTACTACTTCACTTTTAATTTTAACTCTCGTCCACATTTTCCAGAAAAGAAGATATCAGATTGCAAACCCATGTGTTCTCCTCTGGTCACCTCTGGTGCATGGAGGGCTCTATTTCCCATTTTGGCCCTAAAGAGTCTTTCTCTTAGATGTCTTTCCTAGGGCTGACTGTGTAGCTCAATCAATAGAGTGTTTGCTTAGCATGCAAGGGGTTCAATCCCGCCACTGCATATAAGGCTAGGAGTGGTGCTGCACACTTGAAACCCCAGCATTCCTAGAGATAGAGACAGGAATGGAAGAAGTTCAAGGATATCTTCAACTACATAGTGAGTTTGAAGATAGCCTGGGCTACAAGAAATACTATCTTGAAACAAAAGAGACTGTTTTACAACCAAAATTCAGATATGGTGGGGACAGTCTCCCCAAAAGATAATACAGATCCCTTCATCCATTACCACAAACCCTGAGCAAGAGCCACAGAAGTGACTAAGAGGCTGTCTCTGGCTTCAAAACGCCATGCATAAAGGTGCATTTTTCAACCAGACATACATTTAAAGTACCTGGGAGCTCAAAAGAAGGGCTGTCTCCTGAGTGGATGACTTGGGGAGTTGCTGCATGAGATACACATCCTTCTCTCTTGGATTTGACGAACTGCAGAGATCAAGAGAAGTGCCTCACACAAGGAGAAAGTCCGGATAACGGTAGAGAGATGCTGAGAAACAATGTGGGGACTGGGAAGGCCAGTGTGGCAGGGGAAACACCAGCATAGGTCTTCAAGCTGACTTCAATTCCAGGCTGAGTTTAGTGGGCTATAGACAATGAGTGGATGGCAATGGGGGCAGGGGGCTGCTGGCAAGGGGTCCTAGGAGTAACCAATCCTGTAAAAGGGGTAGGAAAAGGCAGGTAGTGCTCCTTGGACATCTGTGCTGGAAGCCTGCCTCCTTCCACACACAGCTGCACACTACCCCTAAAGCTACATGGAACAGTCTCTCCATCCTTGGCTCAGGGGATCCCTGACTCCATGACGGAAGCCCTCCACCTCCAAACTTCTCACCCCCAAAGACTTCTGGTTCCCAAGCAGCCCACTCTGAGTCCTCTACTTCCTTAAAGGTTTTGCTTGAGACAAACTGCTCTTATTAAATAAATAATTGATTCCCGTACCCATTTTTTATTAATCAAAGGCTAATCAGAGCTGCAGATCGGCATGCAGCACCCAGCGTTAGCCATGCCGAGTGGATATAATTTTTGCTAAAAGCAGCGAGGTGCTATTTTTGCTTTTCCCATGCAGTCTCATCAAGAGGACATGTGCAATTTTCAGTGGGAAATATTGAGAAAGGGCTGGGGTTTGGGGACTCCAGTACAGCAAGCTCAGCTGCACAGTCCATTCTTACCAGCGACCCTAAAGTTCTGGGAAAAGGGAGTTTGAGGACCCAGATCCCATATTGAAGAGCATCCTGAATGAAGTAGACATGGCAGTGAAGGCTACCAGCACAGAAGCCTGGATGTCGAGAGGGTTCTGACCCATCAGGCAGAGAGCATTGCTGGAGTTCTCCCAACTCACCACACCACTCTGTTCTACTGTCTCACAAGCAACCTCATCTAGCTTGCTCTTCTACAGACAGGATAACATCTAAGATCTGATCCTTCCCTTGTCTGTGATATACCCCGAGTTAAAGACACAGATGACAGCATCAGCAAGTTATTCCTGGCCAAATAGTCAGTCTTTCTAAACAATCTTGACTTTTTCCTTCCCTTTTTAATGTTATCATGTTTTATCTCCCTCTCTCACTCTCTCATCTCTCTCCCCTCTCCTTCCCTTCCTCCATCCTGCATCCCTTTCCCTCTCTCCCTCTCCCCCTCTCTCCCTATCTCCTTCTCTTTCTCTTCCTTATCAATCTCAAATAAGTAGAAAAAAACTATTACTCCTAAACCCAGAGGAGATTAGAAAAGAGGCCAAAAGAAGTTGTCATGTCAGAGCTACATGGGCATTAACTCTGAGAAGGACAGGGGAACAAAGGGAAGGAAAGGAAAGGGAGACAGAGAGTAACAGTCTCAAGGTTGGGAGGGTGTCACGTGTTACTCAAGGTTTCTGATGGGTCTGACCCTCTAACCTCAACCTCTGAAGCTTTTGCTCTGCTCCTTATGGATGAAAGCTGAGTGGGGACCACGTGGGGGTGACCTGGAGTTTTGCAAGGCACCTGGGGTAATTCACCTCTTTCTTGACTGTTAGCACAGGTCGGGGTGTGTCTGTTTCTCTCTCTTCTAAAGTTACTGAAGAGGCACTGAGGCACCGGCTGTGGCCTGAGCATTCCCACAGTCAGAAGTGGTACCTGGGAATGGTTCAGCCTCATGGGAAGCGTATTTGTCACTGCTAGTGTAACATTCAGCAGGGCCACAATTGCTGTGTCCCACCAGAGACCACAGACAAGTTCCTTCACTTCTCTCTGCCTCAGTTTATTCCCTGGCAAATGGCACAATCATGGCAAGAACTACAGAGTGTTATGTTAACAGTGACACAAGGTCTTTTGTTGGAGGAAACTAAGAGTGTGAAGTCCTGCTATGAACAAAGGTTAGGATTATGTTTTCACCAGAAAACACTGCTGAGCCAGGAAACTGCCATGTTGAAGTTTTTTAAAAGTGTCAAAGATATGCAAAGAAGTCTAAGTTTTCCCTCCCACTAGAGACTCCATCCCACTCTTCAGAAGTCACAGATTCCTGTGGTTCTCTCAGAAAACTGTCAAGCATAGATAGGCACAAGGAGAACGTGCTCACCTAGCCTTTCCATTGCAGAAGTTAGAACGTGGAGCTGTGTACCATAACATCAGGTTTTTCAATTGGTCCTGAATTTTTTCTGAATTTGCCTGCACACAAATCTACTTCATTTCACTTAGCTTCCTGGTGTTCCAATGGTCAAACCTACCCTAATTCCCACAGTGAGGCGCCACTCCACTGATAGACTCTGGTTTCTAATTTTATCTTTTGCTTTACTCCAATCAGCCCATAAGCAGTACCTCATGCACATCCATCAGACACATGCCCCATTCCATCTATAGAATCATTTCTTAAGAGTGAATTTATGTCAATAGATTTAACAATCTGAATTCTGCATGATATTTGCACCCCTAACCCTACCAACTTAAGCTCCCATTGGGTCCCCTTTACTTAATTCCTACTTTTACAGAATCTTGAACATTCTTGGACATGAGCACAGGATATTAGCTATTAGCTAAGACTTGGGTTCCCTTTTATCCAAGTCATAAGCTTGATCTGCTTGCTGATCCTGCAACTGAGAGCTGGCCTAGTCAATTTATGAGTCCTTTTTAGTTCCATGGGTCTGTGACTTTGAGTTAATCTAGCCATTTTCTCCTGTCCATTGAAAGTGGGCTAGAATCCATAAATTTCCCCATCTTGAAGGATGGGATCTGGCTGGGGAGCTGGGACATGCCTAGAGATTTTAAGGAGCACCTTGGAACCGTTTGGAGTTGAAGTCCACGTTGTATAGCTCAGTTTATGAAGATGCAAAGATGCGAAGTTGTGAAAAGGTCACAGAAAAGCAATCAAAGGCCCAGGAGCAGGGCGCCTGGAGGAGGTGTCCCTGTGAAAAGAAAGGTACAGGGCGACGTACTGAGACAGCTGCTTGGAAATAAGAGACAGCGAGTCGTCTTACCACTCTCCAGTGGGAGCCTGAAAATTCAAAGGCATCTTCTCTCCTGCAGCACCCCACAGAATGCTTGTTTCTTACTACGGCCTAAACAGAGTGAAACATCAGGTTTGTTTCAGAGCACGGATTGATGTTCCGGTTCAGTGAGGATCCCTTCCCGCCCCAGCAGCTTCACTAAGTACTGAGTCCTTCATGGAAACATCACTTCACTTTACTGTTCTGGGGGGAAAACTACTACATATAAACTTTGATTAACCCACGTTTTCAGAAAACGGCAGATTCTAATTAACTTAGTTTTCTGGCTAATAGAAGATAAAAGGAGGTGGGGGATCACTTTGTCAGGAGAATGGCTTCAGGACACTCAGCTCCTGCTGAGTTGATCCAGGCTGATCACCTCCATCATGCTGGATTCAAACCTGAGATCAGAGCTGCTCAGATCTAGTTGATGGTCAAGCTGGTGTCAAGAACTATAGCTGGCTCTCTCCTTGGCTCTTGGTAGCTCTAAAAATCAGGGGTCTTTTATCTTCTTGTTAACTGTGCTTATTTGTGGGTCTTGAGCTCATCTTCCTATGAAGGGAGGTAAAGCCATGAGAGAAATCACTTCAGGAGCTTCGAAGCTCTGATAACTTGATGTTATGTTGTTTGAGAATTACATACATTGATATTATTAGTCATAGTTTGTTACTGATAGAGTCACTTCGTAGACAAGAAAATTGTGACCCAGACACACAGGCAGACATTCTCAGAGACCTGAGAGAATCCCTTTGGTGCCACATCCTATAAACTCAGGTTGTTTTGTAATAGATGGTAGCGTGTCCAGAGTTTCCACAACTTCTGGGGACAAAGCTAGGATTTAATCCAGTGCCAGAGAGCATCAGAACTTCTGCAAAGAGGTTTCCAGAACCCTGGATCCCTTTCTCATGGACTTTGGAATGTCTCCTTAGGAAGAAGACCCTCAAGATAGATTTTCAGACTACCTGAGGAGATCCTAGCTAGAATGTAGGTATGATAGTTGGTGTCTTTTAATAGTCCAGTGACTACACACCCTTACCATGGAATTATCCGTCTTTTACATAAACGCCCTCACCCCAAATCAGCTACCTCACTAGGACTGAATTCTTGACAAAAGAATACAAAACACATGGATCTCCCTTAAGGGTTGGTTATCTGTGGGTTGGAATAAATAGTACCTTCCAGTACTCTTAAAGGACATTGGGCATGGAGACTTAGAAAACAGTCTTCACCACATCCCTGCCATCTGGCCATGTGGCATTTCTTTGCCACTAATTCTCAATAATAAAAAGAAATTTCCCTCTTTGCCACCTCCAAACTGCAGAGGTCATTTGAGGCTAGTGTTATTGAAGCTCCAGTACCCAGAGTTCTCCTTAACCAATACAGATGATGAGACCCACCCGAGTCCTGATGTCATGGGAGGACAAGACAGGCCCAAGACTGCATCTTTAGTTAGTGGTCTCCAGGCAATGCCTATAGACTCATCATGCCTAGAAAGGCCTTACATGGGGAAAGATGGTCTATGAGATTGTGAAGATGGTAGGTGTGTGTGTGTGTGTGTGTGTGTGTGTGTGTGTGTGTATGTGTGTGTGTGTTCATACAAGCTCAAGTGTATGTATACATATATGTGTGCACAAGGAGGCCAAAGGACAACCTCAGCTGTCCTTCTTCAAACGCCATACACCTTGTGATATAAGACATGGTCTCCCCAGTGGCATGGAACTTACCAGTTTGGCTTGGTGGTCAACAAGCCCCAGGTATCCTCTGTCTCTTCCTTCCCATTGCTGCAATTAGAGGTTTCTTGGCTCCTTGTGTTTAAACATAAAGCACTTTATCATTTTCCTAGTCCTGGGATTTTTTTTTAAAGATTTTTACCTGTGTGTTAGGGGAGGGAATAGACAGACAGACAGACAGACAGACAGACAGACAGACAGACATGTGTGAGGAGTGCTGAAGAAGAGGATGTGTCAGGTCCCCTGGAACTGGTAGTTGTGAGCTACTTGACCTGCATGCTGGGAACAGAACTCAAGTGGCCCTCTAGGAGAGCAGCAAGCACTTTTAATCACTAAGCTATCTCTCCAGCTCCTGATTTTTCCCTCACAGGATTTTTAGTATTATTTAACTATTTATAAAATGCAAAATCCTTCTTTAAATAGAAAACATACCATTTCCTCTAGATCTGAGCAGTTTAAATGTTGACAGATCCTATTGGCTTGTCCAAGACCCTATAAAAATTTTGGGATGTATATGTATGATATGTATATGCATGTATGATGTTAGCCCATCACCGAATGAGCCTTCCTTCACTTCTCCCCACTCCCCCAGCCCCAGGAATGGTCAGCGAAAAGAATCAGTTGGGTGGCCCCCGAACCAGAAGTGCTAAAGTTCTAAGTTAAATCCATGATCCATTTGTCCCACACTCTCACCTCCATCTGCTGAAAGCTAGTCTCTGACCAAGACCTACATCCACGCCTGAAGGCTCCTTCTCAGACCAGTCCCCAGGGATTTCAGCTTCCTGATCATTGCTGATCTGATGTAGGGCTCCCCTTCCACCAAAGCTATTGTCTGGCATTAGAATAAGACAGATTTAAAGTAAAAAGAACCCATGAGTCTTTAGCCCCAAGTAAGAAGGGCCTGGTGTCAGTTCCAATTGCTGAGGACAGATGTGAACTGGCTCAATTTCTGGAGTGAGAGGCACACCACCTTCCAGCCAGGCTGACAGAGCAGTTCTGGGGGCCCTCAGAGCCTGCAGTGGGAAAAGGAGTCTGTTGGGAGCCACCCTGTGGCTAGCTCAGGAGGAATGGGCAAGCAGGGGAAAAATGAAAACAGAAAGGTGGCCAAAGAGCCAGAGGCACCTTAGAAAGGAAGCAGTGGTCATTAAAGAGGAACCAAGGCAGACGAAGAGGGGACAGGGCAGTGCCTGAGGGAGAGGAGTTCTAGGAAAGGCAAAGAGCAGAGCAAGAAGGCTGAGGAATGCACCTCAAGGACCTTCCAGCGCCTTGGCCCAGCCTGAGCAACGCGGGCTCCGGGCCCCCTTCGACTCCAAGACTGAGAGGCCCATTGCTCTGGACAGCCAAAGCAACAGCAGGGCCGCATAGAGAGTGGGGCTCACACAAAGGATCGTGGGACCCAGCGAGGTCCAAAGGCTGGGGACCGTCAAGGCGCCAGGTGACGCCCCCGCGAAGGAGCTGGGTCTTTCTTCTCTTTCCAGGCTCCCCGCCCTTAATGACTCTGTAATTGATTGGCTCTGCGTCCTATTTTCACCGCGGGCGGCCAGCGCCAGAGGTCGGCTAATATCAATATTCCCCGAGGCTGCTCCGTGGTGTGGATCTGCCTGCTTCTGGCAGCCCCGCCAGA
>NW_021604688.1:6368913-6376413 GCF_004785775.1 Grammomys surdaster | reverse complement strand
GTTTTCCAGATGCCCTAGCCTTAGTTTGTAACAAGGCGTGACATGCTAGGTATAAACAAGAAAATATTTATCTGTCAGAGGTCAGCCAACTCAGGGACTTTTCTCCCTTTCTGCTCATGTCCTCTGGTTTTTTCTTCTTCTAAAGGACAAGAATCAGATGAGCAATGGGTAGGAAACTCTTAACCACGAGAGCCTGTGTATGCTTACCCTGCCTATTAAGATGGCCAAACACGAGCACAGATTACAGAAGAGCAGAGCACAGGCCAGCTGGGGCCAGACCTCTGTGACTGCTCTGATTCCCAGTGAACTCAGTCAGCCAGATTTCCTGAGCCTCCCATAAGATACCGCTGCGTCTTATTTACATACTGCTGCAGACTGAGAACACATGAAGCATTTTTCATCCTGTTCAAACCACAGAAGCCCCTTCAGACATTTCTCTGTTAGCATTTCCAGACAATGGGACAATGCTGGTAAGAGGACAGACAACTAAGAAAGGCACACCATCTTTGACCGTGTGTGCATGCTGCCTCAGGAACATTGTTGTGTGGGAGAATAGGTCTTCACCTACCTTGCCAATTCAGAAGCTTGCTGGAAACACCCAACCTCTCGGGGGGGGGGGGGGGCGGCTAGTTTCTCTCAAGCCAGTGTCCTAAATCATAGCTACTAAATGTTCAAAACTGATAACATAATCGAGTATATCCAGGAAGAAAAGAAAGGCAGTGGATCTGGGGGAGCATTGCCAGTTGTTGCCAGCCCCAACCCCTGGAGACTGCACATCTGTCTATGAGATCACAGGACTCTTCCAGGCATAAGCAACAGGCATACAGGTCTCAGCTTATTCTGAACTCAAGGATTCTCACCTGACACTTTTAGACCCTTAATGAAGAAAAGATCCATGGCTGGTTGCCATGAATCTAGTGATCCCAAGACCAGAAAGCAGAATTGAATTCTTACATTTGAGCATGGATGGGTATACTTTTTAAGTACTGAAATCAAGTTATTCAGTGGTACATGTGTATCAACAGGTCTCTGCACTTAGAAAATCAGACTCCAGACCAAATGAGCTTGCCAAGGACTGGGCAGTGGTAAGCTAAGGATACTCTTTGGCCTCAGCAGCTATGAGAAGACTCTGAGGTTTTAAAACCATGATGGCCAAGCTCCCTGTGACTGTGAGCACAAGGTTCTTGAACCACTGATCTCCTGTTTTCTGCTGCCTGCCTGAAGGTTGTTTTCTCTCCTGACCTTGTCTAGCTTGGTGTCACCAACATTATCTGTTTTTATGTATTCTTGAATCCCCTTTCTTTCATTTCTTCCATTAATACTTCTCGTTCATGGGAGGATAAACAGGGTCATAATCATGCTATAAAGTGAGCCACGAGCTGCGTGTCGCTTATTGCCCAGGGGTCTGCTAATTGGAATTTATAAAGTTCAATAAAAACTATAATCCAATAAGGGCTAAAGCTCCTCTTCATTTATCTTAGGGGTAATACTGCCTGTTCTCCCGACTGCTAGCCAGCAGTGTGAGGCCAGAGAATGGCCACCAAAAAAGGTCTTTTCCAAGGCCCACACTACTCCCTGAAGACAGCTACCAATAACTGAGGACTCAGCAGCCGTGTGAGGACTGTGAGGAGTCTCAGTGTGATACAATTGCACAACCAAAACCCCCAGTGCTCAATCTCTACCAGACACCTGAGGTAGCCATGTCTTTGGGGCCTTGAAAGACGAAGAAGCAACTGTCCAAACATCATCTCTTGCACCACTAATGGACCAGCCAGCCCTAAGTTACATCCTTTTCCCAGTCCTGGGCAAAGGCCTCACATGTACCCCGCCCAACACCAGCCTTTAGGAGACATGGGTGATCCGATACAAGTAACCTTATCTAAGGGCATGGACTGCCAAACCTGGGGTGGGATGTGTCTTCTTGGGAATCTGTGGGCCCCAGAATTTAAGGTGTCGCCTCAAAGTGCACACTTCAGCCATGCCTGGAGCTATCTCAGTTAATCAACTGTGATGTATAGTCATTGTGTTAGATCTATTTGTTGCTCTGATGAAATATGTAGGAACAAAGGAAGATTCATAGAGTCAAAGGTTTCAATCATGGCTGGATGTTTCTACTGCCTCTAGACCCAGAACATCGTGGTAGAGACAAGTACTTCACCTTATGGTTTCCGGGGACAGAAAGGTAGAAATGGCCAGGGGCAAGGTGTCTTTCAAAAGCATACCTCAGTAACCTATTTCTCTCAGCCAGCCTCCGCCTTCACTATATATATAATAATGCCATCAAATTATGCACCCATCAACAGATCAATACACTTAATGACTGAATTCATCAGCTGAGGATCACAATTTCCAACATGAGCCTTTTAGGAGATACTTCATGTCCAAACCTAGACACCACCATGGCCATATCCCCAGATTCCACATCGAGGGGGATGAAAGAAGGAGAGGAAGGGATGTCCACAATCATCATGTGCCCATTCTGGAGACAGGTCCTAAGATGTTGGATATAGAGAGCCAACATAACCTAGACAAGTTGTTTGCAGTACTCAAAATTAGACAGCATAAGAGGGACCTGTCCCTGTGGTCTGGTGAGTGACAGGAAGGTTATGATACTCACCTCTGCAAAGATGCAAGCATACTCCTGGAGGGTAGGATGCTGGCCCTGACTGACAGTCACACATTACACCTGGTATGCATGCCCCCACTTGACAGCCACATCTCACACTTGACAGCCACACCTCCAGCTAATAACTATAACCCTACAATGAAGCAGTGTCCCCATCTGACAGCCACTTTGGGACCACCACTTCCTGGCAAACACCAACCTGCAAAAATAAAGTTTCCATTACTGTGCAGGAGGCCCTCACTTAAAACAAAAAGTAGATGTCTTCCAACAGTGTTGTGAAGTATAGCTCCCAGAAACCCATTGTTCCATGATGATTTTGAACAAACCACCCTGTCTGAGCCCCATGCACAGAGGTGCCAGAGTTCTGGCACTCTCTGGGAAGCTTGAAGTTCTGTTGGACAAATATTAGGTTTCCATGAAGGTCAAGGAGAGCCAATGGCAGACCCTGTAGCATCCCTAGTAGATAACCAGGCTTAAGGAGAAGGAAGAGGCCTGCAGATGAAGCTGCCTCACCAACCTGCCAGTTGGAATCAGGGTGTGAATGTGTGTGTGTGTGTGTGTGTGTGTCTGTGTGTGTGTGTGTGTGTGTCTGTGTGTGTGTGTGTGTGTCTGTGTGTACACAGGCCTAGGTGTAAAGGCTGTGTGATAACAGGTGTTGAAGGCATTCCCCCAACCTTTTGGAACTTTCTAATCCACAGGGAGACCAAGAAGATTTCATGTGGGAAATGAATGTTTAGTCAAGATGTAAAATGAAAGGAGACCCCTTGTAGGAAAGAACCTCAGAAGTGAAGTTCTACAGTTATAGAGAGCTGTTAGCAGAAGCCCATTGTCCACCCCACCACTTCACCCCTGGTGCCTCCTGGTCAGTCAATGTCATGGCAATAGGTTTAGGCTGTGGAGCCAGAGCTGCTGGGATTCTAAATTGGCTTCCTGCCACGTCTGTGGCATTAGCCTTGGGTAAGTCATCCATCCAAGCCAAGTCTCAGCTTGAGGAATAATGCTGTAACTTATATAAAGTGCTGACCATGCTGCCTGATCCAAGTTAATTCTAGCCACTGTTAAGCCGACTCTATATTTTGTGTGAGATGCCCAAATGGAGAGAGGGACTAATCTATGACCAACAGGAAGGACTCCATCTTCTTCAAGTTCTTTTTGCTGACCAGGAGTCAGGCTGCTAACTCGTGGCGATGGAAAAGCTGGTGAATAATGAAGCCAGAACACCTGACTTCTTGGAGTTGGGGGTCAGGCAGGAATTTTGAGGGAAACCATCACCTTGAAGTAGTATGAAGGCTGATCTAACTAGACGGGGAGCAAAGGAAAGATACCTCCAAAGTGTCTGAGATGGGTCTACTCTGCCAGAAGGGATGAAGAGACTCTTGGGTTCTATTCTTAGGATTATGAAAATACAGAAAACAATTTCTTAGCCAGAAAAGGCATTTTGCCTTTGCAATGAAAGGAGTCTAACATCTTATCTTCTCCAGGTCCTTCCACAGCCTCTCTACCCATTCCCCTGGAACATTCTATCCCCTCACTGTACTGTAACACACCAGCTGCTTTGGCGTGCTTGGCACAAGCCTCAGCTGTCAGGACTTATGCTTTTCCCCAGTCTATCAGGGTCTAGTCAAGGACCCTTGCAAAGCTCTTCCTTTTCCAGGCAACACTTTCTTGCTCATTTTGGTGAAGAAACCAAAGAAGCAGAAGTGCCAGACTCTCCTCTTAGATACTTCCAATGCCCTGGCCGGGGAGCAGCACCAGAACCTCAATCTTTTTTGTCATATTGAGGGCCACTGGCTTTATTGTTTTCCTCTACAGGCGGGTGTGTTGGTCTCCTGCCAGTCTGAGAGCTCTGTCAGCATCAAGGCCCTGTCTTCCTACAGCACTCTGTAACTACCTTCACCAGAAGGAAGCAGAGAAAGTGTGGTCCTTGCTTTAGGTCTCAGCCAGGGATAGACCAAGTGATCCTAGACCCGCCACTTCCTGTCTGGGAAGCCTTATCCTGAAAGTGTTGAGACAAGGGAGACAGATCTTCATGAGTGGAGATGCTCCAGCAGGCCTCAATCAGAGGGGACCCAAGGCAGAAGGGGACTGCGAGGGCTCGAGGAGAATTCAGGGGAACAAAACTTGCTACATGGAGGACTAATGGATTTGGGGGAGACGTAAGGCAAACCATTGGTAGAAGTAAGATTCAGTGCAATCTGAGCCACAAATTCCCCTTCTCCGAGCTTCACTAGGCTTTTACTGTACTATAAAAACCACTGTCTAACAGCAAGCCTGCCTGATGACAAAGAGAGATAATTGGCTCTCGTGCAGATTTAAGCCCAAAGTTATCAAATAATAATAGCACACAGAAAGAGACACAGGCGAATGGGCCTGGAGAGCTCTCGTCACGCAATGGATGAGGATGTGTTCAAAGCGTCTAAATGACGTTCTCATAGTGTAATGGGGAAATGGGACATTTCTTTTAAAAAAGATTCTCTGCTAATGCTTGGATACATTTTTAAAAGTTACTTTATAATTAGAGCTGTAATTTATATAATTTATTTTTAAAATATCCTCCTTTTAATTTCCACCCGGTCCAGTTAAAGTTGAACTGAAAAGCCCAAAGTAAATGAATTTTTTAATAAAACCATTTTAAAAAGCCCCAACCTGAAGCCAAATAGATATGTGGATTTTCATGGGTGGGGGGAGATTGTATATTAAAAAAATAAATTTCCTAACTCATTTTATATACCAGGTTTAATTGCTGCTAGAAAGGTTTTAAAATTCTAATTCCCTTTGCTTCCTTTAAGTTGTTTGTTTATCTCTAGGGGCTCCTTGGGCTTGGGACTAGGAGGTCAATGGGTCATCTCTACAAGGAAGGCCAAGATGGTTAGACTTCTGTCTGATCGCTAGCACGATTCGTCCATTGTGCATCGGCTCTTCTCTTCAGAGTCCGTAGCTCCATGCTGTCAGAGGCTGCATTCGTTAACTTTTCTTGTTGCTACGATGAAATACATGACAAGGAGCAACTCAAGGAAGCAAGGCTTTATTTTGGCTTTTGATTTGAGGGTGGAATCCATCGTGGTGGGAGGAAGCATGGTGATAGACGTGCGAGACAGCAGGAGAGTAAGGTGGCTGGTCACTTTCCACATACAGTCAGGAAGCAGAGAGAGGGAGAGAAAAGGGGGGGAGCCTGCTGCACAGCTCTTTCTCTCTTTTAATTAGTCCAAAGCCTCAGCTCATAGAATGGTGCAACCAACCTTCAGGGTGGGTCTTCCCTGTTCAGTCAAACTTTGCTGGAAGCCCCCTCAAAGACTCTCCTATAGGTGTGTTTCCATGACAATTCTAAATCCTCTCAAGTTCTCAATGAATATTAACCATTATAGAACCCATGTTTACAGAGGGGAAGTCTCCCTCCATCAGCATTCATGTCACTGCTTGTTTATGTAATAGGTGTTCAACAAATGTTTGCCAGTGATGGGCCGTATTATACAAGGCCTAGGCCTGAAAATATTGCTAGCTTTCCAGGAAAATTTGATACTTACTAAAATGCCCTCATCCTGAGAGATAGTGGGAAAGAGTCATCATCTCCACCTGTTAGTCAAAGACCCTCAGTTGAAAGGATGGGGAGGCAAGATCAGATTATCTGCACCACCTGGGCCTTGTAGCTTGAAGGCTCTGGAGACCAAGATACCTATACCCGTGGGCTCGTCCTAAGCTTCTCCAGGGGACCCATTCCACACCTATCGGAAGACACACACACACACTCACATGCATGCATGCATGCATGTACATGCACACACGTACACACAAACTACGTATGCATGAATGCATACACACATACACACACTATGCAGGCATTCATGCATAGACACATACACACACACCATGCATGCATACATGCACAGGAGCACATACACACTCACACACACACACACACATGCACACATTAGAAGTATAACCTGGAAGAATCAAAAGCAGGAGGAAAGAGTGGGAAAGTCATCAGGACTCACATACTGTAATAAGACCAAGGATGACAAAATTCATTAGCACTTCACGTAGGCTCCCAGGAGTAGAGGTCATCTGAATCTGGCCTGGAGGTCCAAGATGGACAATCAGAAAGGTCTAGGTGTGGTGTGCAGGGAGACAGATGAGCAAGCAACAGATGTGTGGTGGGAATAGAGAGGCTCGAGAGACAGTGAGTAGATCAAACTCGAGAGCTTGTGGGGTGAAATTTCACTTTCAAACAATATTTTAAAAAATGAGGATGAAAAGAAGAAAGAATAGTGGATGGGGAGAAGAAAGAAATCAGCAAAATGAGAGAGAAGGAAAAAGGGAAAACAAACCAGTCAGAGTAGAGTGAAGATGGGGAGGATAAGTCAAGGAAACAGGGAGGGAAGAGAAAACAATAGCAATGGCCTCTGTGCCCATACCGAGGGAACTGTGGAGGGGCAGCGATGGGACAGAGGTCATCCTGGAGGGGTTTCTTGGTGTTCCCCCACATGCTTTCCAGAGAGGCATTGGCTATCCCTGCCCAGGGCATTCCTCAGGACACAATGAACAGCAGCACAGGTCTCACTAGAAAGCAAGAGAGGAGACTTAGACTGGGATGGGGGAGGAGTAACTTGAAAGGGTTGGACCTCCTCCAACCCTGACCCCACCTTCCATCATCCCTGGCCTTTGGAGCCCAGGAGGATGGTGAAGCAGGGATCCAGACTGCTGCTCTGTTGCCTAGGAGACAGCAATTACTCTGTGAGTTGTATAGGTGTGTGTGTGTGTGTGTGTGTGTGTGTGCGCGCGCGCATACTTTCTTTTTTGTTTTTTTTTTTAATCCTGAGCCTGATGAACTACAGTCAACTGTACTGCCCCCTCCAGAATCCCCACCCTCAGTCGCC
>NW_021604688.1:6341330-6368513 GCF_004785775.1 Grammomys surdaster | reverse complement strand
GTACCCTATGGGGAGTTTATACCTGTGTGGCCAGTAGCAGGAAGAAGAGTATGTCACATGAGTATGCTAGACAAAAAACAGTTGAGCTTAGAGAAGGGCCATGGGGAGAAGACACACAGTCAAAGACTCTTTTCCTGAGCCCAGTCTGGAAAGCAGAGCATGTAGCACATAGCAACTTTTAAGATTGATAATGGCTGGCACACTGAGGTAAGGAGACCCAGAACTCACCACAAGACACTCTTGTGACCAATGATGAACAGCTCACACACTGTCCTGAACAATACACATTGGGGACCCACACCAGTAATAGGCCTGCTTAAGGGCCACTAATGCTCATCTGCTGGAACAGGGATGTGTGAGTGACAAACCACCTGTTTACTAGACACATAGGGTTCTTGGAGAAAGAAGAGGCTGATGAACTGTTCCACCAGAGGCCATCTCCCCCTTTCATTTCCTTGTTATTTGCTCATTTAACACATGCTTACAGAGAAGCCAGTGGTACCTTCAAATTGGAAGGGTAGTGACCAGGAATAGGGTGATGAGAGATTAAGTGGTTCCTTGGGCAAAGACTCAGAGTCTCTGCCAGTTTCTCCAAGAGAGCTGGAAGGAACCAAAAAGCTGAGATTGGCCAAGTCCCACAAATCATCTCCTGCAGGCCACCTTGTCCAATTCCCAGGCCCACTCTCCCTACTGACATGCATTCCTGAACTTCTTTGCCAAATACTGAAGAGGGCAGTGTATGGGTGGCCAAGTAGAAATGCCCAGAGGAGGAGAAGGTAGATGAGGCAGAACCAGGGAGGAGACACTGATGTGCTAGACGAAGTGAAAGAACTTAGGCAATGTAATGTGCATTCCTCAGACCACACAGAAAGGCTTATCAGGACCAACAGCAAGTCCAGCCTCATTCTGAAAGCTGAAGCTGGCTATCAGAACCCAGTTTATGAGGGGGCTCGAGGAGGTTCTGGAGGAACCAGGGAGGCTTAAGCTGGCATGATGTGTCGTACAATGCTGTCCTTACAAAAGCGATACCTATAGTCATGGAGGGCCTTCTGGAGTCACCTAGGAATTCTGGAGGAACTAATGAGCTCAGAGCTAAGGCATTCAGGTACAAGGAGCCCTTTCAGGACAGTGGATCCAAGCCAGTCTCTCAGGAAGAAGGTAGACTCCCTACAGCAGTCAGCAGGCCCCACATTGTGTGTTTCAGGGTGAGCAGAGGACATATCTGGCATACACTAGAGAATGAAACTGGAATATTCCAGGTCACATGAGGAATGGAAAATGATGCTTCTTTTAATCATTCCTTTCTCCCACTGCTTTCCTTTCTTTCCCTTTTAAAACATTTTGAAGTATGCAGTACAGTGATGTGCAGTGCTGTCTGTGTTGGGCAACCATTACCTTCTTCAGCTTCTAGACCTTTCCCATACTCCATCAAACAGCTGCTCCCTTTGCATGGCTTTTCCTAAGAAGACGTGATCAAATGCTTATTCGCCCTGATTAAGGCAATGACTAATGACAGATCAAAGAAAAAATTCCACCCAAGTCCCAGGTTAGTGAGCCAGGGAGTTTACTGAGGTTACCTACATGAACATGGGTGGCTCAAAAGCAGCTGCATCACCAAAAATGCCAACACCACCATAGGTGACAACTCATGAATCCCACATCCTGGAGCCCCTGTACAGCTTGAAGGCAGCTCCGCTGGGAACTCTCTTCTCCCTGACAATGTGGTCAGTGTTCACATAATCTCATCACTGGCTTCATGAGTCTTGCAACTTTCTGAGCTTCCTGGTCTTGTGAGTCTCCTTAGCTTTCTTATAGGTACTGCCTTCAAAGGGCCATGTTCCAATTCAGAGGAATTAACCACACAACGGTTCAACCCCCTCCCAGACCCTAGCAACCACTAGGTCCCTTTTTGTCTCTATGGAACTACCTATTCTTGTTGTTTTATACAGGTGGGTTCACACACTATGAGAACTTTTGTGACTAACTTCTTTTTGAACATAATGTATCTGTGTTCATCTCTGTTATAACATACACTAGAATTATCATCTCTCTGTTTGTAGGTAGTATTCCATTATAAGGGTACCACATCTTGTTTATCCACTCATCAACTGAGGAAAATCTATGTTTCCATTTGAGGGTCACTGTTAATAGCATTTCCATGAATATTCGTATGCAAATATTTATCTAGAAACATACCTTCAGTTCTTCAGGACATACCTAGAGTGGAGTTGCTTCACAGTTCAGTAGATATCTTTTTATTGTTTGTAAGTTACTAGGCTAACATTTTTGTCTCAAAGTTTCCAACTTGACTCAGGGTATAACTCCACACTTCCTGACTTCTGTGTGTCAGGCGCACTCACTCAAAGCCTAGGAGTCTTAGATGCATATAGAATTTATTTTGAGTCAACCAGCAGTCTGATGTCAAAAACTCAGAAGTCATTCCTGGATTTTTTTCCTCCAACACACATGCTTTTTCCACATGGTCAGGACACCCACTATCTAGAAGTCCCCACTTCATGGTCCTTTTTGCAGAATTCAAAACTCTCAATACTATAAATACTCATTTCATCCGTGTAAAAGTGGTATCTTCTAGATTTACGCTAGACGAGTGGCTGCAGGTGCTAATCAAATCTTAATTGGAGGAGGTGGGATATAAAACTGGGAACGTTCTTTCATTAAATTAATTTTGGCATAAATGAATTAGGGAAAGGCAAACAGAAATCGATTTTGATGCCTCCACCCAGCTGTGGGAGGGAGGCTAGTGTCCTGCTAGGGCAATCCCGATGAGACTTCCAGTCAGAAAGACACAACAGAGCCAGAACAGTATAAACATCAGTCCCAAGAAGCAGAGAAATGAGCTGCCCAGAGGGAGGGACCTCAGGACAGGCAAGCTGCAGCCAGCAGAGATGGGATATTTTTCCCCTAGCACAGATCTAAGTCTCTGTGTTGTTGGCATATGCATTTAAAAGGACTTAGCTCAGAGGACTAGGACCCTGCCTTGCTTCCATCCTGCCTCCCAGCCAGGGGGAGGTGGTTGGTTAAGGACACCAACTGGGCAGCAAAGGGGCTCTCAATCCTTCATCTCCTAGACAGCTGGAACTCACAGTACGACCTTGAGTTGCATATACAAAGATGTGATCGGAGCAGCTGGCTCTGTCCCCTGTAGCTGCACCTGTGGCATTTGTCAGCCAGCAGAACAGACGAGCACTATCTGTGCCTACCTGGAGCCATCCATCAGCCCAACAGGAGGTAGGAGTGTGCGCCACACTCATCTCCCAAGCATCTTGCCCCATCCCTGCTCCACAGAGGACCTCAGCTGCCGAGTGTGTGACGGACCTGGACACCTGCCCTGGAATGCTGTCAGGCAATTAGCACAGCAAATGGCCCATAGGAGCCGATCTCCAGGGAGTCGCCCTCTCACTCTAGGCCCTGTTCCCCCATCCCACCTGCCCCTGCCCTGCTCACCCAAGTTGCTGTCTCCAGACTGCTAGCACAGATATAACTCTTCCTCCCCCTGGTGTTTGTCAGCCGGAATCTTCTCTTGCTCTCCTGACATTCCCTGTCTGAGGCTGGCCTTCATACACCCCCAGATCCAACCTCACCTGGTTACTCTGTCTCAGAATCACAGCAGAAGACTCTAGTCAGATCAGGAAATGAAGGATGGTCCACCTGCAAAAGCTGGAAAGAGGAGACAGGGCCACAGAGCTGTAGGAATGACAGGCTGTGAGGGTGAAGGTGAGTGCCAAATAAGAATAGGGGGAGGGACATGGACAAAAAGGAGCAGAGGAACCCACTTTGGAGACAGCTGTGACAAAGAATGAGTAGGAGGGGTATAAAGCTTCCAGGTTTCTGATCTGTGACCACCTTTCCTTCAGGGTGTCTGCACACTACAGGCTGGGTATGTGTGGACAGCTCCAAGTGCCCGAAACCCTATGTGTAGCCACAGCATGCCAAGAACAAGCTAAGCAACGTTGATTCCCAATACAAACAGCCAAGAATGGGGTGTAGATCATCAGGTCTGACCTCAGATAGGCTCTAGAATAGTTGTCTTGTGCCCAAAGGGACAAGATTGATAGCAATCCCTTAACAGTGAGATGTGAGTATAGGAGACGCTGGAGATCCGTGTCACATGAGAGGCCAACCTGAGACATGTATGCTGATTTTAGAAAAAATGGAAAGTTACAGAAGGGTTAAAAACAAGGATCTGACAGTTCAGGACTTGGCCTTAGGAACAGTTACAGAGTGATGGCCTGGTACTGAAATGCTTGAATCCAACAGACTAATTGTTAATAGACAACTAAGTAAATAACAGACAGATTTTTGTTCCCCACAAAACCAATCTGGTCAACCAGTTGTACAAACACAAATGTCCCATACACAAAGGGAGGGAACAGAATGTGGCCAAGGCAGGCAAGATCTCCTCACTATCCCATGCCTGGTGCCCATTCATTTGAGAGTCTGGATCTCAGTCAGGGAGGAATGGATCATGATGGTTACCAGGATCAACACTGGATGCCTGAAGAGGTCAGAGCTGTTGTACAGCAGGGTAAGGAAAGCAAGAAGGAACAGGAGCTATGGAGTCAGCCCTGAGCCACCTTCCTAGTGACCACACCCCTTGCTTAGCTGTTCATCTTCTATTTTGAGCCTCATTGCCTCCACACTGGAAACAGGGGTCTCTGCACCTTCTCCCTGGCTGGAAGGAGAAGAGCAAATGCGGTATGGGATGAGAGGGAGACCAGGAAGTAGAAAGTGTAGAAGGACGAAGCAAACTTCTCAAAGTTAGAATGATCCATAAAGTGTGTGAGTCTGAGGATGACTCCCTGTTTCCCAGGAAGTACCACAGCACGGTTTGATGGTACCCAAGCCACAGGACTGGTGCTCAGTGGGCGTCTGTTGGGGCTGGCAGTCTGAGTGATGAAGCCAGGCAAGCAAGAAAGGGAAGAGGAACCTTCCAGCCCTGTGAGGGTGGGAGGCCTGCCAGCTGCCTCCAGCTCAAGTTCAGAGATGAAGCCGTTCCCAGAAGACCACACAAGTCTCCTCTGGGTGACCAGACTTTCCTCTCTATCTGCCTTTCTGGATAGCACAATGTGGGGTGTAGAATGCCAAATGTGTTTGAGGATGTTACCTCAATGCACATGAGGGGCATCTGTCCTGTATGTAACATAAACACCCTTTGTTAGGAGAGGTGGAGAAAATGTCCTAGAGAACCTTGTAGCCAGCAACCCCATCACTGGCCTTGGCCTGCAGGGACCCTGGAAGCCTGTCTACCTCTTAGCACACAGTGAGATATTTTTTGTTCAGCTGTGTTCTCCCAAAACAAGCCTACACAATTAGTTTCTTCTTGTTTCCTGAATTATTTTTGCCACTGTTAATTATTTCACACTCCATATACAAGAGTTATTGGGGTGGGTAATAGGAAGCAAGGGATCACTCTGAGGGAGCATCACAGCCTTCAAGACGTGAAGGCAACTTTGATTTGTTTCTCTGTTCTGCTGCCTGCATGAAAAAAGAATCAGATAACACCCAAGAACAGGAGTGTGGTCACTGGGGTGGAGAGGGAGGGTGAGAAGCAAATGTGACCTGAGGTTCCGTGTAGATATGCCTGATCACTGATCTACTACTCCTGAAGGGGATCTACCCATGGGAGAAAGTAACGGATCTCCTGTTCCTCAGATAATACTTCTCTTGTTACAGCTCTTTGAGTTGGGGAGGGGTGCAATCCAGGGATGTCTTTGCTCCATGGCACAGCAAAAGGGATACATTCATGCCTTGTCATTGTATTGGGAGCTCCATATGCATCACAATAGACCTGTGACAATAAATACCACAAATATCTTTGTTCAATTTGGAAAGCAGGGCTCAGAGAGAAGTTAAAGGACTTTCCTGATAACACATACCCAGGAATTAAAACAGCTCAGAATGGAAGCCAGGTCTGTCTGATGCTAAATTCCCACTTATCTCATGGTACTGCCTCCTGCTAGCCAGGAGAGCACCGATATTCCTTAAGAAAGATGCCCCCAAGGAGAAGGACTCTTACCTGAGGCAGAGAAAAGTTAGTCCCTACAGTCATCCCTCTGAGGTCGTGGCCCTCAAGATCCCTCTCTATAGGAGCTCTAGTCTAGATGCACCTACTGCCAGGCTCTTCTCTAGGAAGCTCCTGTGGCTACTATAATCCTTTGAAGTAAAGTGGTAAAATCGGACACTGTAAGAGCTACTTAAGGAAGTGTTTGTGGAGCTCAGACAGCTTCCAGGTACCTCAGGTTGGGCTAAGTCTCTAGGCCTATCGAACTCAGCCAAGTGAGCCATTCAGACTTAAGTTAGTATATTAGTTCATTTCACTGCTTTGTGACAAGTTGCCTGGCAAGGAAGTAAGGGTTTCCCGTTATTTGAGGGTATGGCCCATCATGAGGATGACAATGCATCAGCCCAAGCTGAGGTGGCAGGACAGTAAGGCAGCTGGTCTACATTGCATCCGCAATCAGGAAGCAGAGGATTGAGTACTAATGCACAACTGATTTCTTATTTTCCCATTTTCATGCAGCCCAGGGCCCCAATAGATGGGTTAGTAGTACCTACTTCCCTCCTTAGTTAAAGCTCCAGAAACTCACCCAGAGGTGTGTTTCCTAAGTGATTCTAAATCAAGCTAAGTGAACAATGAAAATCAACCATCAAAGCTAGTGATGGATCTGGTGATAGCTATATAGGGACTTCATTCAATGAGAGCTGACCTCTTGGTGCCACATCTCCTAGCCTCCAAAGAGTCCCGTCCTGAGGTCCTGAGTGAAGTGAAGCTGGGCACTTCACCCAGATGCAGGGAACTAACTGTAGATGCCAGCAGGTGTCCATGACTCTACCCAGGCAGCACCCTATATCCTACCTCCATATATGATTACCAAAGATATTCAGAGTGGGGACAGGACCTCTGGGTTAAATAAGAAAGTTGGACATATTGCTTAGCCATGTCCCTGGCACAAGACAAGTGTTTCAGCATGTGGTAGTGACTAGGGCTACACATGCCACAGAAAGCCAACTCTGTTCTAGCATATATCCAAGGTGGGTGCTGACCAGTATCTGTATACATTCCCAGCCTTCCTTCAGCATCCAAAAAGGAAAGTGCTCTCAGGCTCAAACCACAGTGAGTGTGGCCTTGATCAGCAGTTCAAAGTGGACAGAGCCAAGCATTGTGTGCTCATTCTTAACCAATGCCCAAAATAGCTCCACGGAAGGGCTACCTAAGTAAGCTAATCTGGCTGCGCTCCCCACCTTGCCTGAAAAGGTACAGGTGCCTAGAGGAGGAGTGGACCCTGTTCCTGAACATATAATTCAGCATTGATAACCATGCTTGTTCTAAGAGAAAATTCTACCCAAGACTCCAGGCTTCCCCATGTCCCAGGAAGGATTCTCTGAAGGTCTTTATGCTGGCCCTCTTGGATGTTTCTCAGCCTGTTTCTTGCTAGAGAGGAAAGCTAAGTTCAAGCCCTAACTCATTCACCCTACATGAGGAGAGTTTGTGTTCATATGAATGGGGACTTGCAGGAAGCCACTCAACAAGGGAGAGGGAATTGCAGTCCTTCCTACTACCTACTCAACTACACACACAATCAAGGTAAAGAAAGACAGGAAGTACTCTGCTCATTCAATGGCTGTGGAAACTGAGAGCCAGAGAAAGAAAAGCATTCAACAAGCCTCAGCAGCAAAGATGGTGGCAGTAGATTGCTACAGTGTGTGGAGTGTCCACTACAGACAACAAGGATTCTGGGAAAGGGAATAGGTGAGCTAGGACTCTCATGTGGGATCCTTGAATATATAGCTGTGCATGTGGTTGAAGGGTCTCTGCCTAGGAAGGTAGAAGCTCTCTGCTGACTAGATGCGGCTATTACTATGGTCACGATCCAACATAGTCTCCAAAGCCACTTGGGTTTGTTGGCCGGTGAGCCAAAATGTGGCAAATGGCCAGTGGTCATAAGAGCTCATGGCAACTATCCTAAGTCTTCTGAGGAAATGAAACCTCTCACTCTTCTTTAGCTGTAAGTACTCTTGGATTGAAAGGGTTGAAAGCAGAGCCCTGGGCTGAACTTTGAGGCAGATGGTGGCAGGCAAAAAAAAAAAAAAAAAAAAAAAAAAAGGACTGGCCCACACCCACCTAGCAACTACTGAGCTTTGGACATGCATTCAAAGTCCAGCCCTGCTGTCTCCTACTTACAAGTTGTCAGGAACATTCCTTGTAACCTCTGTGACCCTCAGGCTCATCCTCTACAAATCAGGAGAGAGGGTAGCTATTCATAAGTGTGTGGTGACATACCAACTTCACCTGACAATTTGAAGCTCCTCCTTCTAGCTCTCCCTTCTTGGGATAGCTGATGCATAAGGCATTTGAAAGCAAAGATGGCAGAGCCATCTCCATGGTTAGGTGTACAATCCATCTCCCTACAGTCAGAATGGATATTTCAGGGACTGCTGCCCAGCATAGGTGGCTGATAAGTGAGTGACCTGTCCAGACATAGAGATGGAGACCATACTTTGCTTAGACAGAGGAAGCAAGGGATGGACTAGACTCACAAGCCTATGACAAAGGCTAGGTAGTAGAAAGAAGAACGCTCAGACTGAACAAGGAACTGCCTCAGTTTTCCAGCAAAAACAAGAAGAGTTCTGGCCAAGATCAAGCAACTAGGAACAGGAAATGGCCTTGTAGGTCACTGAACCCCCATCCTGAGCCACACACTGTCTTATAATGTACTCTGTACCACTTTCCTGGGAAGAGATGATTGCATCCTTTCTGAAAAATAAAGAACAGGAGGGAGAAGGCGAGCCCTCCCTTCTCTCCCTCCCTTCCCCTTCCCTCCCACTCTCCCAGCACCTCCTCCCTCCCCACCTCCCGCCAGCTCTTGCTCTCCGTTGCTAAGTAGATGGTAGGTTTATTTGCGGCTGTCGGTTCCCAGTAGAAAAATTTCGTCTTGGAGAGCCGCCTGGATGGAAATGGCTTCAGCACCGATTTCATGGAGAAGGTCTGTGCGGTAATTAGTGTTCACGAGGGAGGAATTGGACTGGCAGGCTCCCAAGAAAACTACTCCCCAAAAGTTAGCTGGAGTCCAGAGGGCTACATCAAATGCAGTTCCAGAGTGTGCCTCTCCATCTATATATAGACCTGCAGACAAAAAAAAAAAAAAAAGGGCAGTTTGGTGGCTGAAGGTTTGTTGGGGGACTGGCCATGGAGGCAGAGGAAGCCTGAGCTGCAGAGACCACTGCACAAAACACGGTCTCTACAGTTCCTCTTCAGCTTCTTGCTTAGCCCCTGGTGCTTTTTTCCCCCTTTCTACACCTTGCTCTTTGCCCCAGAATGGAACCTTAGTAAGAAAGGAAAGGACAAGAAGAGAGATTGGGAGAAAGGAAGGGTAGGCTGGCCCCAAGCTGGTCAGCAGAGGATTGAATTCCTAAAGTCATGCCCTATACTTCCTGCTAACCTTGCCTTCCTGTGTGCCCAGCCACTCCTCCTTCCTTTCTCTATTAAGGGTTCAGGTAGCACTTCTACCTCCAGAAAAACTCCCCTAACACCCTCCTCTGCCCTTTCTTCCCCTGGACACCTGTAGCTGAGGCATGATCACTCACCAAGAGTTGTGTGTGTGCCATGGCCTCCTTCAGTGTTGCTTCTCTTCCCAGCCACACCCTGAGCTTCATGTCTCCAAACTTCTCCCCCTCTTCCCATCTACAGACCAGAGTGGAACAAACAATAGCTTATGGAAAGAATTAAAACAAAAGTCCTTATAGAAGGAATTAAGAATAGCAAGTCTCACCGGGCAGTGGTGGCACAGGCCTTTAATCCCAGCACTCGGGAGGCAGAGACAGGCGGATTTCTGAGTTCGAGGCCAGCCTGGTCTACAGAGTGAGTTCCAGGACAGCCAGGGCTACACAGAGAAACCCTGTCTCAAAAAAAAAAAAAAAAAAAAAAAAAAAAAAAAAAAAAAAAAAAAAAAAGAATAGCAAGTCTCAGAGGTTAGATGCTCTATCTGGTCCCATGTAGTAACCAGAAAAAGTAGAACTAAAATTCTTGGCATTGATTCTTTCTCCTTATCTTCAGTTGCTGGAGAGTCCACAAAACAACCTTCTCCTTACATAACAGGCCAGGGTCCAAGATATGAGGGCCTTGATAGAGGACCTCATCCTGACCTTTTACCCAAGTTTCTACCTTCAGCCTTGAGTATGTTCACAACTAGGTACTACAAGGGCCATCTTTACCACCAACCCCAACCTTTGTGTACTGCAACCCTGAACCCTCTGCTCTCCACTGGCTTCACCTATCAGTCAGACATCACTGAAGTCAGTCCAATACCTCAAGGGTGTGAGAAACTAGAAATGGACTCCATATGGTCAGCTTTGGCTATGGCACACAGCTTCCCATTAGCAGAAGGTCCAAGGAGAAAAGGCAAGAAGACCTGACTCTCCTCTACCCTTCCCTGCCTTGCTGTCCTGAGACTTCCAGTTGGCTTTCCTGGCCGGGACGTATGATCATTCAGCCAAGAGAAAGTAAAGTGTGTTAGAGAGCCAAGAGAAAAGATAAATCCAAAGAGAAAAAGGCAGGACAGCTAAGAGAGTCAGACTCTTTGAATGGCAAAAACGTAAGACATGTGGGGTGTTTTTGACTGGCACAACTCTCTGATTCAGGGTACAACAAAACCTCTTCCCAGTTGCAATCCTTCCCACCCTTCCAATCATCTCTATAACAGAACCCTACACACTTCTATGAACACATGAGCATCTCAGACCTGTCACTCCAGCCACTGCCCACTCTCTACCCAGAAAGAGCAGCAGGCCTGCATGGATGCAGCCATATGTCCACACATGCTTTTATTCCCCTGTTGCCTTCCACCTGGTGGCAAGCCATGAAGCTATTCCCCCATCTGTTGGTGCACACACAGTCTTCTGCCTACACAGTTGGAGACCTCGCATGCTGCTTCGGTGAATTTGCTCCTCCTGCTCAGGGTCCAGCTTCTTGGTACTCTCCACTCATCTCCAAGGACATCAGTAGATCTGATCTGTAGTTATCTCATTGTGTTGAGTGGTTGCTGAACCTTGACCTGCACACATGTCCTTTCCCTCATCTCTAAAAGAGAAGTGCATACTTTCGTTTCCTTCCTCATCCCCACTCACTCATTCATTGGCTTTAAAGACATGAACTCCTGAGCAGCAATTTAATCAAACTCATTTCACAGAAAAGGAAACTAAGGTCCATAAAGATTCTTTGACTCATTGAGGGCTATGATTCATCCATCAGGCACTTGCTTGGGGCCTCATCTCTTGTAAACCATTTTTCACTCTTCACCCTACGTTTCTGCCGTACAGCAGAGGCACAGTGCTTAAGTGTCCATGGCACATGGAGCTGTTTCCCCAGTCATGCAGCTCGCAGAGGCCTCTTGAGAACTCAACAAGTATGTGGATGTAGTGCCCAGACTTCACCAGATTCCTTTTCAGTTGGCATCTGTTCCTCTCGCTGTCCCATAGCCACCCCCTGGACCTGCCCAGGCATCCTTTACCAAGGTTGCCAGGACCCTGTACCACTCTGGAGTTGGCGATCCAACTCCTTAAAACATATCTGAAGCACTCCCACTTTGCTCTCTCCTTCCCTCCCAGCCCACCATCCCAGGTCTTAAAAATCCCTCTCACAAAAGACACAATTGACATCACAGTCCCTCCGTGGGGAAGCATGAAGCACTAGCTCTTTGTCACCCTGGTCTCTGCCAGCTCATTACAGCCTCCTGTCATTAGCATATTAGATGCATGAGGTAAACAAAACAAACTTGCATCTGAGATTCCCAATGCAAACCAAGATCACTCTGAGCTGTACCGTAAGCTGGCTGTGCAGAAAGGCAGGCGGAGCCCCTGCTCTGGGGAGCATAGATGAGCATAGGTGCACACACAAGTGACATGTGCAGGTCCAATGAAGAGAAACAGACAGTAGCAGACAGTGTAAAGGCTAAAGTCATTTTTCACACCACGGGGAATGTCAAGCATCATACCACAGCCATCACTGCTGACAATAACAGCAATATCAATATCCTCCCCAATACAATGGATCCTAGGGACTCTGCTCACCTAAGACCCCAGCAGGTAACCATCATTATTGCCTGTTCATGCACAGATTACATAAACTACTCATCAGCTCCTAAAAGAAGACAGAAGTGACTGTCAAAACCTGACCTATTATGCAAAGCTTGACACCCTTTCCATGATTCCAGATGTCCTAAGGATAGAAACAGTTAGGCAGTGGGGATTGGGTAGTTTTCCAGAGTCCTCAGCTGTCTGTTCATAGGAACCACAAGGTCTATTCTAAGTCTGAAGATAGGAAGAAACTCCTGAAGTAGTCAGGAGAGCAATGAGCAGTGTACAAGAGACAATATGGGATTCAAGGTGTGAGAAAAAAAGGAAGACAACAAGGGAGAAGAATGGAAAGGAAATAAGAAGGAGGAACAGAGAAAATGAAAGAGGAGATGAGGAAGGGAAGGAGAGAAGAAAGAGAAGAGAAAAGATGGCTAACACAAATGAAGAAAGCCAAAGGTTTCTGCAGGAAGTTTCTCAGGACTAATTCTCTTTCAGACTTCAGCCCTTCTAAATTACTCCAGGGGATCCAAACTCAACTTACCTGTTCTGCCTTTGAACCCACACTGCCTTTTCCCTAACACAAGCTTCCCTCATGGCAGCTCTAGCTGGGAATGAGTTCTGGCCTAGGAAGATTTAAGCAACTACTTCAGCAAGGTTGCAGGGTTCAGGTTGCATTCAGGATGCTGCCATGGGCAGCCACAAGACCTTTAGTCGCTTGCTGCCTCAGTTTCCTGCCCTGTATACAGGATGAGAACCCTGTTACTTTATAAAGTTGGATGGATTTGTCTGTGCATATAAAGCACTTAGTACAAAAGCTAACACATAATCAAATAACAGGGAGTGCTCACTGATGTCCTTGCTGCCTAAAGGCCCTATACAAGCCTTGACTCATAAGGTGTATTTGTCATACACTCATCAGCTGACTTGCTCATGTTACCTAGGGACTCCTATAAAACAGTGAGTACGTTTCCCATCATCTGAAAAGTCGTGGGTGACCAATAAATGGTTGGGAGATGAATGGAGCATTGTGTCATCCATCCAAAAATGTCAGCCCTCCTCCTAGTCAGATGGCTTATTGGGTCTTTCATACAGTCAACTGATTTGTCAGTTCAGTTTTCTTTTTCCTTCTCTTAGCTTTGTGAGCCCTGGGTGAAGAGAGGAAACAGAGCTGAGTACTGGACTCTGTTTATCCTCCCCATTTGCTAGCATGCTCAATGCACCCTGTGGTCAGCAATGTGTGGATGAAGCAGAGAAGCTCTAGCATGAGCCCAGAGCTCACACCTCTCTGAAATGTGACTGGTCCCTCTAAGGCTCTGAGGCTGGAAGGAGTGACTCTATCCCAGTCACCTCTTCAGATCCCCTCCCTGTTGCAGCCCTTGGGTTAAGCATCACTAAATGCCTGTGGTTGAGCTCATCTAACTGACACTGGGTGAAAATCAAGTCAAAAGAGTGGCTTAAATAACTGAGAGTAAGAGAGAAAGCTGCCCTTGGCAGAGAGTTGAACTGTGGCCTGCCGGGACTGAGGGAAATTGTTTTTCTTCTTAAAAAAAAAAGTTGCATTTACCAAACATTGATCCTGTAATAGGGGACTCTTGGCTATTGGTCTTTTTAAAATAGCCTGTCTTAGATGCTGAGGTTGTGGTTTTTGGTGCTGTGCAGATGCATCATACATGCACGCACATGCACGAGCATGCACACACACACACACACACATGCACACAGGGGGGTGGGGAGAGGGACAAGAGGTACAGACTTACACACAAGGACACATAGAGAGAAAGAGGCACACAGACATACATGTATTAGCTACACAGACACAGACACACACACACACACACACACACCCCTTATTCTGCTCTTTCCTTTCAGTGGCTTACACCCTGTTAACAGGAAGCCAAAGAAGAGAGTTGAGATTAGCTCCCCTCACTGGGCAGTTCCAAAGCCCTTCAGGCTCAGCTCTACTGCAACCTCCTTTCCCAGTGCTGATCAGATCAATCCACTTAAAGGCCAGCCCATCAGCTGTGATCTTACTGGAGGGATGTGATTTCCACAGACTACAGCAGCAAAAAGCCATTCAACCACACATGGTTTTGAGTATTTGAACCTGGAAGGAAGGACTTGTTCAATGGCAAAGCAACAGGAGCTAGGAATTTGAGGAGGGTTGCATGGAGAGGCTGTGAGTTTGGGGGAACTCTTTGGATTGGGAAGATCTGGTTAAGAACCCAGGAATGAGAACTGGGGAGATAGCTCAGTGATTACCTATACTGCCTGTCCTTCAAGAGAACCTAGGTTCAACTGCCAGAGAATCTATCTACGAGGCAATTCACAACCGTTGGTAACTCTAGTCCCAGGGAATCCCGTGTCCTTTTCTGACCTCCACAGGTACTGGGCATATATGCAGGTTATTTTTATAAGATTCAGGAACAAGGACGTCATCCTGGAGCAGGGGTGTAAAAGCCAAGTCCTGAGAGTGACACAGACCATGTTGTTGAAAAGATGGCCTTAGCAGTGTTCCTGAGGAAGTCTCTGTCCCTCGAGGGACTCATAAATCCACTGCCTTGCTGTTGTGACCTGTTCTCCTTTAGTGGTAGAAAAGAGTCAGATAAGCTTGTCCATCTTCTCCTTAACACACGAAGCACCTCAGGGGCCAAGATCAGTCTTCGCAGTGGATTCAGAGAGTTTCAAACGTGCTACTGTGGTATCAGTGTCAGGCAGAGCTAAAGTACAAATCTCCCTCCTCCCTCCAGCTTCCTCAGTGTAGCATTCTCTTAGGGAGATGGCCCTCCCCTCTACTTCTAGTAACCACCATATAAAGCTCCTCCAAGAAGAGCTCTATGCAAAATAGAGTATGTACTGAGCTGCCCCTTTGAACTTAAGATTGTCACCCAAAATGGCCCTGGGGGCCACTGGAAGGTTAGATGAGGCACCTCATCTTTCCCATTCACTGAGTTCAGTATGTCAGACAGGAGCTAGGCTATGTGTGAAGCTATCAAGTTCTGAACAGACAGAAGAAAAGGTAGATACTCAAGGTGGGTGGAGAGACAGAGGTGGTTTCTTCCCCTGTGCCAGTCAAGATGACCTTAATTTGGTTAGAGATCTACCTGCTGCACATCTCCTAAAGCCTGGTGATTGATAGAAGGCTCACTGGCTCTCAAATTAGAGTATCTAAACTGCTCTCCACACCAATTAGAAGGGAGCATGTTTGGTGTCTAGAATCTAACAGAGAACTTCTTCTGGTTCTGATGTGAGCAGATGTTCTGAAGGCATTTAGAGTCCAATTAATTGATGTCCTCTGTGAAAGAACACTGCATGCTAGCCACTGGTACTTAAGAGGACCCAGGGGTGAGTGAAATCGGGTACCACCTTCACTGACTACCTGTGTCCCTGTAGGAAAGGACAAGGTCATCCCTGAGCCCCTTCTCTCAAGTAAAGGATATGGGTGGAAGGTGAAAAGGGAGAATATTTTTATACAGGAACCCAAGTGTCTATCTGAGTATCTACCACATTCATATTGTTCCTTAAACATCTCCAAGACCCCTGGGGTGGATGGTAGAAACTGAGCCCCAAATTAGCTATGATAGATGTTGGATGTCTTCTATTCTACCAGCCATGTCTGGTGCCTCTCCCAGACTACATCTGAGCTGTGAGAGGCTGATGGCACCCCACATCTTCTCAATGGCACATGAATGATCAGATATAGGATGTGACAGCATTTGGCATATAATAGCCAGTTCATGAGTGGGGAGACCCTTGTGCTTTCCTGAGGACTCCAAGGAGCTTCAGACTAGAGCAAGGACACAGAAACAGCCTGAGGTTGTGGAAACAAAGGCTATGGTATGGTCAGATGAGCAGACAAGTATTTCCATAGGCTTCAGCAAGAAAGGCTAGGCTACTACCCCCTACTCCCTTTGTCTCCTGGGTCATCAACCCTGGCCAAGAACTGAGGAGGTGAGGCTGTCAATATGTCATGTCCACTTTTTGTTCCTTTTCCAAGTGCTGTGGAACACAAGACTTGAAATTCTCTGGTGTTTGGGGTGTAAACAAGAGCAACTGGCAGTGACAGTCACTTGGCAAAGAACCTACAGGTTGATCCTTTAACCCTCTGAGGTCTGTAGCTCCTCACCCAGAGTCACTGTCTCAGTAAGAAGAGAAGGGGGAGATGGGTCCTGTTTCCCTGAGTGTCTCAGCTTAGGTCAGGGAATCTGGGCTACCCAAGCACTGGGCTATCTCTGTCTTGAAGACAATCATGGTAGGAAGGACTAAGCAAAGGAGGGATTAAACTTAGAGTTTCAGGGAAGCCCATTTTCCTCTTACACTGTGCAGTAGAGTTTAATTTTACAGAAACTCAACCATTATCTTACATGATCTTGCAGAGACCTTACTCTCTGGAACTTCTGATTTAGAAAAGAGACTCCAGGAGGGCAGGGCTGAGCCTGGCTGAAGCAGCAGTTTATTAGCTGGTCCTCACTCCAAGGCTGCCTCATCAGAGGAAAATGGATGGCTCCCCCAGTAGCTTACTCTCTCATATGTCGTGTCCTATCCCATCTCATCCCTTCTCGCCTTCAGCCAGTCATTGTCCTACCTTATTGCTCTCTGGCCAACTCCCAAAAAGGCTGGAGTTTAAGAGGTCTTCTGCATTGTAAGCTCTCTGGCCCTGGATAGAGAAACCCCCTCCCCCTGTAAGCAGCTTCTATAATAGACTATCTCCATTGTAGACAGACACATAAATATGAGGTATACAAAGATTCACAGTCTGACAAATGAGATGGGTAATACCCAGGGACTCCAATAGATGTGAGGCTGGCGGAGTCTGGAAAAGGATTTTAGAGGAAAGATGCCGGTTCACCTGTGGAAAGACATGAGGCTCTGGAGGAGGGAGTCATGAGGCAGGGAGCAGAGGGAAGATTGAGGTTCCAACTCAACTGAGGCAGTGGAGAAGCCAGAGGAAGTCGGATGCTATCTGTGGCCAGAGAATGTCTTTTTTTTTTTTAACTTGGAGAAGGAAGAATTATGGGGACTATTGGGATGAAACATGGAAACAGAAAAGAAGTGGGTCACATGGTCCTACTGGAAAGGGCCATGTCACAGGAGCTACCAGAAGGGGTCCTGAGAAGATGGCACGGTGGGTGTATGGAGCAGGACTTGGTATTTAGTTTTTCCTGCTCACTAGATTTTTCCCTAGATTTCTGGGCCCATTCTTAGTGCAGAGCATGAACCCTTGAACAGTGTTCAAGGGTAAGGCCACGTAGAAGTCTCCAGCATGTGATAGGCAGGTGGCTTGGACTAAAACCCAAGAGATGCCTATTGAAGGAGGTACAGGTTTAGTATAGACCTACAAGTAGGGAGAGCATGTAAGACCCAGAACATGAGGAGAGAATAGAAAAATGGGGCCCCAGAAGACTAGCAACCTCTCTGGGGAAACTTACTGACTTCTTCTTCTTCCCTTTGTCCACCTATGATATGGACATGGATAGAAGGTGTCACTTCGCAGCACACAACTAAATCTCTGTTAAATCCCACAAGGGAAATTCAGGAGCACTCTGGGGCCTGGTTGATGGTGGCCTGAGGAGAGATGCATCAAGGATGGAGTTTCAGGCCCCACAGCAGGCCCAGTAGATCCTCTAACAGCTGCCAGTCCAGGGCTTCAACATGCCCTGCTTTGCATAAAAAGACCTTTTGTTAATGTACTTGCAAAACCAGGTGATGGGTATGCAGCCCCAAATCCTCTTCCTGTTTCCTCTGTCCCTCCTTTCCCTTTTCACTTTATCCCTTGTTTCTGACTGGTCACTCCCCTGAGACCCACCCTGTGTTCTTCTCATCTCTTCACCTCCCAGCTCTCTTTCCTACTTCCTCCAAATCAGCTGATTCTAGGGCCTGAAAGACCTGATGTTTTATTAAAGTCTAGATCTTCCTATTCTAAGGCCACCTTCCTCTGACTAATTCTGTAATTCAATTAGTAGGAAGCCGAGGCCTGCTTGCGGGGGGAGGAAGGGGAGCCCATCACATCGGGAGCCTTTCCTTCCTTGATGATTACACCCCAGGCTTCAGCCCTGTTCGAGTTGGGCAGGAAATTGTTCTTCCTTCACTTCACAATGACAAGGGCCTTTTATCCAGGCTCACGGGGGCTTTGTAAATTACTGCCATCATCTCGGTACAATTAATTCTGCTGCACTGTGTTTTTCCCCCAACGTGGGAGAGGGCTCCACCCACTTTTCTAGGCACCACCAATGCCCCTTACCCCATGGTGGGTAGTAGGCTGCTCTGGTAGGGAAAGGTAGACACCCTTACCACAACTTCTCCTGTCCATGCCTCTACACCAACATTCTGCCTGTTTCTTCCCAGCTGGATTCTTGTACCTGGGCCATGTTGTTTAATTCCTCCAATCCTTCCTCCCGACCTTCCTGTGTTTATGTCCCAAGGTTCCCAATCTCTCTTCCAGCCTCAGTCATAGATCTCTTGCTCCTCTTTTTTGTATACTTTTGGTCTCTTAGCCTTCCTCCTAATCCGAGAGATATAAAGATGTTGTTTCCACCCTCACAGGATGGCAGTCTGTTCAAAGACACAAGACATGAAATTGGCAAATAGAAGGGGTGAGTAAATACAAATGGACAGCCAGAAAAGGTTAGGTGGCTATATAAAAACAAGCGAGCCCGGGCTAGTGCATTCAGCACACAGCAGAGTGATGAATGCCAGGGAAAAGGCATGTCCCCAGTGTGCCAGCAGAGGGGAGCCACCTCCAGCTGTGAGGAAGGGGAGGAGCCTAGGTCATCAGTTGCTGACAGGGTACTGTATTCAATTTCTCTCCAATTATGTTATTTCTCTGTCCCCACTCCCAGCCAGATGGTTTCCGAATTTCCTTTTCTCTCTGATAGACTGAGGCTCTATTCTGCTCAGTCCAATGCTTTAAGGAGAAAAGAGAGACTGTGGGGACCCATGAGGGACAGAAGGTCACCAATGAGCTGGTGGAAGGGAATAGAAAGATGGGAGCTCAGGGCTATGTCATGGATCACCCAGAGATTCCCTGAGCACTTGAGTGGTTTCCTGTCTCAGGCCACACACCTGGGAAGATCTCAGGAGACCAGAGAGACTGGTAATGCTCTCAGACCAACTGGCTCCCTCCCCATCCTGGATTCCATTCCCCAAACGCCAATCCCTCTCACTCAGGTCTGTGAACCAAACTTACTTACACATATGGCTTGCCAGGCAGAGAACCTGCTTCAAAGCTCAGACCTGCACTGTCCAGTTCCAGCACAGAGGAGACGTTGAGGCATCAGGATATCTGCCCCATCACCAGAAGATTGTCCTCAGGCTGGATTTACAATACAGCTAATGCCTGGCGATCTGTCTCTCTCCTCAACACCGGCTATGGGTCCTGCTTTCTGTGTTACCTACTCTCGTCTACCCCATTGTCATTCTATTCTCTTTTCACACAGATTGGTTTTTTTTCTTGAAAGTTAATTATACAAGTGATCTGTGAATACAGTCTGAGTCTAAATGTGTCAAACCAAATAAAAAGTGTAGAATCACCACAGGGATACATCCCCCACCAGCACCTCATGCTGCTGCGTTCAGCTCCTGGTAACTTTGCCTGTAAATACAGACAAGAGTACATACGGGAGGAGTGACATGTGCCTCCCTCAGCTGTGTATCCATGGCATCAATTATCAATTTGTTTCTCCTCTCTGACGACGCTGCTTTCTGTGTTGGTACATGAAAGATCATTTTACCTTTTTAACTACTGTAGAGTATTCAGTTTTAAAATAGAAATACTCTTGCCTTGGAGATGTTTTTTAGGTTTTCAGGTTTTGTTTTGTTTTCCCCTATTCCTAACAGCCACAATGAACTCTTGTTCTCTCCTCTCAAAGTACAAGTATCAGACCATACACTTGTAGGATGGGACCTTGGAGAGGATGACTGGGCCTGAAAGCCAGGAGAAACCTTTATGTCGCTGGTCCCATCACAGGAAGGACACAGCCTTCTCAGGACCTTTCAGGCCCCCAAAGGAAGCCCTGTGACTAGACCCACACATCGTGTGCAGTTATAGCTACTCCACAACAGGATCTGCTTGCCACCCACACTGTGAATTCACATACGGCCTCTGCAGGGAGAGTTCTGAAGGATTCACTATGTAGCCTAAGACAGTGAGTTTGGCTGGCTTAGTAGCTGCCAGGCTGAGGCTGTAAAGTACCATCTTTCAAGCTGCCAGCCTCACAGCTCAGAACCCAGGGCCATGAACAATGGGCTTTAACAGCTAACTGTTCTGGGGGGATATGTGAGTACCTGTGTTCTGTTTCTAAGTAGGTGAGCTGTGCCAGTGTCTGATAAGGCTCCTAGGATCCCACCTTGGCCTCAACCCCAAGCCCATGGTTATGTAGAGCATCCTGTGAGGGCAAGCTCTTCTCCTGTAGCTTCTTCTCTACCAAAGCTGCCATCCCCTAGGGCTCTGCTCTCATCTCAGCCAGGGCACAAGCTAGTCCTTCCTTGCAATCTGGATTTGGCATTAGGAGCAGCTTATCCGTATCTGCCTTCCTCAAAAAGTCTTGAGTAAGAAGACTAATCTCTCCTGCTGTAATGTGAAGTCCGAATCCAACTGCTAGGAGAAGGCTAGAGAGGGACCAGAGGCTTCTGTGTAAAGCTGGACCTTCCTCACAAAGAGGTAGAGCAATGGGGGATGGAGGAACATGCTCTGCCCTTCCCCATTTCTTACACAACAAGAGGGAACAAGTATTCACAGCAGGTTCCACAAGGCCTGGATTCAGCTTTGGTTAACAACCAGTGGTTAACATATCTCCTTACAAGCTTCCAAGAGGGATTACTGTCCCCAGGTTAGATATAAGATAGATAAGGAACTTGTGATTCAGAAAAAAGAAGCCCTGAGTGACCTATGGCTGGTACAGGGCTCTTCTGAGCAATCTGTGTATTAGCTTTTTCAAGGAATTCCAGAAGAAAAATATGACTGTGCTGTCAGGCCTGATCTGGGAGCCTACAGGAGGGAAAAGGGGAACTTGCAGTGACCCCACCCACTGCCCCTCACAAGTGATCTCATATTCTGCCACTACAAAGGAAGTCCAACATGTAATATGATCCATTGGAGTCTAAGGTAGCTCTTGACAGCTTCTGAACACAATCTCTGCAACCCCTCCATCACCAGCACCTATGGCCCTCCTACCAAGTTAGCCAAGGTGTTTGGGCATTCAGTGCTCTCAATAAGTAAGGCACCTCTGCTCTGTACTGTGCAAAGAGAAGCAAGCAGACACAGAACCAGATGGAGTTCCTGCCCTCATCTGAGCATTAGGAGATTGCCAATCAATGAGGAAATAGATATTAGTGTCAGGGAGTCGTGGGTGACAAATAGGAAAGGAAATAGGGCAAAAGGTCAGGGGAGATGTGTGTCGGAGGTTGGGATGGTGGTGAGTAGATGGGCTGAGAGAAGTGATGGAGGAGATCACATCTGATAGGTGCCTGGAGGAAGTGAAGGAGGGAGCAGGTGGGTAGAAGGGATGCGGTGAGGAAGTAGTCGTAGAAAGAGGATCTAAGACAGAACATGTCTCATGAAGATAAGAAAGGGTAAAGGAGCCAGGGAGTGAGCAAGGGAAGAACTATGGGCAGGCAGTGGAAACAGCAGGGGAAGGTCACTGGGTCCTGAGAGGGGATTCCTGAAAGACCTGTGTACATGGCAGAGCTCTGGGGTCTCTCAAAGACAATGGAAGAAAATCCTGGAAGCTGGACAAAAGCAACAGATTTCCCCTTCGCAATCCTTACTTTATTATTCTGGGCTGTGAAAACAATATGGTCACTTCCTTCTTCTCCTTCTCTCACTTCCTCTTTCTCTCCGAACCTACCCCTGACCTTGTCCCTAGCTGGCTTGCCTGCATGCAGCTGAGGCACTGGCTGCCTCTCTGTAGCAGGCAGAAGACAAGGCCAGCAAGGGGACAAGGAAACAGGAGGAAAGACGCCCCTGGGAGAGGCAGGCAGCAGCACGAGGGCCGACGTCACAGGGCCTCTGACCGCTATTCATTTCAGTCGCCTGTGTCTCCATCAATAACCGTCTGCCAGTGACCAGGAGGGAAGAGGAGGGAGAGGAGGGAGGAGGGGCAGTGTGGGCCTGGTCCAGGGGAGGGAGAATGGCATGGAGACTCCTTGGCAGGAGGTAGAGCCAGCCCTGGAACGGGAGCTTCTGTCTCCCAAGATCTATTTCCTTTTTTTTTTTTTTTAATCTCTGTTTCCTCTTCACACACGTTCCCTTCCTGACATCTCTGCCAGCCAGCAAAGACAAGGGAGCAGGATCCATTTCTACATCAGAAGGGGAGGAACAGAGGTTAGTGGCTACAAGCTTGATAGTAAGGCACAGGAGAGGACATTGTGGGGACTCTGTGCATCAAGTGGCCACAAACAAGCCTAATGACTAGAACTGTCATGTGTACCAGACAGCCACTGCCAGCTGGAGAGCCTCCGGAGAAAAGAGCCTGAGTCTAGCACAGAGTAGGGATTCATGGAGTAAATGGCCTTGGAAGAACCAGAAGGCACGTGGTAAACAGTCAGTCAGGAAAGGATGTTCCCAGGCAGGGAGTGGAATGGTCAAAAACGGCTTCGAGGACTGGCTTGGGGTTAGTAACCGTGGCAACAGTAGACTGATCACAAAAAAATGGAATGGAAATAGAAGGAGCAAGAGAGGCAAGTGGGGGTCTACCCTGGGGTCCTTTTTCTAGGGTAGGGTCTTGGATGGTTTTGCAGACAAGCCTGTTTTAGCCAAAGACGGCCTTCACAGTTTTACTGCGGCTTCCAACTAGTTTTGCAGATCAGCCAAGCTACATTCAGATCCACGACCGAGGAAGAGGCCCCTGTAGCTAGTCAACAAACATTCTGTTCCTGTGTCGTGGTGCCTACAGAGGGGCACTGAGCCCTCCAGTAGGCAGGTTGCACCACACGGAACACTCTAGAGTTCCTGACACGAAGCACTGGAGTGGGGTTGTTACAGTGGCTCAGGGGGAGAAGTGGACAGGACTTTGGAGAGCATGCTCAGTTCTTTTCATTGAAGAAGACGCAGGCGAGGTGGTGTGAGGCAGAGCTATTCTCGAGGAGTTAGAGGCTGAACACAGGTAGGCCTCAGTGGGTTTGCTAGCCCAAGAAACCTTCCAACTAGGAGGTATGTGAAGACCCTCAGCACAGCTTTGACAGCAGGAATTGGGGCAGAGAACACAAGGACATATGACAACCCTATTCGTTTGATTAAGACAACTGACCTGCTCTGGCCTTTATCTGGAAGGTCCCTGACACTTGTACTCCTGGGGGGGGTGGGGGTGGGGGACCAGATCAAGGAAGGAAGCCCAGGCAAGAACAGCCAGGGGAGCTAAAAGGCAAAACTGCCGGTTCTGAGAGGTGTAGGGGCTAGCGTTGAAACTGATTAAAAACAACACTGACAGGGAGTGGGGAGACGGCAGAGAGGCAGAGACACCCGAAGCACTAGGGCGCAAGGACAGGGAGAGACCCACCGGCAGAGAAGGGGGGCGTGGGGAGTGGGGAGGACTCCGCGGAGGGAGCAAAATTGAAAAAGCCACAGAGGAAGGAGAAGCAGACAGACGGGAGACCGAGAGGCAGGGAAGCTCTGAGGAGAGAGCCCAGGAGAGAGCGAGGTGGGGAGAGAGTAGTGACGAACAGGAGGGCGGGAGAGTGGGGCGGGCGGCAGGGCGCGGCGGCGGGCCAGGCCTGGCTGGGGGCGCCCCCACTGACCCTTGTCGCCGCTTGCTTCCTTCCCAGGCTGCGCTTTCCTCACCTACTGCGAGCGTGAGTCAGCGCTGAAGGCCCAGAGCGCGCTGCACGAGCAGAAGACCCTGCCCGGGGTAAGTGGCGCCGGCCACAGCGCAGCCGGCCGCGCGCCGACAGGGGGCGACTTCGGGAGGTCGGGCAGCGACGCGCGGGGCGGGGACAGCAGGGACCCCACGGCCCGGGCTGCCTCCCGCTGAGCCCCCCAGCTCGCGCCCAGGGGAGGGTTCCGGGGCCGTGGGTACTGAGCTCGGACGCGCCCGTCGCTAGGGCTCCTGACTGTCCAGACCCGACGGGGGAGGATCTTGGCCGTGGCCGGGAGCCCAGGCGCGGCTAAAGCGCACACGGCCCGGGGCGGGGCGCTGCATGTCCCGGGCCTGGAGCCACGGACTGTCGGGCGGGCGATGCCTCCGAGATGCTCGCCTCGGTCCCAAGAGCATCCAGCAGGGCCCCGCTGGGGTCCTGCATCCGTGGCTCCCAAGCCCTGGGCCGCGATAGGAGGGGCACCTCCCCGCAGCCGCCAGTGAGATCACCGCGGTTTATTTAAGGAGCCAGCCCTCGTCTTTGATAAACTATCGCGCCTTGGCCCTGGTTTATAGCTTCTGCGCGGGGGAGAAGAGAATTATTTATGGCCCCCCTAACTGGGTGTGATATCAGCCGTGGCTATTATCGAGGCTAGTTCATCACCATAAAATAAGAAGTGTCCCTCGGGTCAAGGGTCTGCGCGGTCTCTCCTGTGGGTTCAGAGAGATTGGGTTGGAGGGGTTAGAAAATATACAGCTGCTGAGCTTCTAAAGATAAATGGAAAGATGTGTGTTTGTGGGCATAGCTTAGAGGATTTGTAAATATGCAGGCGTATACAGTGGGCGCTGCTGGGAAGCACGTGTGCTCTCGATGTGTGCACTCCTATGCTTAGGACATGCGTGTTTACATTCTTACCAAGCAAACCGTATGTAAACATAGGTTTCCATTTCTGCCCCACAGCAGGAAAGGTTAACCAGGTAGACAAGAGTAAATGGTACACCCCAGGGTGAAGCAGCACCCACATCTACCCGATCCCCCCTTGCTTCAGACGTCTTTAGTTAAGGCTTTGGGTCGAGAATGGGGAATTACACAGACCCTTCCTTCCATTATGACAGCCTTTGTATTGTATTTTCGTATTTGTGATTGCAAAGCACGGGGCTGAGTCATCTTAATAACATAGCCGCGGATGCAAATATATGGAAATGCAGGCGCCCGCAGATTTTGTGTGGAGCGGGGCTTTGGCAGGGTGGCCGTTCCCAGTTGGTTTTTTAGTGGCGCGACTACATGCACATATATTATAGTAATACTTTCTGGGTGTTCTCTGTAGGATGGCAGAAATGTGCTCCACCTTATGTGTGAGGCATGAAGCCATATTGTAAGATAGTCAAAGGTTTCTCATAAAGGTTTGTGCTGATTAATAAAGTGTTTATGGCACTTAGTTTGGGGGTGGGGTGATAGATATTTGAGAGCCACCGAAATGGAATAGAAAATACCACATTGTTATTGGAGACCTTCCATCAGCTTGAGAGAGATTGCTGGGGAGTTTCATAATGACTAAAAGCCGGAATCAGATGGGGAAACAGAAAGAGAGATGGTGGGAGGAGGGTTAGGATTTTTGAAAAAGGAAAAACCGACTGTGGATTGTTCCAGATCTAACCTTAACTCGCGGTTGTTTATTTTACATATAATAGAATAGCTAAATGATGAAGTGTATTAGTTCTTTAATAATTTATAGAAATACTTTGATGTTGCAGTAATTACATTAAAGGTCACATATCAAAGGTAATTTGGTTGAGCAGCTGTGATGGTTTCTCAGAAGCAATCAATATCACTGTCCGTGGTGCTGATTTCACCAAGGGGCCTGCCAGATTAAAGAAGGCTTATTACCAGGCAGAGAGGCCCAGGGGAAATCAGGAGCACGTTGGAGCGAGGCACCAGCCCCCCTTCCACCGATAATTAACACCATTCCCCATAATCTGCGCTAATCCTTCATACTGGGAGATCCAGTGGCATTTTTCTGAAATTACAAAGACAAGTTGGGCAAATCTGGGAGAAAAAGGCAAAACGAACCATGAATATATGTTGGCAGAGATGGGGTGAAAGTAGATGCCTGTGGTGGAGGTCAGACACAGCCCAGGATTTCCTGTACTATCCTTTCTTTAAAAGATTCCTGAGAAAACTCCAGCTCACAAACCTTGTCATACAGTTCTCTAAGAGGGAGGAGCTCACAGAGAGACACACGGGCGAGAAATAGAGTAGCAGCTACAGGTTCTGAGAACACAATGTCCCCACACAAACTCGAATGCAGACAAATGGAAAACAAAATAACCAAGTATAATTATGCTCTCAAGTGGAGTCATTTTGATCAGGAAAAGCAGAACTGCCATTATTATTATTGTGAGCTGGTTTTCTCCTTGGAGATCAGAGGAAGTATGCCACCAGCAAATGCAGGGCAAGGTCCAAGAAAAGTGTTCTTCAGCCAAATCATATGTGTTCCTGCCTGTTGAGGCTGTGCTTACAGCTGCCTGTGTGGCTGGAGTCGAGGCACAGGAGAAACCTCTTCTTGTCTGGGGCGGTCATGTTAGTTGCCCCAGTGAGCACCCTCCATATCTGACTAAGGAGAATCAAATTGAAAAAAGAACCTGGAGAACTGGTAGCCTCAGCAATTTAGGCACTTTTCCAGACTTCAAAACCCATTAAAATCAATGCATTAAAACCAACCCTCTACTTTCTTACCGAGGAGAGATAGGAGGAAAAGCTGGTGCAGTCAACACGTTCTGCTTCCCAGAAAGTTACAAAGCCAGCATCCCCCACCAGCTAGAAAAATAACCAATTGTTGTGCACAAAGGCACATAAGGGCACAATACACACACCGCTACATCAGCACAGCAACAGCAGCTGGACCAGAGGCACTCCTCACTCACCTTCATCCAGGAGAACAGGGAAGCTAAAGTTTCTCTTGGGATAACTAGAATTTTAGTGAACAAGTCCCCATTGAGTGTTCTTCTGAATCAGAGACCAATTTCTCTGGAAATCAGTCTAATTGAAACTGCTTTGAGAGATGATGGAGTCATCCCTTTGACCAGTGTCACAAATGAATTATTATTCTTGAATGTGCCATGATTTCAGTAGAGTGGAGTTACTAAACCATGAAGCCTCACCAGGGTCCTTGGGAATAGGGCCTCCTGCCAGAAAGTCAGCACACTGCAGTTTATAATATCTCTTTTGCTCTTTCTATCTCACTTTTGCCCACTTGCTATCTATCTATCTATCTATCTATCTATCTATCTATCTATCTATCTA
>NW_021604688.1:6317635-6341320 GCF_004785775.1 Grammomys surdaster | reverse complement strand
CTATCTATCTATCTATCTATCTATCTATCTATCTATCTATCTATCTATCTATCTTTACTCTTTCCTGGCTGTCTGTCTGGCCTTCTGACAACTAGTTCCTTCTATCATCTGTGTTTACAGGATACAGTCATAGAGTGTGGCTTCTCAAGCCATCAGCAAGCATTTTACAATACATCCCCTTCAATCTTGGAGTTTCCCATCAAGCTGGGGACAGAAACCACACACATAAATATAACCAATAATGAGAGACCATAGAAGTTACAATACCTGTGTAGTCAACTACTTAGCATTCACAGTGAATACTTGCTAGGCACTATATCAAATGACAAGCATAATGCTACATGTCACCTCCCTTGCCTCAGTCTCTTTTCAAAACCACCCTGAATGGAAGACACAATGATCTTGATCACAAGATTGATAAATAGTTCTATATCTCTTACTACCATCCAAGTTCCTCCCTTCTAATAGTGCTGTCAATTGCTTTAGAACTTTCAAAGTGACAAACATGGCTATGGGTAGATTTCAGGTTTCCTTTAGGACACAAGCAGGTAGGAAGAGAGCTTGGAGTCATATGACTGTGATAGAGGACCAAGAAACATCTTAGCACTGTACATACATAGCAGGGAAGAAGCCTGATCAGAAAGCCCACCTAAAAGAGAGGTGTTCGTGCCCCATACCATCTCTGAGAGCTGGTAGGCAGAATCTGGGAGTGCACAAGAGGCCCTGTGGAAGAACTGCATGCCTTAAAACACAGCTCCACTTCAGAGTTCCAGCTGTTCCAGCCTTTGGGGCTTTGCAGGGGATTATCTTCCAGGGAGAACCCATCTGTTTCTAAAGTTAGGAATATGGTGCCTAGGGGATGAAGCTCTGACTAGGGAAATGCAGAGAATATGATGAGAGGTGGCCAGAATCACTTCTTCGACAGCAGAATGTTTCTTGGCCAGAGCTGGGAAAAGTGGGAGACTGAGTCCGGTTAGCAGGAGGCCTGAAGGCAATGAGAAGCTGTGTGGTGGGGAGCTGGCGCACTGGAAGAGAGCTGGCTCTTCTTGGTAAACACCGAAATGCCAATCTGCTAGTTAAAGACGGGCTTTTGTAACCTCACTGGGCAACTAACACATGCTGTTGCCTCCCACCCACCCGCTGAAGACATACAGGAGAAAGGTAATGTCCCTGCCATTTACACTTCCAAACTCAGATCCTTGTGGTACAGGGCTTGTAATTTCCATGACAAATTAGGGTGACCTTCTGTGAGTGTGTTAAGAAGGCTAGTAAGATGGAAAATTCACCAAACATAAGATTTGGATGGAGCCTTAGCACTGAGGTCCCTTCTGGTGTTCCCCTTGACTCTCCCTTGCCCTTGATGTCATTTATTTTTTTTCTCACATCTTCTGACCTGTTTCCTCCTATTCTCCCTTCTGGATATCATTTCCAAACCCGCCCCCCCTTTTTTTCTATCCTCTCAATGTCTTTTCTCCCTCTTCTCCTTACCTCATGGCTCCTTTTACTTACCCCATCTTGGCACCTGTACAAGGCTCTAGTGGGACCTCCACCAGCCTTGAAGGGGCTTCCCTAATAAGGCCCATCTCCCTCTCGAACTGCCCTGCCATTGAAGGATCCATCTAATTTTATGTACAACTGTAAAGATGAATGATAAGTAGAAAGGATACAGGCAAGAAGATGAATAAATTATAAAGGGCAAATGATGACAAGCCAGGGGTCCCCAGAGAGAGTGATATGATAACAGAAACTAGAGACGAATTTATGAAGGGAAGAGTTAGCATGCTCAGAGGCTGTGAATTCTCCGAGGTAGTTTTACAACTCCTGGTGATCGGCATAATCAAAGCATTTCGGTTTAGAAATGTGATATATTTCTACTTGTCTGTCTTGCAGGAAGTATCAAGTTTGTCTCTGTGTAGTGAATGACCTGTGTCTTCTCTCACGATCTCTGCCACCTTCTGAATCTCTGTTTGAGACAGTAGTGTCACAGCCAGACTCACATGCTCCTCCTGCTGTCCTTCTGGCTGAGTGTGTTAGTTTGGGGACAGGATGACAAAATACCACCACCTGGAGGCTTTAGCCACAAAAACATATCTTGGTTCTTGATTCACAAACCAAGATGCCTGTAGGGTTGGTTCCTCCTGAGGACTTAAGGATAATGTCTCCTATGCCTCTCTTCTAGCTTCTAGATCTGGGGCTCTTGTTGACTACAGGTGTTCTGTCTGTTGCTTTATCTTATAGTCCTTGGTCCACTATTTTTGTACCCATGCGTTTCACTTCTAAAGACACCAGTCAAATTAGATCATGGCCCATACCAAGCACCTCACCTGGGTCCTACGTAAAGATCCTGTCTCCAACACATTCTTATTCACAGGTAAGACTTCATTCTTTCTGGCACAAGCACAGTTTAATCTGTAATATTGAACAACATGCCACCTTTGAGTATTACATAGCAGAAGGAAAAAAGATCTTCAGTGATGCCTGAAACATGTTCTTCTGCGGGGAAAATGAGTAACATACTATTTTTCTTTCCCATAGTCCCTAAAGAGAATTTTCTATCTGTCCTTTAGATGGTGGCCCTTAGGTGTACAATTTAGCACCCAAAGAACATTGAGCATTGTCTGTAGATGCTCCTGACATCTGTCTATATATTCTGAAATGCATGTGACAGTCTCTCCAATAATGATCTGGTTCCCCAAATGTCATCTGTGCCAAGGAAGAGAAATTGTCCAAAGACCAATGGTGGTGTAGAAGATAGGAAGGACAGCAAGCTCAGAGGCTGAGCATTCCCTCCTAGTGCCTGGTTCTCCTTCATTTTGAGGACAAGTACAATGATCCTTATGATGGAGGGAGCTGTAGGCTGTGGTGAAGAGCATACATTTAAACAGTGTGAACAGCTGGAACAGCCAAGTCCATCTCCTACTTCCGGGCACTAAGCTGGTGACGTCTACCTCATGTTATACCTTTCGGGGCATACTCAGCCAAAGACCGTTTCTAGCTCTGCACTCCTTTGACTCACATGAAATAAACGATCCAAGTGACGTGGCGTGAGGTTTTGCTCATGACAGAGAAGTAATGAAAACCTAGACTTCCTAAGTTCATCAGTGGAGCAGCTCTCCAGCCCTTCCCACCTTTGGAAGACCCTTTCCCACCCCAACAGAAAGCCCATGTATCAGGCTTATGTGCAGCCCAGCAGTCCTTTGCTATGTAACCAATCTGATTCCAGAAGGCAATACCCACATGAAGGGAGTGCTAGAGTCTCAAGAGGAGAGCCAAAGGACTTTCTATGCAGAGACAGTGTCAGCTGGGCCAAGAGATACAGCTACAGCACACATGGTTTGCCTTCCTTCATTTCTATGTTTCACTACCACGATTGCAAATCCTGCTCTCCCCCTCCCTCCTGTAGAAACACCCTGAATCCTTCACTCCTCAGGGTTTTTCTCATGTACTTCCCTCCTAAATGTGCCATTTCTTCACTGTCTTGTACTCATTGGCTTTGAAAGTTCACATAAGCTTGTCACATAAATGACTGTTGACCTTGAGACAACCAAAGCAAAGTCCAGCCCTGGCTACATGCTGTGGCTGGTAAGACTCTCTGAGCCAGAAAACACCTGTGTCCTTTACCAGGAGCCTGGACTCCTGGTAAAGAGGGCATGTGGGTGAATGGGTGCAGCCTAGGGATCTAGGTTTAGGTACAGCTGCCAAAACAATCCATGTGACTACTGATCATGTCGTATCCTCCCCAGAGCCATCTTCTAGGTTGTTTGCCTCTGGAATTCCTTCTAATTCTAACATTCTTCATATTTCTAATAACAAGAGCCAGCATTCCACACATTGCTTAAGAAGACAGAATAAAGAGGCAAGTGGGAAAACTCTGTCTTCTCCTTTGGCTCATGTGGAACTAATAATCTCTATGACATGAGCTGAAAATTTTCTCATATCAGAAATGGATCAAGAATTCAAACCTCCAAGACTCATCCATGGGGTGGTCTACAGCCTCTCCCTTTGCAAGACTCCTTCCCACCCAAATAGGAAGCTAATATGTCAGGTTCGTGTGCAGCCCTGTGAGACAATTCTCTCATCATCTTTGTTTTCTGTTACTCAAAAGACCCAGCCAAAGCCCAACCTTCTCCTGAATTCCCCAGACCCTCAAAGCCTTGCACACTCATCATCTTTCTTCAGGGGCCTCTGTTTTCTACTTCAGTCACCCTTTTCTGGTCAATTCCCATTCACCCTCAAGGCCTAAGTCTGACATGTGTTCTCTGTGCAGACTCTGTCCATGCAAGAGTTGTAGTCCCCAGAGTCACCCAGCACTGCCCGTTAGTCCCAGAATCCCCTATTAACATCACATTTCACAAAGAGAGGTAGGGTCACCAGTGCTTGTCTTGCCTGGTTCAGAAGAAGGCATAGGGATACATGAAAGGCAGCTTCTCTCTCTACAGAGTGTCCTTGCTGACCATGGCACCTCACAAGGAGACAGGTCAGTCCTCACAAGCCCCCTTATCACCTACATTCAACCTAGAAGGTTTCTAGTTTATATTTCCCTGTTGGGTAGGCTTAGAAAGAAAACAAGCCTGTCTTGGTAGTGTTGGATACATGGAAGAAAGGCTACAAGGAAGAAGCATTGACCTCAGGAGCCACAACTTGTGGGGGTGTGAGTGTGGGTGGGTGTGATGTGAGGTTTGTGTTCTCAGGAGAGGGACCCTGAGGTTGCCACAGGGCCTGTGCCTGCGTGAGTCTTGGCAAGACTATTAAAGGGTTTCTTAACCTTTCGTCAGAAAGCAAGCCTGAGACACAGGATTTCTGTATGAGCTGCCGCTTCTGGTTGGATGTGCTTTAGGACTGAGGGGGGGGGTGTTCCTTTTAGAGAGCATTTGTGTGGGTGAACAGAGGACAAGGTTCCTCTGTGTTTTGGACCAGTGGGGTTCCGGAACTGTGGGCTGCCTTGAACCATCAAAGATAAGCAACCCCAGGTGGTGATGGCAAAAAGTAATATTGTTCTTTATCAAAGTCCTCATGAAAATAGTTGTAGCAAGAAAAGCACTAGTGTTTAATGGGACGAGGTCTTTTCTAGGGCCTCCAAGTCTATTGTGGTGTAAAAACATATCAGGATCAAACACATTTATGGTATGCCCTCAGGCAACCACCAGGGGGTGCCAGAAAGGTGGCATTCTCTCATGGTGGCCAAGTGGGCACAAGGCAAAAGTTTGACCCAGAGCCTTGTATCTAATTCTGTGTCCAGAAGAGAGGAGGCAAAATGAAGTCAAATACCCCACTCCACCCTTGAGATGCCAACAGCCTGTGAAGATGTCATCCTTTTGCATGACTTGGGTCTGAGTTTTCTATTTTTCTATAATGAAGTCACATATGCTGAGAATCACTATAAATAACTCAAGTATAATTATTAGTGACAAAACAATGATGTGAGTATGGATGGCCTCCAGAGTCCTTTGGGCCAGCACAATCTGTGATTCCTAATTCACAACTGAAATAGAAGATAATAAAATATAAAATGGTTCAAATATGCAGCTTGGACTATTTGACCTGTTTTACCTGTTTTGTTTTGTTTTGTTTTTTCAGAGAAAAATAATGGCAGTAAGCCATAGTGACCAGAAAGTGTCCATGAATGAGGAGAGCAGAATTCTGATGGGTGTGTAAGGCAGGAGGAATTGAGAGGGTGGCGTGTTAGTTAGCTTTCTGTCCCTATAATAAAATATGCTATTTGGGATGGTCTACCCACTGACAATTGGCCTGTTGCTTCTGGACTTACAGAAAAGCAGCCTGCCATGAAGAAACAGAAACACATAGATCAACAGCAGAGGAGGACAAAAAGGAAGAAGAGATCCTAGACAACACAGTCCCTTAAAGGGGAGATAAGTACCGGATTCCTAAAGACCTCTGATGGGCTCTACCTCTTAAAGATTCCACTTCCACACTGTGCTAACTTGAGGACATTCAACATAAAAACCAAAGCAGTTAGCAAAACAGATAAATATATAAGGCTTTGGGGGATGGAAACCTGAACTTTCCTCCCACTCAGAACTGAGAATGAAGAGGTGTTTAGAGAGTGAAGGGCACTTCTTACACTGCACTCCTTAGAATTGCCAATCCCTTTCAGCCTGTGAGTGCCAATCATCTTCAGGCAAGTGAGCTGTCCAAGAGCCTATACATACTGTGGCTTCAGGCTCAGAAAGTCTCCCACTTCTAATTCCCCCAGAAACATTCTGAAACCCCCTGACTGAATGCCAGAATCCCCCCCCCACAGAGCTTCAGAACCTCACTTCATACTCCTGGGATCATCTATGCAACATTCCCAGGCCACCATCACACATACAAAGCTCCCTGTGGTTTGGATCTCCCAGACTAAATATGGAGGTCAGACTACAAGGTCACTGCAACAGTATTGCTAGAGCTTTGTTACAAGAGTCTTGGGTCATACTTCACATGCCTGACTCATGTCACCCAAACTGTACCTTCCACATCCCTAGGGATTGATAGCCATGAAGGAGTTTGACAATCTCAAGCCTAACCTAAGGTTCTTAGGTCTGTTCCTGGTGCTTGAGGGCCCACAGAAGCAAATCATTTTTTTTTTGAAGTTATTGTAGTTTATTGCTAAGTGTAACAAGTTTCCTATGAAAGCTAGCTAAGAGACAAAGTAGGGAAAGGTAAAAAATTCTAACAAAGGAAAAATTCTAAGTGGAGAGAATCTAAGCAGGGAAGAAAGAAGAAGGGAGAGAGGAGAGAGAAGAGGGAGAGAGAGAGGAAGTGAGAGAGAGGAAGTGAAGTGACCGCTAACGAACGTCCCTTTTTCTTATACATCATTCAGAGTACCTGATCACATGTTACAAAGTTCATCACAAGTTCACACCAAAATTCCAATCATAAATTGAAATAGAAGTTTACAATCAAGAATGTTTACATGCATATCCATTAGGAGTAATTATCTGACTAAACATCCATCACCTGTCTAGCTTCACAGGTTCACTGAAGGTTTAAAACTATAACTAAGAAATTAGTGAAGTTGTGTATAGATAAACCCAGGCAATATTTTCTCTTCTGTCCTAGCACCTATAATAAATCATGAGTTCCCTTTTAGTGACGTTTGGTAAATTGTTTTACAACCATCTTGGAATGTGCTCTGAGCAGGAGGGAGTCTAGTTACTAAGGACTGTTAACTGATGACACTTGGGAGACTGGCAGAGTTCTCATAGCATTTTTGACTATCAGAAAGGGACTTAATAGCAGTCCCAGTATAAAAGAGCTTAATAATCATTGATATAATTTTAGGAATTCTTATAGGGTCATCATTAAGACTTAAGAAATCGTTATTTGTCTATACAGCAACACTACAAGACAGTACATCTTCGTGGGTCTGCAGAGATCTGCTTCAAAGGGGAGTGCTATTGCAGAAGCAAATCATAATAAAGCATTAAAGTTCAAGGTCAGCATTCTGTTTCTGCTGTCTGAAGGCTGGCAGAACACTTTCAAATAGGAGGGCAGGTAGAACCTTGTCTCTCCAGCGATGGTGAGAACCACCATTCACTGAGAGCTCAGTATGATCCATGTGTTCTACAAATAGCTCCGTCAGTGCTGTTGTGTTCGTAAAAAAGAGATAGAGAGAGAAGAGGCTTTTCCAAAGCCACATGGTCAAGCATAGGTCTAGCCGGGGCACCGACACCATTGAAAAACCAGAACTGCATAAGGCCAAAGACAGCACCATCATGCAAAGTAATGATCACACAGGTATACATAACACAGACTCTGGTGTTGGTTCATTTGTATAACAATGTCAGGATAAGTTTCATCCCTTGTTAAATGGTGATTTTCCTGGCTATGTGCATCATATCTTTACCAGAAAAAGGAAGAGCCTGCTACCTCCATCCCTTATCAAAAATGCAAAAAGCTTCCCTGAGGTTCCCTTCCCAATAGACATCTATATATGCCTCAATAATCAGGGTCATGTCACAGAGCCATGATCATAAGTGCTTCTGTTTATAAGGAAAAGAGGAGTGGACGTTACAGGCAGAGACCAGTAAACTTTGCCCCCAGACTGGTAGAGATGGGCAGAGGTTACAGAAGAACAAGCTGAATAGAGCAATATTGTATCCCCGTTCACAAACTACAGTTTAGACCATGACCTGCCCAAGCCAGACTGAGGAAAGCCAGGAAAACTAACCTACTGTGCTCTCTATTCCTTAAGACCTCTCTTGAGACTCAGTCAACACCATGGACAAAACTCACCCAGGCCAGCCTCTACGTCGGGCAACACCATGGACAAGACCCACTATCCACCCTCCCCCCCCCCCCACGTTAGTCAGCACCAAAGACAAGACCTACTTGGTCTCACGCGGATGTAGGTCAGCACCATGGACAGAACTCCCTCAAGCCCCTCCTTGGGGACAATCAGCACCATGGACAAGAACTCTAAAGCCTGTCAGCACTGTGCACAATGACCACTCAGCTGCCCCTATAAGAGGCCCAACTGACCCAGAAAGTGGGACAGGTAACAAAGGACAACGTAGGAAATAAGTCCGACTTTAATCGAAGGTCCCAAATATTCTCCTTGCTTTCCCATTGTTAGGCCCCACTGTATCAGAACTGATACAATCCTCCAATCCAGTCCTACCAATTGCCTCTTTATAAGAAGACATTTAAACCTGGCATCTCAATAAAACCCTGCTAATTGAGCAGGCTCAGGGTTCACATTCACATAATATGGCTTCCAATCCCAGCTCCATCACTCTGAGCTGTGTGACCTGGAGCTAGTCATTTCACTTCTCAAAGCCAGTGCTGTGTTTGTACAAGGACAGACAATGGAGAGTATGACACAGTGCCTATAAATCCCTGAACACCTTTTCCACACTGGGGAGGTGCCCACTGACCTGCTGATATTCTTTCTACCCCCTTGATCTTTTCTGACCCACCTCTGTTCCTATTTCCCTTGATTACATAGCCACAAACTCCCAACCATACAACCCAGCCCAGGGTGGTCACACGGAAAACCTTCAAGCCACACCCGTAGAATGGATGTGGTGACATGACTGCCCAGGGATATGGCTGCACCCTCCTGATCCTGCTGAGACTTGGCTATGTTCTCATAACAGTTTGAGATCATTCTATTTGTGCCTTAGGAGAGTTGTTAGTTAGGTTTTTGTCCTAATGAAATGAGTGATCCCTGTGTGAGAAACATACATTTCCATCTCCACCTCTGGCTCACAAACTTTTCACCAGCAAAGGAGTAAAGGAAGCTCAGGAGACTACAGAAGCAGGAGCATTTCCAGTCCCCTGAATGGTTGGAAGGGACCAGCAGGCCCTTCAAGACAGGGAGACAGAGCATCTGAGATGAATATGCATTCATCCTCTCCCAGCAGCCCTGACAGCTGGCACCCGACAGCTGGAACCGCTCAGGGCCTGCGAGAAGGTTTTTAATTCAATTCAGTAAGTGTTTCCTGAGCACCCATCAGGAGCGTGGCCCTGCACTGGGTGCTGTTTGGCAGATGGAAGCAGGAGAGGGCAAGGACCCCCGTCTCCCTTTGGGGCTTCCCTTCTGCAGAAGAGGAAAGGTGTACATGCCAAGCAATTAGAGGACAATGGATTGAGACTCAGGCTGCAATTCAGAGCTCTTATGGTTCAGGAGTGCAGAGAGGCAGTGACTATTCATTGAGTCTCTTCGGCAAATCACTGTGGCTGGGCACAATGGGGCAGCCTTTGAGGGATGGGAGGGTTGTGGGTGGACAAGAGAACCTGGAGATAGCATGCCCAAGAGATGACAACATGAATAAAAGCAAGGAGAAAGGAGGAGAGGTTGTAGCAAGAAGTTTGCTCAGAAAGGGGTTGGAGTGGCTTTATAGTTCAGAAGGGATTGCCACCCAGTGAAGAATGTGGTCCCTTTCCTTTAGGTGCTTGGGTACCTACAGAGGTATCCCAAGTAGAAAAGTGACCACTTTACCATCATTCAGGCTGTGCAGATGGAGACCTGGTGTTAAAGCCTGATGGCAGAGGCTCATCAGAAATGGGAGCTGGGCACTGTGAGTGGCTTGCCTCAGTTTCCCTTCCTAAGGACAGACTCAGTAGGCAGAATTGATACTCCTGGGCCACAAAGGGGTGGTGCTGAGTATATACCTGGAAGAGACACATCTCTTGATTCTCAGAAGAGCCTGCTGGTAGGAGGCAGAAAGGAAATGTGGCTCTCCCTGAGCCTCTCAAGCTGCTAGGGGATGGTGTTCTCCCTTGGCCATATGGAAATCTATGCTCACCTGCAGGGCGTGGAATCTGTACAACAGGACCAGCCACACAGAACTGCCCTGGGTCCTAGCTATCTTACCATTATACATGGAGTTTCTTTGACACTGATTTGTAGTAAGAGAGAAAAAAAAGAGACTCTTTCATACACAGGAGTGCAGAAGATAGATATAGCCTGGACTCCTGCACTGTGAATGTCTTTCTTGTATCCTCCCTTGTCCTTCAGCCTTTGAAATACTGGACACCCTTCCCATTCTATGCTCAATCCATCAGAAAACCTCACGTCTTCCTTTTAGGATAGAAAAGTTCATTGCTATGGCTAAAATGCTTCTCTGCCATTCTCTCCTGAAAATCAGAATTGGAAGAAACCTTGGCATCACCCACCAGCTCCCATTTTGAATCCAGCTGTGGAAATGCAGAGACAGTTGGTCACAGCTCTGTTGAATTGCTGCATCTTGGCTCGCTCTGTATTAAGACCTTTATTCATGATTGACAGACTGAGGGAACCCACTGTAATTTACAAGAGTAGGTAGGACACAAGCTCCATTAGCATCCATATTAAGGGGTGTGCTCTGATCAGTTTTATTACTTCAGAGTAGACAGTCCAACAGTGTTTCCAAGTTAATGTTCTGCCAAGGCTGCTTTAAAGAACAGATACAAAGCATGTGTAATTGGCACAGTATCCCATCACACAGCACAAGTACAGTACTTGAAAACACTATTCTCAGTTGAGTATGGTGAGGGCAGACCTCTGCAATTTCAGCTTCTTGGGAAGCTGAGGCAGGAGAATCACAAATTGAAAGCCTGCTTAGAATACAAAGCAAGTTAATATCATCCTGGATAACTTACTGAGACCCTACCTCAAAATAAAAACCCATAAAAATTCTGGAAATGTGGCTCAATGATCAAGTATTTGCCTAGTGTATGTGTGAAACCCAAGGTTACTCCTTAGCACCTCAAACAAACAAAAGAACATTAATTTCTTAGACATATTTGGACAAATGGTCATTTTGTCTGCACTCATTTGGTGGCCAATATTTTGCGTGCTAGAGATGGGAGTGTGGCTCAGTTAGTAGAGTGCCTACCTAGCATGAGCAGAGTCTGGATTTGATTCCCAGAATAAAATTGGTGTGCTGTCACACACCTGTACTCTCAGAATTGAGGAGGTGGAATCAGGAGGATCACAAGTTCAAGGTCATCTTCAGATACATAGTGAGTTCAAAGCCAGCCTGAGCTATGGGAGACCCTTCTCAAAACAGTGTGTGTATGTGTGTAAGAGGGAGGGGAGGGGGAGAGAGCACACTATGGACTTTGCAATGGTCAGTTTCTCTCAAATTTCAAATTATCCTCAACTTTGCTTTAATGAGTGTCAAATTTATAGATTTCAAACAACCCCTTAGTATTTAGCATCTGTCAGACACAAGAAACACATGGTGTCCAAATCCAACAGGTCACAACCCCAGAAATCTGTCCCTGGTAGGTGTGAGTCCCCATGTTGCAATGTACTCTACCCTGAGAGTCAGGGAGAGAGCTGACTACGTGATGAGGTACACAGTGGATCAACCCATAAAGCCTGCTGCCTGACCCCTGTTTGAGCCCCACTTGCTCCTGCCCCCAAGTTTTGGGACAACAGCATGTGCTATTTTTCTCTCTTCTTAGTAAATGATTTATCTGAGAGAACTTCATATTTTCTTTTAGGACAAACTGAACTAATGTGATGTGCTTGTTTTAATTTGCAAGGTTAACTGATCTAATTATCAGCTGCATTTAGTTAAATCCTGTGCCTGGGCCGGCTGCAGGTGTGGGCTTTGAGTCCTGCCAACAGGAAATCTCTGAAAACAAGCTGATCTAACATAGTGGCTCTGCTGGTATGAGACCTTCTCTAATAATTTATTTAATTAATAATAACTCAAGAATTTATTAAGAGCCGGAGACAAATAGAGGGTATGTATTTATATTAAACAAACCTACAAGGAACTACTAACTGCTACCTAGGCCTCCTTTACAGGAAACATACCTTCCTAGCTCCATATAGCTGGCTGTGCTTCTAGGCCAAATAGAGTGTTGTTCTGGGATTCCATAAGAGTACAGGAAGGGAATCCTTCCATAACAGTGCCCACGAGCTGAGCTGCTCTGGAGTGGGTTTCAGACCTGGAGTTTCTAGTTGAGCTCAACTCCAAATGGGCCAGAAGTGTTGCCCCACTCCTTAAAAGCTGACTCAGTCTTGCAAAGTACAGGTTCCTCGGAAGGAAAGCAATGGTCACCTAGTCCTTGAGCTGGGAAGACACTCTTTGCAAATGATGTTTGGGACTGAACGTTACTTCTCTGAGGCCCCCAGGAATGCAACATGAGCACCAGAAGCAAACTGGAAGGAAGCGGAAGAGCTGAAGGGCATGCTTGACAATTGTAACGTATGGCTAGACTAGATTAGGGTAACCTGAAACGGGTCTTGGAAGGCAGGTAGAGAGGAAGCAGGCAACACCATATATACACCCTGAGAAAGTTCTGGCTTTGTGAACCTTCCTCTTCCTTAACCCACAAAGACCTCCCTCCAGCCCACCTGGAGCTATAAAAACCATGCCTGGGCAGCCCAGGGTGCCAACACTGTTCGAGGGAGTGCAAATGGAACAACACACAGCCAAAATCCTGTTAGGCTGTATTGTTTGTAGTGTGGATCAGGTCCAGCAGGCAGCTACACTGGAAATGCATTTCCTATAACCTGAGGCCCAGATGCCGGACAGTCTGAGTCGCTCAGCACTAACCTCTTTCTAACCAGTATACAGCGCTCCTCAACCTGAATGAGGCTGTACTTGCAAAGCGACATGTAAACATGCATGATTATACAGTGTGTGTGCATGGGCGGGGGTGTTTGTGCATTCGTGTGTGCACGTTCATGCAGATCACAGCTAGTGTATTCTTGCAAACCCATCTGAGTACATACACCTGAGAACATGACATGCATATACACACAGTTATATATACATCACTGCTGTTGTATGTATACACACACACACACACAACATGTGCATGCACATATGCTCTTGCTTGGCCTCCCTAGGAATGGAAGGAGAATGTGACTCTGTAGAGTCAGGTGAAGATAAACTCTTGATTTCTGATTCCCAAAGCAGTTTGGACAAGGTCCTCTGAAATGTATTAAAATGCTAATCACAGCATTGTCTCAACCCTGGCAGCTGTGTGACTTGGGGGGAAATGGAAACGGAATGGATTGTGAAGCCTGGAGCTTCTTGACTCCTGTCACGCACTCTCTCCACTCTACCCCTGCTCCCTATGGGCTCCACAGGCTGCTGCTGGCTCCAGTCTGTTCCACAACAGCCTTGGCTCTGATGAGAAATAATCCCAAGGGTGTGAGTCCTCAATGGTAACAAAGCACTGCCTTTCTTCAAGCTCAGTCCGGAGTTCTTCCTAGCAAAGATCCTGACTAGAAGAACCAAGTTCCTCTGTATCTCAGAAATAGCCTCCTGACCTCTTGGTCTCCCTACTCCAAAGCTCTGCAGACCCCAGACACCTCCTCTCAGACCAGCTGAGACCTTGCTTTAGGTCCTCACCTACTCATACCGTGACCTTAGCACTGACACCAATATCCAAGACCAGCACCTGCTCCCGATCTCCACCTTGCTCCATCTATGCCTTGGCATTCCCCACTAGCTCCGGCTTCTTTAGTCAATGTTCTAAATGCAGCCCAGTATCACCCTCTCTGGCAAGCCTTTCTCTATCTGCAGTCAGCTGGATACGCCACCCTGTTGCCCATGTTCAGAGTATATGATGTACACTGAAGATGACTAGAGTTTAACTGTGCCACTCCACCTGAGCCCTTGCCTGTGTGTGATCTAAGCACTGATACAAGGACTAGCCTGGCCAGTTCTCAGAAGCTGTGGGTATTGGAATATATGGGGGAGGGACCTGAACCCCTGAGACAGGTTTGAAAGAGCCATGAGCAGATACCCTGGAGGTGACTTGCCTTCTCTCCTGGTACCTGGTACAAGATCTGGTCAGCCTGTATGAGCACAGGCTGCACAGCAGGCTGCTTGTGCCCACATCCTCCACCCCACCTTCTAAGAGCCAGGCTCCCAGCATAGCACAGTTCCATTTCTCCTCTTAAGCATCAAACTGTCATTTCACTAAACACCATCTGGAGACTCCTGGCTTCAGCTCCTCTCTTCTCCAAAACTCTTATTAATGTGATGGGTGTTTATTCCTTCTTCCTTCTCTCCACTTCCTCTGGAGCATCTCAGCCCTGTGGCCTGCAGACATTCATCTTATCTTCTGGGAGCGCCTTTCTACTAGGGCGGGAGGCTGTCTTAGGCTTGGCTCAAAGCAGCTGACAGTGACAATGAGCTGCCATAGAGGGAACAGGAGTGAGTGTGATGCCCCCAGAAAACAGTCCCAGGCAGCCTGGGGAGGGAGAATGGCAGAAGATGGCTGAGGCGGGAGCCCTGCTAAGCAAAGCCCATCATGGGATATCTTGCCTTCCTTGTTGCTGTGATATAACACTCAACAAAAGGGATGGAAGAAAGGAAGGCAGGAAGGAGGGAGGAAAGGAGGAAGGAGAGAGGGAGGAAGGGAGGGAGGGACAGAGGGGAGAAATGGAGGAGGAGGGACAGAGGAAGGAAGGAAGGAAGGAAGGAAGGAAGGAAGGAAGGAAGGAAGGAAGGAAGGAAGGAAGGAAGCAAGCAAGCTAGCTTCCTTCAACTTGCTGACCATTGGAGGGTGTACCTGTTACGATGAGGAAGTCATGGCTGCTGGGCCACATTGTACCCGCAGGGAGAAAGCATAGGTAAGCGCTGGCAGGCGTTTGGCTTTCCATCTCCTTTCTATCCGGTTTGGAACTCTAGTCCGTGGGATGGTAATGCTCACATTTAGAGTCATTCTCCCCAATTTATTTAACCCAATCTAGAAACCTGCTTACAGATTTGCCCAGAGATTTGTCTCCACTGTGATTCCCATCAAATGACAATCAAGAGTAGCAGTCAGTGGCCTTCCGTTCTGGTGGGTGGATCTACCTAAGACATCAGGACCCGCAGTAGCCCCATAGTGCGGCCAGAGGAATCTGAGCAGTCCAACAGCAGTACAGGACTCCCTTCTTTCCTGTACAGTGTGCTTCTTCTTTTTTATGTGTGTCAATGCCATGAAGCCCCTCTAGCCTCCAATTCATTTTTAAGGGGTGTGTGTGTGTGTGTGTGTGTGTGTGTGTGTGTATGACAGAGAGGGAGGGAGAGCATGTGTGAATGTATTTATACTATCTGCATACAGCAGTCTGTGAAAGCCAGGAGGTGGTGTTAGAGTTCTTAGAACTTGAGTTGCAAGTGGAGGTCAGGAACTTCCATGTGGGTGCTGGAGTAGTAGGCACTCCTAACCACTGAACCATCTCACCAGTTCCTAGTCTACAGTTCTTGCTTGTCCTTGAAGAAGCTCCCCCAAGTAGCCTGTCCTTACTCCACCTGAATTTCCCTTCTTAACACTAAATGCACATCCCCTCCCCCCCCTTTTTTTTTGCTTAACAATCTAATCCATAACACAGTTTTACAGCATGAACTGTTTTCAATAAAAGAGATGCCATCCTCCTCTGACGGTACTCATTATACCCAGCTAAGCACTGTGCACACAGTGAGTCCACAGCCAATGCTCTGTCCTTAAACAAAGTGGATGGCAGCGTTGGCCTCACAGAGATGAACCTCAGCTCCTTAGCGGCTTCTTCTTGCCATCAGAGCCTTCCCCCAGTGTCCTCTTGGAGCGCTGCCCATTCTGGTCCTTCCTGGGCTTTGGCCTGGGCTGGCACTCAGAGGCCAGCTTGCTTCCTCTGGTAGGACATTAAACTAATGCGTGTTGTGTCTCATTAGTAGCATTCTGTTTGTGCCAGGGCCAGGCAATTTGATGGGTAGTTGATTGGGTATTCTGTTTATTTATGGCAGGAAAAGGATTCTTTATGGAGGACTGAGCAGTGCATTTCTGTCCCTATGGCACTGAGATCCTCTGGCAATGAAACAATTATAAATTAAGACTAAATAAATAATATACAGTAAGTAATACAGACTGCACGCTTCCACGTAGAGAGCTCCCCTCGGGTAGAGCATGGGAGCAAACACAGCCAAGCCTAGAGACCCTGCACAGCCCACTCAGAGAGTCAATCACATCACAAGCTGGAGTCTGGCTCCATGGTGTGGCAGGCCCTCACCTCCCTTCCTGGGCTGTGCCTGGGTCTTAACAACTGCTCCACATTCAGAGAAATCCTGTAGCTCTCTTGTGTTACTGGTTGTCTCAAAGCCATAGGACAGGTATTCTGCTGGACAGAGACCAGGTGTGGCCTGTGGAAGTGAAAGAGTTCCCCAGAAAGCAACACAAGTGTTTCTAACCCATGACACTGTCCTAAAATATTAAGGTTGTGGGGAGGGGGGTTGGCTTGAAGGCCTCTCTTGCCCTTTGGGATAATCTGAGCAGTAGGGATATCTGAGAATTGCAGGCAGGGAGGTGCTACAGCCCACTGGTACAGGTATGCTGGGATCAGCTGGGATGAGCAAGCTGGTGTTCAAAATCTGGAAGTGGCAATGTAGCCCCTCAGCCTTGTGTTACCTAGCAAGGGATGGCTGTGACTGAAGGGACTTCCCTCTTACCTGAAAGGGTTGCTGTATGGCATGCCCTTCTCCCAGTGAATGCTAGGATTTTTGAAATGCAAAATGCTATGATTTTTAGCCAGCCTGTCTTGGAAACACAGCCTCATGCCCCAAAAAGCAGACCAGCCAGAGCTCCCCTCTCACCTCAGGCAGAGTCCTGTGACACAGGACAGAGGTGCACAAAGTTCAAGTGTGGTCCAAGCATTCCTCTATGAAGAGTAAGTCAGGAGATAGAAAAGGCACACTTGAGCCCCGTACAATCAGAGGGCAGAGGTGGAGATGAGTGGGTTATGCCTGGGTGGGGTCTTTAAGGTTTCAAGTGGGAGGATGGAAGGCATGAAACAGTCTCACCCCAAAGATGGTGTGTAGTGCTTTGCTGTACAAAGGCTGTCTGCATGTCACTCTGCTCAGCCACTCCTCAGCCAGCCTCCCACCTTCCCCAGTTCCTTTCTGCTCTTCCTCTTCATCCTGATTGTCTTTCTCCCCAGCCTGTGTGCCCGTGCTTTCCAGAGGTTTATGCATGAAACTAATTATGCACTGCTAATTTGGAAGCTAGCAGCTCTCCTGTTAACGTTCATTTAATTCAGGTTGTTCTGCTGAGTGGCATTTCTGTAAATATGCTAGGAGGCTGGGGACCTGTCAGGGAGGGTTACTGGAGAGCAGGGTCAGGAAGAGGGGTCTGGGGGTCTGGGGACCTGTCAGGGAAGGTTACTGGAGAGCAGAATCAGGAAGGCACTCTGACGGTTCAAGGGTGGCACTCTGTGGCATGCCTTCTCCTGTTGGGAAAGTAGACAGGGGGTGCCATTACCATAACTGGAGGAGGCCTCATTAGTGGTCTTGGATGGGTCTGCTGAGAGGTAGAAATCTGACTGTAAAATGTCTGTAAGGTTGAATGGGACATATTGGAAAACTGCCTGAAAATGTGAGAAAGTGTTTGCTGGGTTGGCAGTACTAAGTGGGCATTGGTGGCAGGCTGTGCCAGGGGCAGGAGACTGACATCTCTAATGGCATGCTACCTCCAAGAGGCTAGGGAAGGGCGCTGGAAGATGCCAGGGGTCTGTCTTTGTCTTGGAAATATTGCTAAGGGGCTGGAGTCTCAGGGTCCAGGGAAGGAGTAGGGCGGGCAGGATCTGTGCATCCTAGGCCAATGACCATCTCATCGCTGACTCCTGTGAGGACTTTAGGGAGACAAGTCAGTGCCCCTGGGCCCCAGGGTCCTCTTCTGAAAGCTGGAAAGACTCATTAGACTCGTGTTTTTTCCAAGTCCCTGTGATCCTCCCGAGGCCTGTGAAACAAAGAGCTCCAAGGTACTGAGTGAGTTTCCAGACAGCCCACACCAGGGTGCTTCTGAAGGCCCCGGAAGGACTTTTCCTCTGGCCCTTTCCTCTGGCTGGTTGGGGTCATTCCTCATTATCTTCTGTACTCAAGGCCAAATTTATGGACATGTGATCTGTCCACACCCACAAAACCCCACATACTCAGCAAGGCTTGTACCTGAATTACTGATCCTGTCACCATCTTCAAATTCCCAGTTACGTTTGAGCTGGGAGCTCTGCATTCTTACCTTACCTCTAAAAAGTGATGCCACTGGTCTCCCATAGTCCCTATTTCATAAAAGCACTCTCTAAGGTCTTCTATCTCCTTTAGTGTTCCCTGAAAAGGAGCTCTCTAAGGGCCTGAATGGGTCTTCTCCTGTTGTCCTCCAGGTTGCAAGTTGGGCCCCATCATGGGCTCAGCAAAGAATATGGCATCTCCATTTCTTCCTATTCAATGAGTGCCTCACACCATCTAATTTAGAATCAGACTATCTGCCCGGTGTGCTGTCGGTTTGTTCTCTTGGAGAACCTGGCAAGCATCTCCCCACAGTCTCACTCCCCTCTCCCAACAAACCTGGGGCCTTAGTGCCTCTCCACTGGAGAAGAATGGATTTGAGCCCAGCTGCAATATTACCCTTCTGGTGAGGACTATGAACTTCAGTCTCAGGTGGCTGGGAAGCAGCCCAGCTGCCCAATCACGGATCTCTGGCATGTCCGCAGGGAAGGATTAGCAAAGGAGTAAAGGGATGCCTGCAGGCCCTGCAGGCACAGCAGTCCAGCCAGGAAGGCCTCCAAGGGAGCAACAGCAGCAGCAAGGTTGGGAAGAAGAGAGGCAGCATCACTGCCAGCCATAACAACCCTAGCTTGCTGCCCAGAGAGAAGTCAGGCAACCCCAGGGATAATCGAGCTGGCTTTTCCCTGCCTGGCACTGGCAAGCAGGGCCAGTGAAGCCATTCTGAGAGAGCACAGTCAAATGTATAAGGGTTAACCAACCCAGACCATCCTCCTCCATTCTTTGGGCTCTTTGAGTACCCACGGTAAGAGAACCCCTCAGCATTTGCCCCCGCCCCTTCACTCAGTCGCTTCAGTGTCTAGAGTCTAGACAAACCATTTATCACCTTCTGGCTCTAGGCCACATCTCTCCCAGCCTCTATTATACGTCAGTGCTACTGTATCCATCCCCTCTAGATAACCTGAGTCATGCTTTCTTTTTTCCAGTAGCCATGCAAGCCTGGTTCTAGTTCCATTCCAACCAGAGCATCTCTGTGGCCTCGAGGCTCATCACTTACCTCTTCAGACCTCCACCTCATTCCTCGTAGAATGTGCTTGGGAGATGCTTCCTCTGCAGGCTAATAGAGGTATATTTAGGTAATGAAGTCCAGTTGGAGCAGAAGCTACTACTGTGATTCAGCAACCATGGGCCACTCTTCCATAGAAGCCTCTTTCCTGTACAACTATGTGGTTCAGATTCCAGTTCTGGCTACTATGATACAGCCAGCATTAAAGTGTCCCTTGACAACCAAGTTCAAACCCTGTCTCCATCAGGGGTGCCTGATAAACCTGGTATGTTGGCTTCCATATCCATAGGTAACCAGTTACATCTGCCAATGGTTCTTGGCTTGCAAGCACCGTTTCTTTCCCTAGCCCCTTGCTTCCCTGGGTCCCCTGTAGTCAGCCTGGGAATTGCTATTGAATGCATGGACGCAGCGTGTGACTTGTACTCTTGACCTCACACACATAGAGCCTGTCGTTTTACATGGCATACATTGCTGGCTTCTTCTCACCCCTGTGGGATCCTGCTGTCGTTTTCCAGAAGGCTTATTCCATTCACACTGCAAACCTTAAGAGACCCACCTCCTGCTTCGAATCAACCCACAGCTGCATGTTTCCGTTAGTTTCCATGACTGGCTGAGAGGCAGGCCTCATGCTGAGCCATATTGACCAACCGTCTGTGGTAACCAATGCTGAGTAATGGTTCAAATGGTAACCAGCATTAGCAAATAGTTCCTGTGATAATTGCAGCCTAATTTGTGTATGTGCACATGAATTAGCATGCATCTGTATGCCATTAGCACTCTGAATTATCTCCAGAGCAGCAGCACTCTTGCCTCAGGCCCTGTGGACAATGCCAACAGCAAGGCATATCTAGAGCCTTCCTCCAAGAACAAAGGACAGAAAATGGGGATTCTCGGAAAAGAAGGCATTTGCTTCCGGCTGACTCTGTGGACAAGTTCTATAAGCCAAACCTTTGGCTGTCCCAGGGTATGAAGGCAGAGATTGCTGGAAAAATCCAGTCCTGGTGGCTGTTATGAACAACCTAGAAAAGTGCTTAACTGGGGCCTCAGGGAGGATCCTGGGAAAGGAATGAGGGCAATCCAGAGGCCTTCATTCAGCATAGGAGCTGTGGTGCTCTCTGGACTGTAGAGGTGTGTGTTTCATTATCAGTGTGTCCAGGGAGTTATTCAATGAATTCCTCGTGTACAGAGGGAGAACGTCTCTTGACTTGAGGTTTCATATCACAGACTTTCTCAGAGCAGAAACCCTTTGGGTTAAGATCTGTACAAGCACACATTCTTGTTCAGACATGGTACGCCCTGCACAGTAGTGAGACTCAGAAGTCTCCCAGGGGAAGTGTTGTGGCATCAGCCTGATCTCCTAGCCCATCTCTCAGCCCAAACTTCCATGACACAAAGGTCAAACTGCTAAGTTTGTGTAAGAAGTATCCTGAAATTGCATTTTGATCTCCCTTATGGTTTTTCTGAAACCTTTCAATTTGGCCAAATCCAAACCATGGCTTCCAAACCTTGTCTTTCAGGGCTACCTATAGATCACACACACACACACACACATACACACACTGTGTGTATGTGTGTGTGTGATTATGTCTACACAAAAAAATCAGCCTTGTGCAGTGTTTTTAAGTTGATGTGATATTAAGAACTGAATGTCTGAAGGTGGCTAGAGTTGATTAGGGTATACCAGACATAGATAAGAAGACCCATGCAGGCCTCACCAGTTCCTTCCAGGTTCAAGAAAAGGCAAGTAAGACCGAGAAGCTGAAGACAGCCATGTATGGTGGGCTCTGAGGTCTTATGTCCTACAGTGTAGAGTAGGGTTCCTGTGTGGTACAAAGCCCTGTCCAGTCTTCATTCTCCCAGAGCCTGTGGCATGCCCCCAAGTCCTATGATGATGGTGGACATGAAACTACCGGGCATCTGTGCTGAGCAGGTAAAGACAGGCAAAGAGAATCTAAACCTACCTGGAAATTCAAGAGCTCTGAACAGAGATGAGAGATCTGTTTCTGTAGGCCTCTAGATCTGTGAGGGAGAGGATTCCAAGACATTTTGGCTTGAGAGAGGAAACAGAATCTAAGTGTGGACTCAGTATTGTAGAGACACACTAAGATGCCAGGGGTTCAGGGGAATGACATGAATAAAGTCTACATGTAGTAGCCATGTTAGAGAGAATCCTAACCCTGTAAGTACAAAAACACTTCAAAGCCTGATGGCTTGGCCTCATGTTCTTGAAAATTCAGCACTTTGTAGAAAGTCCAGACAAAGGGGGCAGAATGAGGCAGCTTCCCAGAAGTCCTCTATCAGTGATAAACATCACATTCCGTGGGAGAATGGCAAATAGCATCAAGTTCTCTGGCCAACAGCTGTGTAAGAAGAAATGTCGGATTTTGACAAGCAGAATCAAACTGGGAAGGGAACAAGCTTTACGGGTACTGGTGAGCTCAGCCTTCAAAGGCAGCCCCTACTAAAGACAATGGGTTCTACATACTGCACTGGCTTTGTAGCAAGTGAAGAACCCTGCAGGCAGAGTGCCTCTGCAAACAGTTGCAGATTGTGCTCTACACACTTGCCATAGGGTCTGCAAACCTGAATGAGCTCCATAAGCAATATCAGCCTCTGCAACACCCCCAAAACTTTACACGTAGCAGTAAGCCTTGCAGACAATGATGAGCTCTGCATTGCTATGCCCAATTCTGCAAACAACAGAGCTGCACAGGTTCTAAAGCCAGTGATGAGCCTTCAAGAAACCGCTGCCTCTGCAAACAGCGATAGGCTCTACAAATGTCAACCAGCGGGGCAAGCTCTGAAAGTAATCAGAGATGCTGAAAACTGTAACAAGGTCTCTCCTATGTCTTGGTCCCCTAAAGGAGCAGGCTAAGGTTCCTCATTCACACCAGAAGATGAATCATTTTATCACTTAGCAGTCCTTCATTTACTCTGGTGGGCGATCTTTCTAGGGACATTTGGATGAGAGGGTCAGTCTCCTCCACAGAGGAATTTCTTCTTGTAGTATGTTCTGGTAAGGACAAAGAAAACTTCCAAAGTTGGGGGCTTCCAGTGTGTGTTTGAAAAGCCCAGGCGGTACCAGGTATGGTATGGAGGTGTCAGGTTTTCTCATCTGTATGGAAGGAGCTGAGAACTAACTACAAAGAGAAGCTTCAGATGGAGCAGTTCCTGCTACTAGCATAGAAGGCCACTGCATTCATCCATGACCTTAGCAGTCACTGAGAAGGGAGAGCCCCTTGCCAAAACTATCTACTGTCTCCTGCCTTTGATTCCTCATCCCACCATCGGAGCTTACACTGCTGGGATTCAAACATGACCCTTATTAAAATGAAATTACCACCCACCCTCCCATTCTCCCCACACCCTCAGCCTGACACCTTGGTGTGAATCAGCTCGTCATACCCTCTCCCTGGTGACAGACATCGAGGTGTGTGGGAGCAAGATTGCGCCTGGATCCTTGCAGCATCGGATGTTATGCCAATGTGGGCTAGAAAGGAGTAGGTAGGGATGGGGTGGTGAAGACAGCTTGTAGTTCAGGCTTCAAAGCACAGGTCATAGTTCACAGTCCTGTCAGGAAAAAGAGACTAGTGGTGGACAGAGATCTAAGGAAATATCTGACCGCTGGGCACCTAGCAGATGCAAGTGTGGACAGGAGGGGGATGGTCTTCAGAGGCAGGATGTAAGGTCTGCTCCCAGGCCGAGCTCCAAGACCTTGTCAATAGTGGGAAGCCTTGCTCGGTTAATTAATGAGTTATTCAGGCTGACCCTTGATCTCTGAAGCAAATCAAAAGCTTTGTGTGGTTCCTATTAACTCCCTGGATTTGTTCAGCAGCTGCCTGGGAAGCGGGTTGGTAAAAGCCTCCTCCCCCACCCACTCTTCAAGCTTAGCACACCCCCAAAGGCCCAAAGGGACACTCAGCTCTGAATGTCAGGACCCCAGGGAGAGCTGTGTGCTTAGAAGGGGGCTTTCTGGAAGGCTGAGAAGAGACTGGGGGAGATAGTACCATTAGTAATGTTCTTGCCATGAAAGTATGAGGACCCAAGTTCAATGTAACACCCATGTAAAATGCCAGACGCATACAACACGCATTTGTAATCTTAGTGCTGCAGAGGCAGAGGGAAGAGGATGCCTGAGGCTCTTTACCCACCCATCCTAACTGAATCAGGGGTGTCCTGGCTCAGTAAGAAGCCTTGTCAAAA
>NW_021604688.1:6313063-6317535 GCF_004785775.1 Grammomys surdaster | reverse complement strand
ACACACACACACACACACTTAAAAACCACCCAGAGGAGATTGATGCATCCTTTAATGACCCTGGAGGTGGCAAAGGCCACATGGAGCCCAAAAAGTAGAATCTCCTGTTTTCCAGGAGACAGCCCAATTGACCCTGGACAATTTTCAAAAGCTCCTTCAAAAGAGATACTACCTGGGAGAGGCCATGGAGAAAGACTGGGAATAGGAGGTCCACAGGGCAGGCTCACGTTGCCACCCTCTGAGGACAGGACATGGATGTGTTCAAGTTTGGGGAGAAGACTGAGCACATGTGATGAAGCTGAGGTCTTGACATATGCAGCTCAGCAGCTGGAGCTAGTCCTCAGGGTGCTCTCTTAGGCCACACCCTTGCCTACGGATGATTGGCAGCCTGGAAGCCCAGATAATGGTCATGAGGAAGGAGTCTCACAGTAATTGGCCACATGCGGACACACACCCAGCTCTTCTGTGCAACAGTGTTGTGAGCCACCTGCCAGCCTTCTTCTTGAGTCTTGACCAAGCTCCATGAGAAGAGTGGTATCAGAGAAGAGAAGTGAAGTGGACTCCATAAAGGAAAAGCTAATGCACTTGAAAACAAATTGAAGAGACTTCTTGAAAGTGCAAAGGTCAGAGCACCTAGGTAGTAGAAGAGGAAGTGCTGGCACAAAAGCAGGACAGGCTTCCAGGGTCCCCACTGCCACAGTGATACCACAGAAGCTTCAGGAGAAATCAGAAGCCATGGAGCTTGGATCCAGGTCATCAGCAATGATGTGCTATAACAAGGATCAAGATGAGGGTACAGCCCTCTGTTTCTTGGCCCTTCCATAAGGAAGGTAGCCACAGAGGCTAGGGTGGAAAACACCCTGGCATGAGGGGACCTCTGGATCCATTCCTCAGCATAACCCAGATCTGGCTCTACCTGCAGTCACTTGCTAAGGTACCAAGCACTGCTAACATGACACAGCAGTACCTTATCTCTGATCTGGAATTCTGACTCCCAGAAATCTGCTTCCATTGCTGAGAGCCACCAAAGGGCACTTTCAAGTAAGTTATGAATGCACAGACTTGATTCCACAGAGCTGAGACCAGAGCAGAGGTGAGGTAGGTCTGGCCTTAGAACTATGCTGGTTCCACAGTCACAGGATCAACTAGGGAGAGACTTCGCAGATTTTCGGGAGTTCCCAGAGACATTGCTTCACATGGGCCATAGTCCAGGTCTTGGGACCACCTTCTCTCTGCTCCTAGTTATGCTTTTCCTGGTGTAAAACCCCAGAAGGAAGAAGGAAGGGAACAAGGTAGAAAAATAAAGAAAAATGGAAATCTGACTTCAAAGACAAGCTCTGAGCACATTCAATCCTGAATCTGAAGACAAAGGAAGGGAGAATTGATTTTTGTTCAGATATGAGATGTTTCCATGCCGGGCATGTTCACCCCTGGAAGGTACAAGCAAATAGACCTAAGACTTCTCCACTCCCCATCAAATCCTCTCGTGGTATATCCACTTTCTTTTATGAAAGCAGCTGTTGTTTTAAAAAGAGAAAAGTCTCTCATATCCAAAATCCCAAGGATTCTAAGTGGAGAAGGAAAAAAATGAATGAATGTGTTTGAGCCCCCACCCCCAATTCAACCCAAACCCAGGGCAGTTCTGTGGAGAAAGCTGTCACTAGTGGGCGGGGACAGGACTGGCCAGGCCAGAGAGGGGTCACAGTGTATCTACTGGCTTGTTATTTAACTGATGGCTTCTGTCCTCATTAGGGAGGTTAGGATATCCAGAGCCACTCTCCAGATAAAGTCGAAACAATGTGTTTAGTTCACTTATTAATTCCCAAGGTTAATTATGTGATTTTAAAAAATATCTTTAGTGTGCTAACAAGCCCCCAGTGGAGACTGTTAAACGAAGCACAATGTCTACGGCAGAGTATCCTTCCTAAGCTGACTCTTGTTGCCGATTCCCCCTTCCCAGAGAAATGGAGATTAAGATCCAGCCTTCGATTTTATCTGTTTCAACAAGTACCTGTGTATTACTGGGGTGTCAATAAAATGGTGGGTAAATTATTCCATGTTCCTGCTTCTATGGAACTGGCTTTAGATAGGGTCACAAGACCTACAAATGAACCCTTCAAGGCATACCACATAGGGAATTAACTGCTGGGTCAGGAAACCGTACTAAAAGGTTGCCTGATCACCAGAGGAGCCTGGTTGTTCCATCCCGGTCACATGAGTAGAGTGAGCTTCCTCAGACTCCTCAGGAGCTGCTGTGGAACTTGGGAATGCTGAGCTGAGCTACATTCTAAAGGATCCCTCTTCAACTTTCTGTGTGTGTGGAGGGTGGGCACATGTCCACATGTGTACATGCATGTGGAAACCAGAGGATAACCTCAGGCATGGTTCCTTAAGTGTCATCAACCTTGTTTGTTAAGACAAGATCTCTCATTGGCCTGGAACTCATCGAGAAGGTAAAATCAGCTAGTTAGGAAGGCCCTGGGTCTTCTTGTCCTAGCATTCCAAGTGTTGAGATTACAAGTGTACATTGTCATACACAGCCTTTTCCCCTCTCAACTGAAGTTTGCATTTTCAACTGCTTTTTTCCTTTTTTTATTAAAATACATTTTCCCTTCATTCTCTTTCTTTCTTCTAACCCCTCCCATACACCTCCTCTCAAATTCCTGGCCTCCTCTTCTTTAATTATTATTGTTAAGCATAGATACATAAATAACCTGCTGCCTCAGTTCAATGTTGCTTACATGTACACGATTCCAGGGCTGAGTACTTGGTACTAGATAACCCACTCGAGGGGGCCCGCTCCTCCACCGGATTTGCTGTCACTATCCCTTGGTGTAGTTCTTTGACTAGAGATGGAGTCCAGTGAGATTTCCCACATAAGCATGTCTCTTGGAGATGTCCTTGTTTAGGTCTTGTTTAGGCAAGCATATTGTTGAAGGATCATAAATGCAGCTTCCTTCTAGAAGACAATCTCACAGCAGACTACCTGGACCTTCAATTCTTACAGTCTTTCTGCCTCTTCTTCTGTGATGTTCTCCAGATTTCAGAAACAGGAGCGGTGTACCCACCATACCTTGGTACCTCATGACCAGTTCTCTGAATTCTGACCTGTTGTGGGCTTTTTGTAATGGTCTCTAACAGTTACAAAGGAAAGAGTCTTTGGAGAGGGTTGAGAGCTACACGTACCTGTGGGTATAAGGGTAAGTATGTAGAACGCAGTTAAGAATCATGCTAGTTTAATAAAGTGGCAGCACAAGGCTCCCCTCTAAGATCTATGATCCCACTAGCCCTGGGTAGGTTGCCACTACCAGGCATGATTTCCCTCCTGTTAAGTGAGTCTTAAGTCCAATTAGACAGCTGTTGGTTACCACCAATACATGAGTGCCATGTGTTGCACCTTTAGAGATATTTTGTCATACTGGCACCCTTCAGAGATGACACACAGCTCTTTTTTTAATGTGGATACTGAATAATTTGGCTCAGGTCCTTGTGCTTACAAAGCAAATACTTTCCTGACTGAGCCATCTCTCCAGCACCCTCAGCACCTGTCAGAACCCTAAATGCTACTTCTCATTGACAACAGGCAAAAGGCACACTTGCTTTACTGAATACCCACAGGCAATCTTTCCAGAGACATTTTCTCCATGGTTTCTTATCTAAGCTGTGCCCTCCACTCTGAGTGTGATGAGTTTTGGCTAGAGAGAAAGATTTGGTCGGGTGAAGAAAAGAGGGACCAGATTGATTCACTGAACAACTAGGTTTCAAGGCAAGCTGACAAAGACCAGGCAAAGCTCAAAATACTGTTGTGTGTGGTTCTCTCTCTGTCTCTCTCTCTGTCTTTTGTCTCTCTGTCTCTCTCTGTCTCTGTCTCTCTCTCTTTCTGTGTGTGTGTGTGTGTGTGTGTGTGTGTGTGTGTGTGTGTGTGTGATGATTCCTTGCTTATCTTTAGGAGGAAGAGTGGGGCACATCTCCTAATGGCAGCACTTGATCTAGGCTACTCTCTAGCTGGTGAGTTCAGACCATATCTGAGGCACTTCTTCCTGTGACCTGCATCTCACCCCCACAGGCCAGTCTTCTCACTTATATGTCCTACTATATCACACACATGCGTGTTAGTGATTTTTCTCATCATTGTGACATAAACAACTTGAAGGCAGTAGAATTCATTTTAGGTCATAGTTCTAGAAATTTCTGTATATAGTCTTTGGCTGTACATTCATTCTGGGCTCATGGTGAGGCAGAACCTCATGGGATTAGGAATGTTTGGAGGAAGGGCTTCTGCACTCCATGGCAAATCGGAAAGGAAAATCGGAGAGAGAGGAAAAGTGAGAGGGAGGAGAAGAGAGGGAGAGGGAAAGGGGGAGGGGGAGGGGGAGGGAGGGGGGAAGGGGGAGAGGGGTGAGAGGGAGAGGGAGAGGGAGAAGGAGAGAGGGAGGGAGAGGGAGAGAGGGAGGAGAGGGAGAGAGGGAGAG